>NC_134028.1:18006900-18617648 GCF_964204645.1 Tubulanus polymorphus | reverse complement strand
TTTTAGATGTTTTATTATTATACAGAATATAGTTTATTGAATGTTGCTATTATTATATACATTGTATGTAGTAATATCTTTTAGTCGAAGACACCGTCACCAGTTTCTCGCTTTCACAGAAATATTCGATTTACCGTGTCTATTCTTCCGGTACGACTGCGTTATGCTTCCTTGTATGAGGACATACAAGAGTCTGGGGTGGGTGTATTGTGGCGAGATTGACTATGGAACCAACTTTCAGACCTGATGACCAGTCCGCGATAGCATTATATCCGTCTTTTGAGGAAAACTCGCCAATTCAGAGCCGCACTATTCAAAATCATTGAAATCCGGAAGTGCCGTATCACCTCATCGTAGACGGCCGTTTTACGGAATAGTTCCTTTTACCTGGGATATTGCCAAGTCTTTTCCGTGAAGGGTTTCCGCTCTTTTAATAGCAAATATCCAAACGAGGATTGATTTCAAGATAGTTCATCGAAAATTCCAGTCATGTACGCCTACCAAAAGCCGCGTGCGCCGGCATTTTTTATCGCGCAGTAATTTGGCTATTCGCCAATCAGCGTAGAAGGCGGCCTATTTAAGAGCGGTCAGAACCGCATTTCTGACATTCCGTGTTTGAGACACGTTGAGAGAGCTTGTAATCGCTCGCTGAATAATCGATCTCTTAAAAATCGCCAGACGCACAGTCTAATTGCCTTATTCAGGTCTGTATTGACCCCGGAATGATGCGATAAGTCATTTCAAACCACGTCCCTCGGACAGGGCTCCGGCCCCGCTCGAATACTTCGTCTGAACCCGAAATCAAAGGAGAATCCGACCAAGGATCACTGCAATGGAAGAACATCATAGCCTTTTATCCCGTATGAATTACGTTTATTCGACTTCGAGTGGACTCGCCTCGATTATTAGTCTCTACCTTTTCTCGCTCGAAGACTTTCATTGCCTGAGCTTCGAGCGAATTCTCTCGAATCATGACCCGGGTAATCTGCGTTGTCTTGACAACGCGGGTTTCTCTCGAAGTCGGATAATCGCCCTTGCCGCCTCTCGACCCGAGATCGCTCGGAGGTCCGAGGCCTAGTCAAATCCTAATAGCCTGTTCATTTCGCCACGATTCTCGACCTGAATAAATCAATAAATATACATACATGTCATTTTTAACTATGAATTGTTACTTCTTTTGATTATGCGTTCGATTTTTCGGAGTATATATATTCGAGCATGATATTCTAGTAATGCGATTGCCTTATTTGCCTATGACTGTCGCGAGATTCAGTGGGATTCGGTAGAGCTTATGGAAACCGGAATAAAATTCAGACTGCACTTGAATTTTATAGTCGAAGAAACCGATCGCCTATTTTTAGTTTCTCTCGAATTTACGGTCGGAGTCGATTCGATTACGAATGGCCGACGTAACGAAAGTGGTGACTTCCGGCTGTGGTTCTTGAGAAATTCGACCGACTGTACTGGTCAGAGTTATGTTTAGGCGGGGAAACCGAATCGAATCTCACGAGTTAGCAAATCGCATAGTATTTTTCGACGATTGTCCTAGGGCGGTCATTGACCCCTTATTCTGTCCTCTCCAGGGGCAGAATCGACCTAGGCGTACCCACCTGTAGCGGACCTATTCTGGACTTACCTGCTCTCGCTACCAAGATTTAATGCCGTATATACTGTCGACCCCGTGCCGCTACAGATATATATCGGGTACTGTTCAGTATCATCATCAAAATCAATGTTGAACAACTCCTTCACATGGCTTTTGAAATTATTTTTATCGATAGAACGACGATCCGGAGGTTTCGCATTTTTTCCACACAATCGACAAAGATCCATGACTAAAAACAAGAAAAGGTTAATTAAATGAGATTGCTGATGCTATTTAGGCAACTTGGTTTATATGGGGGACAATAATTTGTAGGCCTAATGTAAGCGTTATTAAGTAACATTATTATGTAGTAAATACACATTTTAAAGATCATACTTCGTGTATATGTTTGTGTCGTAACGTAGCAACATGACGTCAGAAACGAAAGCTGCGCGAGTCTGGGCCGAAATATTTCTTCAAGGCCCAAAAAACGCTAAACCCGGAATCGGAACGAACTGGCAAAAACATATGTTAAACACATAAAAACAGACTTTAATCACAATATAAATACTTAATGTTCCGATACAGGGTTTCGGAGATATAGAAGAATAAAAATACATACCTTTTTGGACAATTTTTACGAGAAATTGTTGAATTTCAACCGATTTTCTAAAGAAAAATATGTGTATACACAGCCACTTCCACGTTGTTCAATGAACTGCAGTGCGCATGCGTAGTATCGATCGCAGAACATTTATCGGGCTAAAACTATTGCGGGTTGTTCTGCGACCGAATCAAAGTTGATGTTGACTGGTGTTCAGCTGGTAACACACACTCGATAAGCGTAGCTTACTGCAAAAGGTTGAAAGCCTGTTTTGGTCGATGGCTAGTGACGTCATCAAGATCGCCTTTTTGTAACTCCCAAAGCTAAACAACTCACTATTAACGGTTAACCGCTGAATTTGAATTTGCTGTCAAGTGTAGTCTTGCTGGCTGTTGATTAAAAGATTGTGAATCATGTTTTCCGAACGTGTTAAGCTTGTCTCCGGACCAGTTGGTGGGAATATTGGTTTGAAAAAAGAGGTAGATTGCAAGTTTATAAAAAACTCACTGGGTAACACTGGTGAACCGCCATCGACATCGTGCACGGTGGTGCAGGCGTCGCGACCGCGCGGCGGCAGGGCTTTTTAATTTTGGCTTTTGCCAGTTTTGGAGTCTTGTTATTGCCACCACGGCCACGTTACCACCACACTCACATTGTCGCTAGGCCTACTGTACTGCCACTACTTTACTTGCTACTTACTCGGCTAATTTGTCTTCATCCACGCTTACTCCCCCCTCCCAATGTTAACAAGTAATTTCTGCCAACCGAACCACCAGTCGCAGTAGCCGTAGGCAGTATACTATAGTGCAGTAGTGGGTACCCAGTGGCATGCCATTGCCATGTCACTGGGTATAGGCCTATGTTGCCCGTACACAGTCACCACCTACTAGGCCTTAAATATTCCAACAACCATTCCAAATCCAGCAACAAAAAATAAACAATAAATTTTAAGGCCTCGAAACAGAATGGTAGTTCCCTGTATTCAGAGTCAATGAAAATGTATTTCTTGTTGCAGATAGATAGCCTAACCAATTTCAAGTACTTTTCATTCCTTTATTTATATAGCCTAACTGTTCAATCCTGGCCCTGGCCACTGAGGGTGTATGCATTAGGTCTGGTCCCAGTTTCACTGAGCTAGTTAGCCAACAATTAAGCTGAGAAATTTTGTTAAGTGGCAATTCAGGGGCAGATCAGGAGAGTATACAGGGGTGTACACCCCTTAAAATTTTTAAGTTGCACTGAAATTTAAAGGGAAAATGAAAAATATCAACAAGTATTTTTAAAAAGCTTATATTCCAAAACATGTTCTCTGTAGGCCTACTTCCAAAATATAGGTATTATGTTTTCTGATGATCTGGTGCCCTTTTGATTTTTAATTATATATGATACTGATACGTATGCCCTATTTTGGGCTGCACCCCTCCCTGAATCAGTCTGCCTGCAATTAAGAGGATGTTTATAGATAATTTGATTAAGAGGAATCTTTTTAATTTAGTGCCTGATGTTAGGCCTTCCACAGCTGGTAGAGGTGGTTTAGGTGAACAAGTTAGTCTTCACACTGCAGGACTTTTAGGTGAAGGTGAAACTGGCCTTTGTTTATGCATAGGCTACTGTGTGTGCACGCTTATCTTTATGCTTATTCAATTAGAATACCCATGTAGCTACCAAATAAGCACCGCTTCAGAGGATTTTAGAAATTTTCACTTCAATAACACTGTGTTCTATTTTTGGGCACTAGCTACTATTATGCACAATTTTTTCAATCAATTCTATCACATTGATATACATATATGTGTCACTTCTTTTGCGTATAGTAGGGTCTTACAGTAACCAGTGTGCTCTCTCACACCTCCCTGTGATATTGGCCTGAGACTGACAAATAATCTTTTTTGTAGCGTATTGGTCTCGTAGCAGACAGCATTTTAAAGTATGCTGGGATAGATGGTGTAGGCTTATTTGAATGGACAAGGATTGTGTGCCCCGGAGGAACCATTGTAACATTGATGGAAGGTAATTTCTCGGTTCAGTACTGATTTATATTGTTCATTTTCATTGGGTTACTGATTAGTTGTATATTACAGAATTGAAAAAGGTGAAGATGCTGAATGTGGAACAACTAATCGTCCATGTTGGAACAAATAATATGACGCGTGATGTCCCGCTTGAGATTGTTCTGCGAAGACACGTTGAATTAATTCGATTGTTGCTCTATAAATGTACTGGGACCATCATTGTACCAGCTCTTTTTCCTCGATGTGATGAGTAAGTATCAAGAATAGATTTTTCTTGAAGTACTATATTTATGATCGATGTAATGATTTTTAAATTTCTTTCTTTTTTAAAGTTTCGATGCTGACACAAAGATATTTCATTACAATGAAATGCTGCACCGCGAATGCTTTACACTTGGTGTAAAGTTCGTTGATTTTCACTTCTCAAGAGATCTCCTTTCACCGTAAGTAATCGTTTAATTTTAATAAGCCCAGTAGCTTATTTGCATTTTTTCGCGATTTAAACTGACTTGTTTTTTTTTTAAATTTTGTGATCTAGGACTGACTTGTTACACCCCAGCCGTAAGGGAAATCAGTTCATAAATAACAGGATAATGGAACTACTGCTATTGAAAAATGAAGATGAAATGTACGTAGAATTGCATTATTTTATCCAATTACCAGGTAAACAAACTACATAAATTTAATGATTGTACTGGAAATAATGAATGATTCTTAATCAGGTGCCCTCAATACTTTCCATATGAGATTGAAAAGATGCAAAGAAGTAGAGCAGTCCATCGACGAAAGGTAATCATTTAGCATTGATATCCTAATGAATGATTTGCAATTGGTTTTTATAACTTGAATACGAAACCACTTTATTCAAAATCCTTGCATTGAATTAATGAATCATATTGATAGCTGATAGCGAAAAACAAATTGAAGAATGATCAAGCAAGAGCATGGGATGATTCAACAATAGTGGTAAAGTTGTTTTCCTAAGTGTGATTTGTAAGTGATTTATCTTTATAAAGTTAGATACATTTTAACAGTTTTTTGTATCCTTCAATCCAGTATAGCAGTTGCGCATCATACAAGGAAACAATTCTGTTGTGAAGATCAAAGCGCCTTTTTCACATTCGACCAGGTACATATCATCTCAAGAACTTATGATTTAATATTAGTTTGGTCACTTTTATTTCACAATTACCTAAAGGCTGTGCATGCACAAATCTGTCTTTTTTTCCAGTACATGACTAAAATTGATGTGGCTGGTGTTGCTATTTGTTTAAAGCCTAAATTATTAACTCCTTTTTATCAGACTAAGAACGTGAGTAATATGTTTCTCGAAATGAAATTATAGAAATTCATTGGTATTGGTATGACTAATGCTGTAAAGCTTTGTTTTCATATTCAGGGATGCTACAATAGAAGTTGTCACAATACTAAAAGATTTAACAGAAAAAGGAAGTCAGTGGAACATGTAAGTTTGATGCCCTTTCTGCGAGACGCGGGTTTATTTTTGTTATTTTTGCTTAGATGTTGAAGCAAAAACAGATTAATGTGCTCTTCCACATTAGGTTATTCATCCACAGACGGATCCTGCTGACTCGACATGTTTTTGCGGAGTTGAATTCACCAATTGGAAAGATCTTCTAGACCACGTTAGTTTAAACCATACTGAAATGTAAGTACAACATAATTCAATTATTTTATTACCTACAAATCCAAATGACTTAATGCAAATGACTCAGAGATACCCATGTTTTATGTTAGGCCTATATGGGTAATTTCATACTCTATCTATTGATATGTCTAAAAAAGAGTGAGTTGATAATGCGTATTTCAGGCGGACAATGGAGGAAGAAGGAAAGGACGCGGCTTGTGACAATTTCTCGGAAGGAACGATAGAGGAAGCAGAAAAGATGCAGGAAGATAGTTCGAAAGAAAGGATAGAAAGATTAAAGATGCAGGAAGATAGCTGGATGGAAAACAAAAAACGGCTAAGTAACACAGGTGGTGGAGGTATCGAACCAATCATAATTGATGATAGTGATGAGAATGATTCTGATGATGAACATGTATGTAGAAGAAATTTTAGTTACAATCCAACAGAAATGTGCCTCAATGACTATCAGTTTTTGAAAATTCCTCCTGTTATGCCATCAAAGGTCACGTCATTCAGAATTTGTGACATGTCTAATTCATGTCATTTGGCTGATGATGCCCCCACTATGCCCCACAAAAATCAGTTGGAGGACATAAAAGCACAGATGCAGTCAAGGATTGTCCGTGACCCTTCCATTAATATCCATGTGATACTCGATACCGGCTGCTATTCTATTGATCAGATTAATAGGTTTCTTTTCTTACATTATGCTAAAACCAAACAACAAATTCTTTTTTGCCATGAATCTTTGGGTAAATAGTAAGCCTTTAAGCCCCACTGATTCAGTCGATTGGGAACAGATTCAAGCATTTTCAAATATGCTCTTTTCCTTAAAACCCTCTCAACAATTTCCTGTTGGTAATAATAATAGCGTATCTGTATCAGAACTTCAGACGATGACTAATCAAAAATGGTTTGAAGGATCTGTGTTAAATGCTTTTGCATCTATGATAAATGAACAGTACTGTAATATTCATGCATTTATGATGCCACTTACATTTGATGCTAAGGAATATGTTTCAAATTTATATAAAAGATTCGGTCCTAATCCACTCATAAGTTGTGATAAACTAATTTTTTTCCTGCATGTTGGCACCCAAAATGATTTCGTATTTCTAAATTCTTATGGACATGTTGTTGCCAATCATTATGCACTAGCAGTTTTTTACCCAAAAAGTAACAAACTGTGTTATGCTGATACACTAGCATGGGATTGTCCTAGGGAATTTAAAAATCATTTAAGATCTGTTTTGAAAGGTTTGAATTGCCCTGATCCTGTTTATATCCACCTCCATGATCCTCATTTTGTTACTGAAAATTCAGTGCATGTATGTAGTAATAATTGTACTAGTTATTACCCACTCCAATCATGTTCATCTGTCTGTGGCCTGCTACATTAATTGGTGCTTGCATTGCAACCTATTATGAAAAGGATATTTCAAGTGTATTTTCATCTCCCAATGAATTATCTTATCTTAAGAACATTTCTAACTATTCTGATTTTGTTAGATTGATATTGATTAATTGGATTATGAAACATCTAATTGATATTACTCAACTCTTCTCAAAGTCATCTCAACCTGCTGCTAATAGTACTACTTTCTCTAAGATATCACGATTATCTCGCAGACAGAGACATAAACGATCAACTGAGTCAAATAATACACTAGCTAGTTCTGAATTAAAGATGTCAGACTCTCATATTGCCCATAAAAAAAGCAAATCAGTCTTAACTACAGCCAAATCTAAATCTACACCAATTTTGAATAATGAATCAACACCTGAATCTACACCAATTTCGAATAATGAATCTGCAGCAATTTTGACTAATGAATCAACACCTGAATCAACACCAATTTCGAATAGTGAATCTGCACCAATTTTGACTAATGAATCAACACGAATCAACACCAATTTCGAATAGTGAATCTGCACCAATTTTGACTATTAAATCTACACCTGAATCTACACCAATTTCGAATAATGAATCTACACCTGAATCTACATCCTCAATTTTGAATCCTCAATCCTCATTAACTATAAATTCAGCTGAACCATTAACTTCCCATATTAATGGTTCTAAAACTACTATCTCCCATCGCATCAGGAGAGGAAAGCATTATCTTGAAGTAGCTTTTCATTCAACTGACAGTAAGACGAAGTATAAAAGTTTTCATTGTACAGACCAAGGTACAAATGACCAGGTAGCCATTGACACTATCAAGAAATACCTCAACAACCAGAATCCACTTAGTGATGAATGGGTTGAAAATGGGGAAGTAATGACTGGTGCTGACACAAAATATTATTTCGATAGATTCCCTTTTGATTTAACAAAAACAGTTCGTCTGCATAAGAATGTGCGGCCTTCATTTGTTGGTAACCTGACAACGATGAAAGCTTCCTTAACATTAAAAAAGAATTGGGAAACCCATAGATTAGATAATAAATTTGAATTTATTGAGCCAATTGTTGAGGATACTTCTCAATTTGTGGCTGCAGAAATGCTCATAAAATGTTCGTCAAAGTCTTCAATATAAATCATCATGTGGATATTATCTTTCAAAGTTGAATGTGTCCAGTAACATCACTAATTGTCCCTCATGTCAAATTGACGTTGTTTTAAATGATAAACAATGTATTCATTGCTCCATTACCATGTCTAACAAATGGAGGAAAAATGCTGATGGTGAAACATTTTGTTCCAACTGTTACAACTATAAGCTGAAGAATAAACGTGATCGTCCTGCGAAGTTAAGGCAGCAGTTTGAGCCAAAAAATTCACCCTCATTTTATGTGTTATTGGGCAACGAAACTTGTATTATTTAGTACTGATTTATCCAAGTGGAGAATCTTCAGCAAACCACTTAATGGTCAATATCATGAAAATATTCCTTTACAAATTAAAAAGCGACCTAATTTATCTACTAGAGATAGATGGGATGAAAATAGAGTCATGATGAATGCCACAGCAATGAAGGTTCTTTCTGCCACCAATGCTCACAATAACCTTCATGTATCAAATGTAAATGATGGCGCCGGTCATGACCATACCCTAGATCAAATTTCAAATAGATTGAAATATATTGATAAATCTTCGATAAAATTACATATGAAATCTCAAGACGAAATACCTATTCTAAGTTCTGATTGGAGAAATACTGAAAAATTATTAGAGGGTAACTATGAATCTGTCCTTTTATTTCAACGAGGGGATGCCACACTCAAACGTAATTATCACATTATTCTCTCTGATCCTCGTTCTGTGGAACATTTATCCAACTTTGGACAATCTGTCATTGGTATTGACGTGAAACATGATTTCAATTCGTGGAAATTCAAAACTTCATTTGTAACTTTTGCAGACAACAAAAATGAAGGACGTATTGCTGCTGCATCAATTAGTAGTGATGAAGGGGGGGCTACTCATGCAACTACCATCCAGTTAGTTCTAGCCAATACACCATGTAAAGACGAAAAATGTAATCATCCATCTGAATTCTATATATTTAATGATGGCAATGGTTTTTTCAGAATCAAGCCATGTTCATCGACATCTAGATTTTGTCCTTTTGTACAACATGATAAAGATGCAAGTTTAAAGCAAGGAGCATCTGACAATAATCTTAAATCAGTACTATGTAATTTTCATGTCCTGCAGTGTATTCGTCGCTTCATGAATGAAAATCAAGAACTTCGCTTATTTTGCAAGCCTCTAGAAACTGGTTTCAAATGCACTATGAGATCATGGGATGCTTCCTCTAGAACTGATATAGCCAATTCATTTATAGTTTTATTGAGAATGATATTTCTTTAGACCTTATGTCGCAAGATACAAAAACATTATTTATTGATTACCTTAAGAAGAATTGGTTTAATTCCCAAATTTGGTCTGATGCATTCAATGCTGAATCAATTTATCAGTCAGACCAATCTCACAGAAATAACCCTTTGCTATTAACTGATAATATTACTGAGCGCAAATTCAAACAAATAGATGATGTCTACTTAAGTGGACACCTAAATAAACTGATATCATCTTTTATACGATTACTGTTTGAAAATGTTTTTAATGATGAGATAAAAGCGACAAATATGAACAATCTCCAATTTAAGCAACTTGACCAACGAGTTAAGAATATACGTCACCTTGAAAAGATGTGTTGCAAAAGAGCCTTTGATTTATTACAGAATAATGAGATTTTTAAATATGATGAAGAAACTAGTTGGTTTGTTGTGAAGAGTTCTTCACGAAAGAACTTAAATAGGTTAGAAGATAATGATAATTTTTTCAATGGTGATACTCAATATACATTCAATCAGCTTGATGTTTTAGAAGAAAGATTCCCCGATAAAGTATCAATATCCGAGGAACATTCATATGACATTTCAAAAAAATGCCGAAGGTACATAGGAAATTTAGATTCAATATCCAGTCGTATCTTATTCAATTACGTTATTACAATCGTTCCTGAAAATTGTCTTTCATACGTAGATTGTAATTGCCATTTAATCAATTTGAAACTAGGTATATGTACTTGTGAAGCTTTTATAATGATTGGACAACCATATTTTTGCAAACATCTTTTTGCCTGTTTTGCCCAAAAAAACAATATAACCTCAACGAAGGCTTTAATTGATGCATATAAATTCCACATTGTGGAGCCTCTGCCAACTTACAATTTTACTCGACAAAATAGTTCTGTTTCATCTACCCTCATTGATAAGTTAAAAGATCATTCCCACATTGCTAGCTCGAATGATATCAATGCTGCTAGGAAAGGGCACATTCTAAGTATTTTACATAATGAAAGCCACTGTGGATATAAGTTAATAAGCGGACGACCTGCCAAACGACAACCTCACAATATGGCTCATAGGCGTGCCGAGGGTCCAATCAAGGACAATCAGGTTTCCATAAACCTTCCTGAACTTGAAGTGATAGACCCTTACTGCCTTAAGGTTACAATGCCTAAAGATGCTGAGAATGCAAGACACGGAGGGCGAAAGATAATTAGACCTGCTAACAGAGGTGTATCCTTTTCTGCTATGGTTGAAAATGCTGCTATCAAACTAGGTAAAAAAGCTAAAATATCAGAAATTGAAACCATAGACTCCACTGATCCAGATCCTGGCAATGATATCGAATTTTCAGCAGATATTTTAAGTCAGAATAAATCATCCTTACCGAAAAAATCAAAAGATACCAAACCAAAAGATATTAAGTCAATACCAGTTGTTAAAAATGACTCGAAGTCTGTTTTATTTGGAAAAAGTATTGTCTGTTCCTTTTGTATTAAAGACAAAATAAATCCTCCATATCTTTGTTCAAGTCGCAGGGAACTAGATAAGCACATATCCACTTCTCATTCATCTTTGAAACCTATCTCATGTGCTATTTGTTGAGCAGATGGGGTTTATTAATTCATATGCAAGTGAAACATTCCTTCAAAAGCACATTCGTATTGAACATTATCATCATAAGAAAAAATCTATTGTAATCGATTATAATAATAAAGATGATTATCTCAACAGTTCTCCTATTACAGAAATCAATAATTCCAATTCTGAAAAAGAATTAGAAATTCTTATAGATCAACCTGGAAATGCAGGCCTCCAAAACCTAGCAAAATTGAAACTAGATTATCTTTTGTCATCAACAGTTGAAAAAAACCCCTTCAAAAACCCCTTCTCAGTTAGTTGCTGAAACCTGCCCTGTCTGCCACAAAAACTGCAATGCTAATCCTAAGAAAAAGTCCACATTCTCAATTGAATGTGATAATTGCCATAGATAATTGTCATTGGAAATGTGCTCCAATCAATGAGGCTCCTCCTGAACATATCAGGTGGTTTTGTTTTCATTGTGACCCAATTTCCTAAATAGTTTGTATTGAATATTATTGATCGGGTTTCGAATGAATCCCTGACGTTAGAAATATTTTCATTTCCCATGGTGAACGTAGAAGCCTATAATGACCGTCACTTAGTCACCTATATATTTACTCGATTATATATAAGGTTAAGAAGCAATGTATATGCACTGGTGTTTATAGTGCTCTATTTCAGGTTTTTTCTTTCAGGAAAATATATTTTGTGAATAGATTACCGCTTGATTTTTTATGTTACAGGTTACTGCAAAATCATCAGTTATTGTGATGCGTGCCGATGTCTCTGGATGATTCTGACCATGTCTAGAACTTCAACATCCTTGACTTATCATCAATTGGCAGCAGTATACATACATGCATGTTCAGAGAGTGTATGAGGAGAGTGTATGGACACATCAACCTCGGTTCAAGGCTGTCCCTAATTAAATTGTATAATCCATATATAATATATATAGATTGGTCCCATTTTAACTTACTCAACTGCTTGAATGTCTTGTTTCTTATTCGTAAATTTTCACTTATTCATTGATTGTTTCTGTAGAATTTTATATGTGATATATAAACGTGGAAACCAGGGCCCATTGCACTAAGAAAGACACTTGACATTTTTTTTTGGGACAGATCTTTCTATATGTTTATGTCCTCGAGGCATCTGAAGTTAAGAAAATTCCCTTTGAAAACTGGAAATGACATAATGAATTAAGTTGTGGAATGTTTAAATTCGACAAAATGAATGTATTTTGCATTCCTAAGGCCCTATATATTTACTGCAGTTAGTCCTGTATGTCTTTTTTATCGCAATTTACTGTGGTTTATTCCTGTTTGTCCTGACTGTATGTCTTTGTGATCGCGATCGCAATTCATTGGTTGCATTGTTTACTGTTAGTCCTGTATGTCTATCGCAATCAAGTTAGTCCTGTATGTCCTGTATGTCTTAGTTAATCGCAATTCATTGGTTGAATTGTCTACTGTTAGTCCTGTATGTCCTGTATGTCTTAGTTAATCGCAATTCATTGGTTGCATTGTTTACTGTTAGTCCTGTATATTCTGTATGTCTATCGCAATTAAGTTAGTCCTGTATGTCTTAGTTAATCGCAATTTATTGGTTGCATTGTTTACTGTTCGTCCTGTATATTATGTATGTCTATCGCATTTAAGTTAGTCCTGTATGTCTTAGTTAATCGCAATTCATTGGTTGCATTGTTTACTGTTAGTCCTGTATATTCTGTATGTCTATCGCAATTAAGTTAGTCCTGTATGTCTTAGTTAATCGCAATTCATTGGTTGCATTGTTTACTGTTAGTCCTGTATATTCTGTATGTCTATCGCAATTAAGTTAGTCCTGTATGTCCTGTATGTCTTAGTTAATCGCAATTCATTGGTTGAATTGTCTACTGTTAGTCCTGTTTGTCCTGTGGTTTAGTCCTGTATGTCTTAGTTAATCGCAATTCGTTGGTTGAATTGTCTGCTGTTAATTCTGTATGTCCTGTATGTCTATCGCAATTAAGTTAGTCCTGTTTGTCCTGTATGTCTTAGCTACGAGCAATTATCAAACTTGATAATTGCTCGTAGGTCTTAGTTAATCGCAGTTCATTGGTTGCATTGTTTACTGTTAAAGCTGTATGTTCTGTATCTCTATCGCAATTTCATTGGTTGAATTGTTAACAGTCCTCTGTATGTACATGTAAAACTAATTAAGGTTCTGACAACAGGTTTGTAAAGTAATCAGCTATCTGTTTTGTCTATCGTTGCTTAAATTGTTAACTTGTTTTAGAGTTCTGTATGTCTTTGTCGATCATTTTGTCTGCACTCAGGGGCGGATCCAGCATTTTGAAGGGGGGGGGGGCAAATGAAAGCAACAACAGATGGCTATAAGCCATTCCAGAACAAGCACCGATAACGCGAAGACCCTCCCTAAAAAAATTTTGGAAAAATAGATGCAAGCAGGTGCATTCTGAGCATTACTTAATAGAAAGATTTCATTCGGTTTTTACTCAGTAACGCATAGATTTGCGGCTACATCGGTAAAAATAAAGGGGTGGATCCGCCACTGAATAGCTATTTTTTTGTGTAGGATTGTATCTGTGAATTAAGTAAAGTTACTTACTCCGGTCTGATGTTATTGCTTATTGCTCGTATTTTATTGTTTTAAGTGTGCGAATATTTTTCCTAGATTTATGGAGATCAGGGATGACGAGGGTTCGATTTGAACCAACGAATAAACAAAAACATTCAAACCTCAAATTAATCCGTTTACTTGTCTTTATTTTTGGGGAACATGTTTTTACCTAGTTCAGATTTGATAACACAGTAGTCGCTTGTTCCAAAGCGATGTGCCGTTGAAGACAGACCTGAAGGCTTTTGCCGACAGCGATGCTATCCAGGATTTCAAAGGATGTGAAGAAGGTGCATCTTCGACAACCATAGTTTGCAGTTTTAACAATTTAAAACAATAGATTCATTAAACAACTTAAAATTTAAAGGTTTAGTGGACTCATGTTTAACCAGGGCAGGGATTTCTCGCAACCGCACATGATATATACATACACTAGCAGTAAATATAATGTACTTCTAACCCTTATAAAACTAGTATTAGTTATTTTACAATTATTAAACGGCAACGTTGAAATGCGATGTGCGCTCAGAGCGGCCGTAGTGATTTTGGCGTATTGTGGGATTCGAACCGCTCGGAATTTGTACTAGTGACGTCACTCGCCATCGACCAAAACAGGCTTTCAACCTTTTGCAAACTTACTGCTGTTGCGGTAACCTTTGATGTACGGGCTGAATTGAATAGCCTACATCCGGCAATTAAAAGCGTCCGTATTCCATCTCATCACACTTCCCTGCTTTGACCAAGCTACGTGCATAAAAATGACATTATTCTGTGACTTTTAGCTAGTAAAAATGAAAATGATATTATCGTATTTCTGAAAATTTCTATGAAGAAATCTAAGTTAAAAGTAATAGCAAAATATCTGTGTACCTATCTATGTATTATCTGAGTATTATTGTAAAAAAGTATTATCGGTTTTCATTTAGGTTTTTTACTTAAATTTGATAGAAAACTGAACTGGGGGGATTTTTACTGGGGGGATTTTTACCGGGGAGAATTTTACCTACATTCGAAGTCAAACTGCAGCAGTTGAACTGGCCTCTCAGGGCAGGTTGATATCGAAGTCAAAGTGCAGCAGTTGAACTGGCCTCTCAGGGCAGGTTGATATCAGAAGTCAAACTGCAGCAATGAAACTGGCCTCTCAGGGTAGGTTGATATCTGCAGAAGTTTAACTGGCCTCTCAGTGCAGGTTGATATTGGAAGTCAAACGGCAGCAGTTGAACTGACCTCTCGGGGCTGGTTGATTTCTGCAGAATGAAACTGGCCCCTCAGGGCAGGTTGATATCGGAAGTCAAACTGCAGCAAATGAATTGGCCTCTCAGGGCAGGTTGATCAGAACTCAAACCGCAGCAATGAAACTGGCCTCTCAGGGCAGGTTGATCAGAACTCAAACCGCAGCAATGAAACTGGCCTCTCAGGGCAGGTTGATATTGGAAGTCAAACTGCAGCAGTTCAACTGGCCTTTCAGGGCAGGTTGATATCGGAAGTCAAACTGCAGCAGTTCAACTGGCCTCTCAGGGCAGGTTGATTTCTGCAGAATGAAACTGGCCTCTCAGGGCAGGTGATATCTGCAGAAGTTTAACTGGCCTCCCAGGGCAGGTTGATATCGGAAGTCAAACTGCAGCAGTTCAACTGGCCTCTCAGGGCAGGTTGATTTCTGCAGAATGAAACTGGCCCCCTCAGGGTAGGTTGATATTCGAAGTCAAACTGCAGCAGTTCAACTGGCCTCTCAGGGCAGGTTGATATCGGAAGTCAAACTGCAGCAGTTCAACTGTCCTCTCAGGGCAGGTTGATTTCTGCAGAATGAAACTGGCCCCCTCAGGGTAGGTTGATATTCGAAGTCAAACTGCAGCAGTTCAACTGGCCTCTCAGGGCAGGTTGATATCGGAAGTCAAACTGCAGCAGTTCAACTGGCCTCTCAGGGCAGGTTGATTTCTGCAGAATTAAACTGGCCTCTCAGGGCAGGTGATATCTGCAGAATAAAACTGGCCTCGCAGGGCAGGTTGGACGACAGTAGACTAGGTATATAATTACACCCGCAGGGCTGATCAGATAAGATTCAATTGCATATGCCTTATTGCATGTGGCAACTATAATAATGCCATTGACACTAGATAAACATTAAAACTGATTTAAGTTGGGCAGCACTCAGGTAATTAGCCTAACGAAAAAATAATATGAAACCGATCAACCAACCTCTACCCCGGAGAAGAAAAATATAATATAAAGAATAATATAATAGCAGAATTACAACAGAGTTTCTGCGAAAGCAGTAGAAACCCCGGAAAAATTCACAGTTGAATTAGAATATACAGTGTATTTAAACGCACCGATATGATTTAAGCCGACGACACAAATTGTTTATCTGAATGATTAGATTATATGCTTTGAAATTAATATAATCACCATTTATACTTTCCGTCGTCGGTAAACAGACTACATGATTTTTTGAAAATACATTTCTTATCGTGAATGAATTTTAATCAAAATATTACTTTCGTTCTATTTGTTAAGTGTCGATGTATTAATCCATTTAATTTCATGATATTCGACAAGGTGCACCTCAAACATCGGCGAGATAGTTCGCCGTTTCATCAGAATCATAGCCGAGTTTTCCATTTATACTGCTTAATCACGCCACTGGGCCTCTCAGGGCAGGTTCCATGATTTTTCAGTCTTAACTGGGGTGTTATCTATGTTTGGTGTGTTAGGTACACTCTCGATCTGACCGTTTGAGTTTTGATCCCCTTTCTCATTCTGTATGGGTATATCTTCTATAAAATCGGTTGGCATAATATCTACTCTATCGTCAAACTTTACACGCCTTACCTTTTTGACATTTCCGTCAAAATAAACTAAATACGCCGGACTCGATCGGTCATACCCAATAAATATAGCCTGATCACATCTTGCATCAAGTTTGCTTTTATCCTGCAGGTACGCATAGCATGTACAACCAAAAATGTGCATACCGGTATGGCTAAGGTTAGGTTTTCGACCTGTAAGCACCTCGTAGGGTGTTTTATTCAATCGTTTATTCAAACAACGATTTAGGATATAACACGATGCCAGGACTGCGTAAGACCACAATTGCTTGGGTAAACGAGATTCCAACAATAAGCAGCGTGCCATCTTAAATAACGACCGCCACGCCCTTTCTGTTGTTCCATTCTGGTGAGGCGAATGTGGCGAGGATTTTTCATGCCTGATTTTGTTTTCAATAAGGAACGATTCAAAATCTTTTGAAATAAATTCACCACCATTGTCTGAACGAACACTTTTCACCACGCCAAGCTTACCATATGGTGATATATCAGCCAGAAAGGTCTTAAAGGCCTGTAACGCGTCACACTCTTTTGTTTAATGCAGTATACTGGCAATATGTTTGAGTAATCGTCAACACAGACAAGTGCATATCTATACCCGTCTATAGCTGGAGGGTGAATGGGACCCGCTAAGTCACAATGGACCAATCTGAAATGGGGCTTTAGCTCGTTCGTCTGGTTCCCTACTTCTATTTTGGGTCATTTTACCTAGAATACAATCTTTACACGTTACATCTTTCCCAGAACCTGAGATTTTCATACCCGTTACAGCTGTTTGCAATTTGAGTATATCCTGAACATTGCAGTGACCCAAAATTCTATGCCACACAAGTAAACTGTGTTCATTCTGATCAGAGGAAATAGTATTACAAGCATACATATAGTACAATCGACCACGTCTCGTAAAATTAAATACAGTACCATTAGAAGCTGAAAGGCTACCAGAATTAGATTTAAACTGTAAATGTGCACCATTCTCAATGGCCGCCTGAACTGAGAAGATGTTTTGCTTAAATGTAGGAATATATAAAACATTTCTTAACACAACATTACATATTCTACCCATTGAGTCGGTAAGCTGCACCCTTGGGTCTCCTCTTTTAAGCGCCACATTTTTCATTCGCGATCCATCTGCAAGCTCAATGAAATGATCATCAGCGTTGAAACTTTTATCAAACGACACAAATTTTGATTCGTCATTTATTATGTGGCTCGTTGCCCCACAATCCACCAACAAACTATTAACGTTGTGTACGGAGCTGGCAGAATCAACGGTTATTCTGAAGTAGAAGTTGTCTCCGTCATTAACGGTGTCGGAGTCGGCAAGTTTCACTTTATCGCGAGTTTTACGGCAGTATTTAGTGTCATGCGTTCTACATTTACAATTTACACACCAACGCGAATTTTCCCTACGCGAATTTTCTTTACAGTTCGCCGCGATGTGTCCTGGTTTATTGCATCGGAAACACACCAACGATTGGCTATTCCCAGGTCTTACGCGATCGCGGGATGAACGATGCGCTGAGTTAACTCTCAAAACACGATCTTCTTCAAAATTGTCCGATTGGGACTTATTGGTCTCTTCGTAATTACGCAATGCGACATTGAAGTCGGTAAAAGACACGGTCTTTTCTCTTTGATTGATGGCGGTACAGAACGGTTTGAATTCTACGGGCAAGCCTTTAATTATCATCGCCACCAGCAAGCTATCGCTGATATTCTCTTCGGCCGATTTAAGAGATGCCGCAGCAGTTTCTGTCCGTAAAACGTAATCGGTTAAATTTTCATCGATACTTTTCTTCAGCGAGGTTAGCTCGTGATACAAACTAATTATCTTCGACTTACCTTTGGACAGATAGTGATCTCTCAGGGTTTCATATAGCGTTACAAGGTGTTACAGCCTGTTACACCCTTGTTACAGGGTGTTACAAAGCGTTACAAATATTTCACTTTTAGTTTCTAGGGTTTCATATAGCGTTACAGGGTGTTACAGCCGGTTACACCCTTGTTACAGGGTGTTACAAAGCGTTGCACATATTTCACTTTTAGTTTCTAGGGTTTCATATAGCGTTACAGGGTGTTACATCCTGGTTCCTTGTTATAGGGTGTTACAAAGCGTTACACATATTTCACCCTTAGTTTCTAGGGTTTCATATAGCGTTACAGGGCGTTACAGCCTGTTACACCCTTGTTATAGGGTGTTACATAGCGTTACACATATTTCACTTTTAGTTACTAGGGTTTCACATAGCATTACAGGGCGTTATAGCTACTGCATTACAATATTTGTCTTCTTTGAGAGTTTCGTAAAGTTGATTATATTAAATAACAACGCGGAAATATCCTTTTGGCTGTCCCATTTAAGCCTTATATAAGTATAGCAGCAAAATCTTATTCCTGAGAATAATTGTGATTTTTCTTTTTCAGATAGGCCTATTAGTTATAGATGAAATTTTTGATGAAAATGTTCCCACAGAGAAAAATATTTGTATTTCTTAATTTGTTTCTGAAAAAATATCAATTTTAATTCTATTTTCTTATATATTTCAGCAAAAATACATATATTATTGATTTTACTTGTATACGGGCATTCCGCATGAAACCCGTTTCCCTATCATCTTGACTTTTTAACTGTTTTAGCTTAATATGATTTAAAGCATTTGTAATTCTTAATTCATTTCTATAGAATACAGCGTAGTCTTCAATTTTATGATCGAAAACTTGTATTTAGTTTGAATACGAACTATCCCGATCACCTTGACTTGCCACCGTTTCAGCTCAATCTGTTGAATGGGTTTTCATTTTCTATTGATTCAAACGCTTGGCCTCTCAGGGCAGGTTCCTGTCCTGAGAAGCTAGGTGGTCTCTCAGGGCAGGTTCTGGAAAATCCGCAGAATAACCACACTACTGGACTGGGTGAAGCCGTCATGTGCTGCCACCGCAACCAGTCTTGCTCTTCGCACCATTTAGGTCTGTCTGCAGAGTTTCCAGAACCTGTCATGTCAGGGCCCAAGACCTGACATGACAGGTGGGACCTCAGGTGACAGGTCGATTCGCTAAAATGAAAATCGTTATGACTGAACCGATGATAGGCGATTAGAAGATATGATAGGCGCGGATTTAGAACAAATGATAGCCGATAAGAAACAAAAAGAACATATCTTAGTGCTTTCTGAATATATTATTCAAAAACAAAAAACAAACTATTATGTGTTATGAATTTATTTAAGAATTTATGTTTGTCCGTTTATAAAAAGTTGTTGAACTATATCGCCTTGTATATAATAAAGATGCAATGATGGTGAATGATTTGAGAACATTGAAAGAATTGTTTACAATTTATTTATTTTTTTGTAACATGAAACATGAAAATATCAAGATCAGGCAATGATACCAGTAGTGCCTTATGTACTCATAATCAGTATTAATAACAATGATTATACTCATTATGATTAGGCCCTATATATTTACATATTATTATTAATTACTCGCAATATAATTAATTCACCAGGTGCACATGCAATTTAAAAACATTTCAGTCCAAGCTTATAAGTTGACATAGGATAAATTAGACATAACACTGATTAATTAGTGAGACCTCACACGGCAGCTCGCGCCATTTTGCAGAGCTTCGGGACCTGTGGTGACAGGTCTGCTTGAAAACTGATGAAATAGAAAAACCTGAACTTTTTATGATCTCTTTCTAATGGTGAATGTAAAATTGTATGCTTACCATAGATAGATTAAATCTTGAAATACTATAAAACAATAATTTTGAAGCGAGACCTCACACTGCAACGCGCGTCATTTTGCAGAGCTTCTGATCGGGACCTGTGGTGACAGGTCTGCATTAAAACTAATGAAATGAAGGAAAACTTTAATTTTTATGGTCTCTTTATAGTAATGAATATAATATAGATTGCTAACCAATGAATATAATATAGATTGCTAACCATGGATATAGTTAATCTTAAGTAATTATAAAACAATAATTTTGAAGCGAGACCTCACACGGCAACGCGCGCCATTTTGTAGAGAGCTTCTCGAGACCTGTGGTGACAGGTCTGCATTAAAACTGATGAAATGAAGGAAAACAACTTTTTATGGTCTCTTTATAGTAAAGAGTATAATATAAATTGCTAACCATGGATAGAATTAATCTTAAGTTACTATAAAACAATAATTATGAAGCGGACCTCACACAACAGCTCGCGCCATTTTGCAGAGCTTCTGGGGACCTGTGGTGACAGGTCTGCACTAAAACTGATGAAATGGAAAAAACTTTACTTTTTATAACCTCTATATAGTAATGAGTATAATATAAATTGCTAACCATAGATAGAGTTAATCTTCAGTTACCATAAAACCATAATTTTGAAGCGAGACCTCACACGGCAGCTCGCGCCATTTTGCAGAGCTCCTCGGGACCTGTGGTGACAGGTCTGCATTAAAACTGATGAAATGAAGGAAAACTTTATTTTTTATGGTCTCTTTATAGTAATGAATATAATAAAGATTGCTAACCATGGATATAGTTAATCTTAAGTTACTATAAAACAATAATTTTGAAGCGAGATCTCACACGGCAGCTCGCGCCATTTTGCAGAGCTTCTCGAGACCCGTGGTGACAGGTCTGCATTAAAACTGATGAAATGAAGGAAAACATTAACTTTTATGGTATCTTTATAGTAATGAATATAATATAGATTGCTAACCATGGATATAGTTAATCTTAAGTTACTATAAAACAATAATTATGAAGCGAGACCTCACACGGCAGCTCGCGCCATTTTGCAGAGCTTCTCGGGACCTGAGGTGACAGGTCTGCATCAAAACTGGTGAAATGGAAAAAACTTCCTTTTTTATGGTATCTTTATAGTAATGAGTATAATATAGATTGCTAACCACGAATATAGTTAATATATAGTTAATGTAACGAGGTCCTATTCTGCCTGTTCCACAGTAGAAGTTTCCTCCAAATATCGACTCTGAGAGCCCAAAAACCAGTAAAAAGGCGGACAAAAGATATTAACACAATCACCTATTGTTCTGTATTTTCGAGAGAGAGGGCAGCACCCTCCAGTTACAACATAGAAAACGACTGATGGACATATTCCATCACACCACCCCCCTTCAACTTGTTCAAACTCCTATTTGAACAGGAATATATAGTCAAAATATCTACACAAATTAAATTATAGTCCTTATTATAGTATATTAAGCTCCAAACTTCTCGGCTCTGGATACAGTAGACATCTAACATGGCGTAGTCGTTGTTTCGCATTAGGGTTGCATCTCAGTGATGATAATACATGCAGCTTTCGATCTCCACTAATGGTTTGTGGTTTGTTTTCGGGGCGCACCTAAGCGTAGTGTCTAACCAAAAATATCTATACCATCAAAAGGTAGATACGGCCAATGGACACTGCACTTGGCTTGCCCCTCTGCCACTGTTCCTCGTCCTGGGAAGCTGAAAAATACAATCAAAAGAAAACGGAAAGAAACTGTACGCAATGGGGTGTGCTACATCTGGGGGGTCACGTGTGGTAGTATTTGGACTGAATGGCTTTTTGTCACTAACATTACAAAGAATAAGCGACTCCAGGTGAACCATCGTTAGGTACCGAAGGAAACACATTCAGGCGCGATCTACCACACGGATTATTTCCCGACAGACATAGTGCATGGCCGACTTTTTGTAGTGGATCCCCACAAAATCAGAATCCGGGATATCTGGATGGTCGGCCTGTTGGAACCCGGCACGGAGGGCGAAGACGTTAACCCGGTTGATGTTGTTTACCCGATTGTGGTCACCACGCCAGCAAGGAGGGACAGGGGTCTGTAGGTGGAAAAGGGGAACAGAAGGGTGCTTGCCCTTGAGTAGCGCCAAAACTTCCGCCAACTCCTCTGTCGTCCTGCCATAATCGCCGGCATGGTTCATACCATGCGTGACCACAATCGCTCTTGCCCTAAAGGATACATGTGGGAGGTACTCCAACAAATCACCGAGTCGTTCACCAGGGTGGCAAATTGGAATCAAACCGCCGCTGGCCTTTAGCCCCGTAAACATCGAGTCTCCCAGCAACACGATTGGTAAGTCCTCAACTGCCCTCTGTTTCAAGTCTCCAAGTTTCGACCAGATGTACGAGGAGTCACCACCACATTCGGCCAGGGCGTTCACTAGTTCCTGGCTGATGTACTCAAATGCAGCTGTGCTCATCTTCGGCCGAAAACGTCGGGTCTTTGTCGTCTTGAGACCGGTTACTACCGCACCGGTTACTATGCGACCAGGATCCTCCACAAACGACTGTTCTACGGCAGAGTTATAAAGTCTGCCCATCTTGGCTCTCAATTCGCTGAGGGTCTTGTCCTGTCTGTGAAGGGTGGAACAGACTTCTTTCGAGACCTGCCGTTTAAGGGTCTGTGTCGCCTCGTGGAGGCTAGATAACTGGTCTAACTCGATACAGTCCATGCTAGAAACGATAAATAGTTCAAAACATGAGTTGGCTGCAACGACAAGACTAAATGGCGGAGATTCCGTTCATTCAGATACCACCCGAATCATGCAAGGTGGGTGGTCCCAAGCATACCATCAGGAGGTGCAAGGGGTCTGAAATCCTAGTCACCACCAGTTACAAATGATAATAAACTGTCTACTAAAACTAAGTAAATATATATACAGGGTTATATACAAGGGTACTAAATATATATATAGGATTTAACCCTTTGATTTAAGGTACCGGCCCATTTCTAACCAGTAGCCTTTCCTCATGTTAATCCGGGACCGAACTTCGCGACATTTCTGGCAATTTTGGATCAGTTCTATATCAAAAATGTTGTTCTGCTCAATCTTGTCCGAGGCGACTGGAGGTCCTATAAGTGTGTTTGGATCCACCAAAGGGTCTGAGGCCCTATTTTGGTTGGCTAGCGAATCATCGTTCTTGACTGTACATGAGTTTACGAACCGACTAGGGCGCCTGATCCCTACTCTGGGCCTGAGTCTTCTGTGCCCCTCAGTGTTTGTAATGTTCAAAGGCCCAGGCTTGGAGCGGTTTTGAGTAGGAGGCTCGCGATGGTTTTGGGTAGGGTTTGTTACAAGAGGTTCTTGAATAACTGCCGTTGTCTCGGGGTGTGACCGTGTCCAGACACAGTCTTCATCTTCCTCCCCCTCGTCGTCATTGAGGGTTGGTTGCTCCTCGGGATCGGTCGTTTTAACCGGTTCCTGTCTAGGTTTTTTATGACCTATGGTCACGGCCTCACTAGACAGGAAGCACGGTTTCATATCATTGAAGTGCACAACCCGCTTTCTCTTCACCGCCCTCGGATCGGCGCCTGGTTCCAGGACAACCCTGTAATTCACCTCCGATAGTCTCTCGGTCACGACGTAAGGCCCTTTCCATTTCCGGTGGAACTTAGATGCCTCGTCCTTCTTCAAGAAATGGCTCATCAGCCACACGCGATCCCCGACCTTGTAACCCCCGCGTTTTGCGAAACGGTCATAGTCCATTTTCTGACGCCTTTGTGCCATCACTAGTCGATCACGAACAATGTTGTGTGACTTGACGTGAGGCGGTCAGAGAGGTCCATGCCATACTTAGTCCTTGGTTGGTGGTCCTCGGGCAAGCCTACGCTGATGTCGATTGGTAGTGACATTTCCTCGGCGTACATCAAGTAGAACGGCGTTTCAAGAGTGGAGTGCTGGACGCTTGAACGAAATGCCATCAAACACGCTGGTAGTTCCTCGTCCCAGTTTGTTCCACACTCATTGACGGCTGTAGTCAGCATGGCCTTCAGGGACTTATTGAAATTTTCCACCTGCCCATTGCCCATAGGATGGTAGGCAGTGGTTCTGGTCTTTTCAATAGCCAAGATCCTACACATCTCCATGAAAACTTTCGACTCGAAGTTCGTGCCTTTGTCCGAGTGGATGGATTCAGGGCAGCCGTAACGGGTGACCCACTCGTTCACAAGGGCACGTGCCACCACGGAGGCCTTTTCCGTGCGAATTGGCCATGCTTCGGGCCACTTAGTGAATGCATCTTGAGCCACTAGAATGTAGACATTGCCGCGGCGGGTTCTCGGTAATGGGCCCACGATGTCTATATGTACACGCTGGAAGCGTCGCCGTACCGGTGTAGACATCATTGGGGCTTTTGGTAGTTTGGACGGGGACTTGCACTCTTGGCAAGTTTTGCAGCCCCGAACAAAATCCCTGACCCTAGCTGAGAGGCCTAATACCCAGAATCTTTCCCTAATTTTGCACTCTGTCTTTTTGGTACCGAGATGTTTCCCGGCAAATCCCTGATGTATGACTCCTATGGTTCCATCAGTCAGTGAAATGGGTAGTACCACTCGGTGTCTCGTTGAGGTAGCCCCCGGAAGTGGTTTAAGCGCAAGAATGCCATCTAAAAGCTCTAGACGCTCAACCAGACTATAGAGGCTCCTCGCTGTTCTACCACACCGTTGTAGCCGTTTCTTGTCCTTGACCCCATCTCCGGCCAAGAACTCCCTAATTTCTGATATTTCTGGGTCATTTACTTGCGCCTCGATTATTTTGTTCCTGGACAAGCCAGTGGAGTGCGCTGTCAAATCGCCCTGATGTTTTGCAGTCACCTGGTATATAGATGGACCAGTGTCACCACAAGTTGGGCAGTCCCCATGTTTCCTCTGTCTCTTAGGGATGCGAGACAGGGCGTCTGCGTTCAAATGTTTGCTTCCAGCTCGATGTTCGATCACGAAATCATATTCCGACAGGCGTTCAAGCCACCGAGCCACTTGGCCCTCAGGGTTTTTGAAGGTTTGTAGCCACTTGAGTGCTGCGTGGTCTGTGCGAACTTTGAATTTCCTGCCTAGTAAATGGTGGCGGAAGTGATCAATCATGTCAACCAAGGCCAACATTCCGCGCCTGGTGGCACAATAGTTCTCCTCTCCACCTTTCAGCGTGCGGCTACTGTACTCGATCACTCTCTCAGAACCATCGTGTTGTAGTTGTGACAGCACCCCTCCGATAGCCCAGTTAGAGGCGTCACAGTCCAAAATGAACTCTCCAGCACCCTCCGAGAAATCTGGGAATGCCAGGATAGGGGAGCTGGTCAGCTTTTCTTTCAGTCCGTCAAACGCTAGTTGTTGCTTGAATGTCCAGACGAATGGTTTATTTTTCCTCGTAAGGCGGTGTAGCGAGGCTGTCAAGTCGGCGAAATCCTTGATGAATTGCGAGTAATATGTCACAAGACCAAGGAAACTACGCAGTTCGGTAACTGACGTTGGGGTCGGCCAATCCCTGACTCTATCGCATTTGGCACCGTCGGTTTCGACACCGGCCTCGCTTACTACATGCCCCAAAAACTTGAGGCGCCGCTGGAAAAGCGAGCACTTCCTCGGTTTTAGCTTGAGACCGGCTTTCTGAAAGCAACGAAATACCTCTTGTAATCGCGTCAGATGGGTTGGTAGATCATGACTAAACACCACTACATCATCCAGGTAGATAAGGCATGTTTTCCATGCAACATCATCCAGTACCATTGCCATCAGTCTGCTGAATGACGCCGGGGCATTACAGACTCCAAACGGCATGACATTCCACTCAAATAGATGGTTTTCAGTCGTGAATGCGGTCTTATGTTTGTCTGATTCCTTTATTGGGACCTGCCAGTATTCGCTAGTTAAATCGAGGGACGAGAACCAGGTTGCGCCCGATAAAGCCTCTAGGGTACTGTCTATTCGACCTAATGGGTGAGCGTCTTTGACTGTTGCGTCATTGAGTCGGCGGTAATCGCAGCATAGACGCAGGGAACCATCGGCCTTTTTCGCTAGAACTATTGGGCTTGACCACGGGCTGGTGGATGGCCGGATCAAGTCGTGTTCTAAAAGCTCCTTGGTCGTCCCCTCAACAAAAGCTCTCCTACCGGGGGGTAGCCGACGGGGATGTTGTTTTATCGGTGGGTGGTCACCGGTGTCAATCTCGAATTCAAGCGAATCTGTTCGACCAATGTCAAAGTCTCCCATCGAGAATACTGACTTTAGCTCCCGTATGATGTCAACAAGCTGTGTTTTCATGTCAGTGGGGATTTCAAGCTGGTCGATTTTCAATTCTCTCAAGAGGTCCTTGAATTCAGTATTGTCACCACCCTGCAGCTGGATTTTTGGAGTTGACGGGTTTTGAGCATGGTCGTCGACAGTCATGATGTCAACTGACTGTAGGGGGCAGAATAGACCAATAGTCTGGCCCCTGTCGACTCTACAAGCCTCATCCGAGAAGTTAGCCAGCCGAACCGGTATCTGGTTTGCCTCCGGTACCACCAGTGTTTTCCCAGTGCAAAAATTATTCCGTCCACAGCTGCTGATCATCCCTGAGGTCGAATTATTATGAGCATAACTCCGTTTCATGTATCCATTTACCACCACCTCGGATCCAGCTGGAATGATTTGGCTCTTACTGATGAACACCCTGCAAGCGCTCGCGCGTTTGGGGCTCTGGCGGACAGGCACCTCGCTGAGGCTTCCGAAGCGGAGCACTTTGTTACGGTAATCTATGTTGCAGCCATATTTCTCGAAGAAATCACTTCCAAGCAAGCAGTCTTGTGCCAAATCCTCACTGACGATCATGGGGACATGAAATTCTTCAGTTCCAACTCTCAGACATACATCAGCTAATCCACGTAACTCCATTGGCTGACCGGTAGCCGTTGTCACGATTCCTTCGATTGGCCTCAGTGCAGCGGCTTCACCAGTCGGGCTGCTAGAGTCCCATACCGAACCTCTAATGATTGTGCAGGAGGCACCAGTGTCCAGGAGTACCACCGCTTTCAAATGGTCATTTACTACGGCATCACAGAAAAGGCCCGAGGCGTGGAGCCTCACTGTTCCGATGTTTGTAACTAAGCTCGTCTGGGCTGGTTCTGTCCCTGTTGTTTGAACCTTGGTGTCGCGCAACTTGTGACAAGTGTTTTCCGTAGCCGGACTGGGAGCCTCACTGTTCTCCGAAGGGTCACGTCGATTTTCTTCTATACTTTGGGTATGTTGTGGTGGTCTAACAGTGATGGTTCTAGTAGGATGCAGACCATCAGTAGGTGTATCTCCACTAGAATCACATGCCGGGCCAGCAACCACATATCCATCTTGAGGTGTCGTTTGAATATGGTTTGATGGTCTCGATATCATTTGAATATGGTTTGATGGTCTCACGGTGGTGGGGCTAGTATGATGGTAACCATCAATAGGTGCATCTCTACTTGCATCGCACGTTAGACCATTTGCCGTATTCATCCGATTTTTCCTACGTCTTGCCGGGGGTATATACAGCGGTACAGGGGGGACTATTTCCTGATGGGGTTTCCACTGCCCCCCTGAAAACCCTGCTTCTCGTTTCCCTGGTTTCCCTTAGGTAGGTGGCAGTTACTTGAATAGTGACCACTCCCCCCGCAATTATAGCATTTAACTTGTGGGCACAAGTTTTTGGGGTGGTCTGCATCCCTGCAACGCCAACATTTGTCATCGGCGGGTGGTCGACGATTGCCATTACCAGAGACAACTGCTTCCAAATGGCCTACTCGAGTCATCAGCGTTCCCATCATCGACTTCAATTCGTCGAGTTGTTTGGTTATGGCTGAGCTAGTCGAGTCGAGCTGGGTCTGGTTAACGGATACTTTTTGTTTATGAGTCGTGCCCTCAGTCAACCGTCTCGCTGTTTCCAGAGTCCGTGCTTGAGCGACTGCTGCAGCCAACGAACTTGGCTGGGCCGCATACATTGACTGCTTCGCTGAGACGGGTAGGCTATTACCTTTAAGGAATTGGTCTTTGGCCAATTCATCCTGCAGCTCGAAGGCAATGCCAGGGTATGCGTTCCTTGCCAGCTCTGCTACCTCGTCGGCATAGCGTTCCACAGATTCAGTTGTCTTTTGGTCCCTCCCTTTCAACAACATCTTAAAGTCATCCACAGTCTTTGTTTGTTGGAAACGGGATGATAGCCGCCGACAGAAATCATTATACGACAGGCTCGAGTCGAGACGTAGGTTCGAGACAGCCTGGTATGCCTCATGGTCAAGTCGCATCATCAGGTGTGATTTACGCTGTTCGCCCCCGTTGATGCGAGAACTAATCTGGGCCAGGTCAGCGAACGCGTCAAACCTTTCGAGCCAAACGCGGAAATTGTGTCCCATGGTATAGGGCTTGGGTGCCAGAATATTGTGCATTTTCGGGGTGGGTGCATCTCTCGTCACGACCCTCTCCATCACTTCAGTCAGTCGCTGGAGGATGGAATCCTCAGATGTTTTCAAATTTTCGGCTTTTGTCTTCGTTGGACGGCCACGTTTTGGTTTTAACGAGAGGTTACCCTCCCCACTAACCAGGAGGTCATGATGTGCAGCTCCGGCCGTTGGTGACATAGGTAGGGATTTCAGGTCACGTGATCAAAATGTGTCATAATTAGCGTTTTCCACGCTTCAAATTTTCAATCGCTCATAAAAAACGTATTCTATATCCGATTGAAGCCAAACTTGCTCAGTATACTCAATTTACCGGTTATTTGTTGTGGTGTAAATTTCATGAGTGTATCTTGCCTAGTTACGGAGCAATAAGTCGTAGTTCGGCGCGCGTTGGCTCATTTCTAGGAAACAAGATGGCGGCCATGTTTGTTCATGCATTTTAAAACACGTGAAAAACGCAAGCAATTTTTTGGGTCAAATCCGCGAGCCGGCTGCTGATTGGCTGGATATTTGACCTCAGAATATTTTAAGAACATGTTTCAAGTAGAGCATGTCGGTGCGTGCAAGTTTTGGTAGGCCCTGTATCACTCGGAAAAAGTCGTAAACATAATTCTAAGTGCTCATACGCTAAAATTAATAATTTTAACAACTTGCACTCTACTACATGATAAAATAAGATACTTTATATATTGTTTTCAATTATTACTTTTAAGATTGATTTAGTAGTCTTTCGCGGATTTTGACCTAAAGTCGGCAAGGCGCTTCAAATTGTTTACATCCGGGTCACTGCCGGCTCACACCGGCTGCCAGCTGATCAATCAAAACACTTCCTGGTTCATTTTTACCACTCTAAATGTCAATTTAACAAGTAAAACGTCACTTTCACTCAATAAACTCATACTTTATTACGAAATCGGCAATATATAAGACGAATAATGGTTAGGCCTACCCAATTTAAAAACTTTGTGTATTTTGCACAAGAATCCAAGTTTTGTCTAAATTTTAGCTCACTTTTTGCTAAAAAGAAATTTTATTTTTCCTATCTGCTTCACCTTTAGGTAACCATCTCATCTTGAATACTAGGATATCCCTCTGAAAAGCAGTTGTTATTCATTTGTTCATGGTTTTTCAATTCCAATTGTCGACCCTTTCGCTAAATAACTGCCGCTGCTAGGCCTAAAATACCCACCAACCAGTGGTTAATCAAATAGATTCTAGAGGATTATATTATTAATTTTCTTTTTCATTCGAATGACTTGCCTAGAAGGAGACCTTTAATTAGATACCAAACATGACATACTTTTTTAAAATTGACTTTCCGATAAAATATCGACGCAAAACAAGATGGCCGCCATTCCTCGAGCCTCAATTTGAGATATCATGATATAGATATTTCATGGGTAAATCTGTTAGGGCCTAGGGATATCTAAAGAAAAACAAAGGCTTTTCCATTCATTTCAATTTGATTTAATTTCGGAAAACCATGTAGTACGTAGATCTCTTCAACGCTTTATCCTATTCTTCTGCGGCAAGTGAGTATCTGAAATATAATGATATTATTAGTATCTTTTATTTCAGAAGGCTTTAAAACATTGAACTTATCCACTAAGATTAGTTATTTCAAATAATAAAGGTCTATAAGGCCATATCGAATCAACTAAATACATTAAAGATGTAGTTAATTAGATTCAAGATGGCCGCCTTGATACTTACCTTATGGTTACCGTGGTAATCGGTATCACCCTGATGCACGATATCTTCGGTATATTATCTCAAAATTGATATTCCATGTCTTAAGTATCATTTATCTTGAGAAATAAACTATAGTATTGCGTGTTAATGGTTATAGAAGTGGGTATTAATTAGATAATTAGTATGCAAATTAGCCTAATTTACGTATTTGTGCAATTACTTACATGAATCTAAACAAACTTTGTATAGACAACATACTGACCAAGTTTGGTTTTAAACAGATAAAAATTCTCGGAGTTATATTGGTTTTAATGTTAAATTTAATTCCTTTATCTGGCTAAAAAGCAGCAAAACCTAGACACTTCCTGTCTGTTACTTTCATTGGAAATGAACTAAAGTGTATTGCGCAATCGCAGGGCTGCCAACCTTTCAAAATTCCATTTAGGGATGAATGGCAGATTAATTAGGAATATTGAAGGTTTCAATAGGAATATATCGAAACCGAAGAAATTGTGACTTTTCCAAGTAGGAATATTTTGCTTTCAATTAGGAGGTTCGCCATGTCTTCAATCGCATCGATTATACATCGTTTAAGCCGAGAACCAATGAAACAAATGCTCACATAAAAAAACGTACCGCGATTTTACATGAATTGGCTCAATGCCAACTTCATATCGCTAACAAAGGTAAACCAATAAGCAAGTTCTGCAGAATGTATTTTTTCTTTATTATTTTATGAAAGATGAAATTATCTATTAGCAAAATAAAAAATCAGCAAATTCAACAGAATGTATTTTTTCTTTATTATTTTATGAAAGATAAAAATCAACAGTGTTTATCAAAAATATACAATAGACTAAAAATAAGAACATTAAACTGGCATAAATTGTCAAACGAATTACATAACACTATACAGCTGTCATGTGACAGATTGCAATATAAACCCTTAAAATGGAAATACTGTCCTGGCATACTGTACATAGATTGCCTAACTTAAATACAACTACAGTCATGGGTCAAATTTCAACTCTGTTTTCATCTTGCTAAAATAAAAAAATATTCAAATCAACTATTATTATTGAAATCTAATTTAGATTTAACTCCAGAATACTGATAACTCTACTAATTTGAGATTTTCACATTTTTTTCAGAGACAAGAGTCAGTCAGTATAGACCAGAGACATAGTCACCATTCAGATTGTCTAGTTTGTATCAATATTATTCAAAGCATTATATGTCGCACTTTTCACTTTCTTAAGCAAATCTGAGGATGGTTGAAAGTCTTTGCATTGTGTGGATGTTTTCATAACCATCAGTGACTGCAAGGTCTTCTGACCCAAAGCTGCTCTTGAATCCGTACGGTTCTTCCTTACGAAACTAAAAATTCTTTCGCAGCCAGCATTACTGACTGGTACAAGCAATATATGACACATCACCCTTGGCAGCAATCTGAAACGTATCGACCCAACATCATCCAACATCTTATGTATGATTTTCCATTGTGTCTCAACAGTCACTTCTTTTGATTTTTCATCGGCCCTTGCTGGTGGACTATGGAAACCAGATGGAAAATCATCATCATGCAAAGTTTGGAAGTCAGCATATTCGATTTCCAAGTCATCTCTAAAAACAATATCTCCAAGAATTACAGGGAATCTGTCCATGAAGTATATCACTGACTGGAATGATCTAACCTTACGCATCAGTGGATCAGCTACCTACAAAAATTATTATTATCAATCGTTACACAAAAGTTGATAAGTCTATGAAACAATACAATTACGAAAGAATAAATACTCTTTTGAGTTCTCAAATTCAATGAATATTTTACCTCAGCATGACTCCAAAGAGGCTGGTCTTTTGGATTCACCTTCTCCTTCAGGTAGGTGCAGGCAGCTGAATAAAACTTCACAACATCCTGATAGAATTTCTTCTTGGTTTCGTCAGTGACTGTTTCCACCAATTTCCGAGCCTCATCCCCTATGAACAGGTCTTTTTTGTCTTTTATATTATACCTAGGGGTAAAGAAAATTATCATAAATACATATGCAAGGAGCTGAATAAAAGTTACATCAGACAGCATTAATAATAGTTAACAGCAGAAGAAGTAGTGTAATGCAAATGAAACTCACTACATTTCTTTATGTAGGCCTAAAAGAATCTACTCCAGTGAAAAAAATTTATTCACTTACAAAGGAATTACAATGACACTGGATGGATGAAAAATACCTTGAGGTGAAATCGATTGAGTAAGGTGTACAACCCTGGTTAAATGCTGCTGGCTTGCATATACAGAGAAGTAGTCTGTACATAAGTCGCTCCAAAATTCGTTTCACTTTGTGAACCAATGCACTTTCAGTTTCAAGGTATCCATTTGTGCTCTCAAACACCTGTAAAAAAAGAAATCATAAGAGCTTGTGAAATAAAATCTTTTATCAGTAAGAAAGACCCTATAAAACACAAAAAAGTTTATAATCCTAATTATTTAGGGTTATGACTTGGTGATATAATGCTTACCGAGATCGCTTTAATCAGAAATGCAGTGTATAGTTTTGATGTGCGTCTCTGGAAAAACTTGTGTAATTTAGTTTTTATCGCTCCTGCGGTGACAGGGCCATCATCAAAATCGTCGAGAAACTCTTGATCATCATCTCCATCAGTATCATGGCCTATCTCTTTCGCAAAATATCTCCTCAGCGCTTCCCATTGTTCCAGCATCCTGCTAAGGGCTGGGCCCATACTGAGCCAGCGTGTAGCCACATGCTTCAGTATCGTATGATCTGGCAGGCCGCATTCCTTCTGGATGGTTTGAAAACTTGCAGATCTTTTACTCGTTTTGGTTACATACCAATGCAGCTGGCGTAATAGATCATCAAAGTCAAATAAAGGCTGTAAACAAAAGATATGCGCACCGATTTCAAACGATGAAAGTATAACAATGGTACAGCAGAATAGCAACTACAAGTTTCTAGAACTTTAACTTTATTGAGTTTATGTCATTTGATTATGTGTAAACCATAAGGCAGCACGTGTAAGCTGAACGAATAAGGCTATCCTATCTGAGTTTCTGAGTTGATGAAAATTAGAAGATGGTGAAATTACTACATATTGAAAATGAAATCAAAAGTAAAATCTTAGTTACCTTAATGGCTGTATTCAGGCCTTTCTTCAATGCTAAATGGAGCAAATGATTAACGCATCCAGCGAGGTGTACCTCTTTTTGGTGATCTCTAACATATTTTATTACACCCTTGTGTCTTCCAACATTGCTATTTGTGTTATCACACACAAGCGAAAGTAGATTCTCCCATGGTATAGCGTTCACTTCTAATTCTGCTTTGATTATATTAAATATTGCCTCTCCTGTGTGCGACTGATTCCATATTGGGTTAGCTAACAGGTCCAATTTTGTTTCTAACTGTTCATCCACATATCTCACAACGATTGGATAATATGTCTCTTGTTTGTACGTAGAACCATCTACACCAAGAACAAAGGGAGATGATTTCAATCTCGATACAGTAGATGACACGATATCAGTCGCAACCGCATTCACAATATGAGTTGTTTTGGTGCGACCGCATTTATAATTCGTAGCATTCGGATGGCCAGGGAACATATCTCTGAATAGTTGCCCAGCCTTATCGGAAACTGCGAGAGGTAAACTGTTCATAACCACAAAGACTGTGAATAATGTCTCAGCCTTGATCAAACTTTCTTTCTCCTGCGAAGTACTAAAAAACTTCGAGATTTTTTCTACATTAGCTGCTGACTTGTGTTTAGTTGTGGAAAAATGTTTTTTTTCTATATCATTAAGGCCACCATGCGATATGTTGATATGCGAACCACATCTATCACAGTATGCGTAATAACGGCCTAGCGAACTAGGTTTAATAAAAGAATATTTCTGAGAATATTCGTTCTTAAACCTCTGCTTCGTTTTACTAGATTCATTTTCTTTGGTTTTTTTCGGAGGAGGCTCACGATCGTCATTGGTGTCATCACCAACATCGGAGGGAAAAGGTTCTTCGTCTTCAACTTCAGATCCTGTTTCAGTGACAGTAAATAAATCCATTTCTGTTAATTTCCAGCATTAATTCCACGTACAGAACTGAAAGATACAAACAGTAAAAAGTCTCTAAATCTACATGCAACTCGATGGTGCTGCCATCTGCCAAATATGCGAACTAAAAGTTTACTTTGAGATGCACTGCTCAAAAGCATCTTAAATTATCTTTTTAAATCAAACTAATACAAGAGTGACAACATTAAGGTTCAAACTAACAAAGCAATTGCTTACCGAAACAATTCAACCACAAATAACGAGTCCACACGTTGAAATCTAACCCGGATCTTCGAATGCTCATCGCGTTGCGAAAACGAGCTAATTACCGCAGTAAACCAATTCTTCTCCGAAACGATGCAGAGCAATTTGACAATAACAATCACATTTTGCCACATGTCATAATATTTTCACAAGAATGATTTAAAACAACGTATTTTAAAACGAATGAACTTTATTTTGATTCTTGAAACAAATTAAGAAGCTGCTCTCCTACTACGAAATAATCGTGCGCCATGCGTAGATAAAATCAATAACACAGTTACTCTCATACACACACACACACACACACACACACACACACACACACACACACACACACACACACACACACACACACACACACACACACACACACACACACACACACACACACACACACACACACACACACACACACACACACACACACACACACACACACACACACACACACACACACACACACACACACACACACACACACACACACACACACACACACACACACACACACACACACACACACACACACACACACACACACACACACACACACACACACACACACACACACACACACACACACACACACACACACACACACACACACACACACACACACACACACACACACACACACACACACACACACACACACACACACACACACACACACACACACACACACACACACACACACACACACACACACACACACACACACACACACACACACACACACACACACACACACACACACACACACACACACACACACACACACACACACACACACACACACACACACACACACACACACACACACACACACACACACACACACACACACACACACACACACACACACACACACACACACACACACACACACACACACACACACACACACACACACACACACACACACAGCGCTGTTTATCGCCTGACCCACGTACACAGTATATATAGCGACGCACTCATCCGCCGCGCGCGTGCATATATATTCCCCACCTATTCAATTCTGTTCTACCAAGTCATCATATTGTGTTACAACGCGCTGGCGGGTGGAAAATTGGACATCGCCGAAAAAGGAAAAAAAATCGGAATTTTGTATACCCGATCGTATCGTCGGAATTTCTTCACGCAAATCGGGAGGATTCCGAATAATTCGGGAGGGTTGGCAGCCCTGCAATCGAATGACAAAAATACCCCAAATTTCCACCCTTAGATTGCTTATAACTTTTGAACCGCTTGACCAATTTCGATTCTGTAAAGTGCTGTATGCTTATGCTATCCCCTTCTTCATTTTAAGCTATTAGAAAGACACATAGGACACATAGAAATTTTCAACCTGAAATCCCTAACATAGGCCTAGATAAGGCCAAGGGCTCACACACATCATTCTCAACATCCGACATAATTACTATTCTTTTATATAAATGACACAGAAAATACAGGACCGCAAATAAATGTAGGGGAAACAGGCACTTAAAAATACTAAATATGTACTAGGAATTACGAAGTAGGTAAAAAAAATACGTTAAGTACACACAAAAAGTAACAGTAATTTACACAGACTAAACGGAGAAAAACGTGTTCACCGCTTCAACTCAATTTCAACTGGTTTTTTCACAATCAAATCCCACTACGCTGCCACCAGATGTAACGAGGTCCTATTCTGCCTGTTCCACAGTAGAAGTTTCCTCCAAATATCGACTCTGAGAGCCCAAAAACCAGTAAAAAGGCGGACAAAAGATATTAACACAATCACCTATTGTTCTGTATTTTCGAGAGAGAGGGCAGCACCCTCCAGTTACAACATAGAAAACGACTGATGGACATATTCCATCACATTAATCTTAAGTTACTATAAAACAATAATTATGAAGCAAGACCTCACACGGCAGCTCGCGCCATTTTACAGAGCTTCTCGGGACCTGTGGCTACAGGTCTGCATTAAAACTGATATAGATAGAAAAAAAACTTCATGCTTTAAATTGATGAGTTGATTTAAAATCAGTCTCAATAAAATCAGTCTGCCGAACTGTGATAGTGAGCAGATAATTTTCAGTGTCTTATTGCGGAAACGAAATATCAAGACCTCGATTCATCTAGCGAAAAAATGCTCTTATAATGTGCTCTTAGTTCTACATTAATCAATTCATCTATGCCTGAAACTTATCTTTTCCCTTTAATACAGAAATAAGTCATAGTTTACACATAAATATTTTCTTCTTATAAATCAACCTTTCAAATGAATTATTTGTCACAACATTTTCCTTATCGTTATTGTTGAATCATTTTCGCTATTAACGACGGGTCAGAATATTCATTCAACTCAAAATGTTCTTCCATTCGTCTAGCACATGCCTAGATATTTCGCCGTTTCGTCAAATATTGTCATGAGTTTGGGTTTTTTCGGGACCTGACATGACAGGTTCTGGAAACTCTGCAGACAGACATCAATCCTATTTTGAGCGTCTGACGCTCTGGATTTGTTTTTTTTTGTAATTCTGACACTCGAAGGAATATATAGCCTTTGAAGTAATGTTTCATCGTATCTGACGTATTGTGAGGATATCATATTCGAAGGATTCGCCTTGCCGATGTATGAATAGTAAGTAACAAGAAAATAATTTTAATAAATTATTTGACGCCTGCTGCGAAAAAAGGGTTAGAATTTCTGGGATAAGCTAATGTTGAATTCACAGGGGCTCGTATCATAAGTTTGGGGGTGAACTGTAGCTTAGATCATCCAGTATCCCTGGTCCTATATATATAAAAAGAACTTTTTATGTAGGCCTATATAAGGACCAGGGATAGGCCTACTGGATGATCTAGGCCACAGGGGTTTGGCGATGGGCTTGGATTTTATTTCCGGGTTGTTGATAATCTCGCGAGAATGGCGCTAAATATGAACCGCGAATAAATTCAAAATATCACGGAAATACCTTGTGTTTATATTGTTTATTTATCCGCTATAAAGTTCTGATAAACAATTGGTCGTTAAGAATCATTATCAGACGGTCGTCACGCTTTACTATATAAAATCACAAGGGATGAAACGCCAGGCCTCCGCTGTACTTAAATTTTCAGCCAGAAAGTTGGGACAGTCACGTGACATTCTGATGAATAAATTCAAAATATCACAGAAATACCTCTTGTTGATGTTGTTTATTTATCCACTATAGAGTTTCGATAAACAATTGGCTGTTAAGGATCAGTATCAGCGGGCGCGACACCTTACTATATTAAAATAACAAGGGATGAAACGGCTTCGCTTTTGCCTGTGACCGTATTGATGCGGCGGAAACCACTGCGCATGCGCGGCAACTTTCCGAAAGGTTAAGATCAGTTCAAGATCAATTGATTCTTCTCAAAAACCTATGTCAAGCCAAGGCAATCACACTTCTAAGGAAATTATCAATTTTTTAATTGATGTAGAAAAACTATAATGTGTTGTTTGATTGACAGCTCACTTGCGCTCGGAAGTTGCCGCGCATGCCCAGTGGTTTCCGCCGCATCAATACGGTCACAGGCAAAAGCGAAGCCGTTTCATCCCTTGTTATTTTAATATAGTAAGGTGTCGCGCCCGCTGATACTGATCCTTAACAGCCAATTGTTTATCGAAACTCTATAGTGGATAAATAAACAACATCAATCAACAAGAGGTATTTCTGTGATATTTTGAATTTATTTGCAGTTTAAATTTAGCGCCATTCTCGCGAGATTATCAACAACACGGAAGTAAAATCCAAGCCAGTTTACAAGCCCCTGTGTTCAGATCGACCCATCCAATATGGCGCCTGGTTCAAAAATTGTGACGATCCAGGGGAGGATCTAGAGCCAAATTTAGGGGGGCCCAACTAATAAATGTAGCTATGATGATACTGTATTGACACGGAGCGGCGTAGGCCCGAGACGTTCCTACGCCCCTGCGTGGGGTCTGCATATATCACTCGAATAAGGCGATCTAGCTGAATTATACTTAGGCGGTTTCTCAGGTTTGTCTTGACTCTGTTTTGAACAGAAAACGCCCTCTCGGCTTCAGCATTGCCCATCATTACCAAGCAGCAAAAGGAAAATAGCTTGTACATCCCTGAAAATGATTTTAGTTCGGTTCTGAGAACATTTAGAAAATCGGTTTTGTTTTGGTTAATGTAATTTATGAAGTAAGGTACCTTGAAACAGCTCTCTGTGCTCATGATTCTCAAAAAGGACCTTGAATAGTTCAAGAGGTCTCCTTCTGCGATGTTGTTGTTCATCAACAAGGCTGTGCCGCACCATTACACGTTTGAACATCAGGAATTCTTGACGACACATCTACAATGAGTAGATGAATAAATTACAAGTTTGCAAAGGAATGAGTGCAGTACCAGCCCTAATACGAAAAGCCTACCTCAGCATCTACTAATGGGGGAAATACTCTGTTATCAACCACTTTCTCCTCTCCAAAGTGACGTAATAGAGTAGCCAAGTGGGCAACACCCCATTGCAGCAGGTTATCTTCAGGCAGTGATTTACAATCAAAGATCTAAAAGAAATTTCAGGTAAACAACACAATGATTATACACAAATATATGTTCATTGTAACTGTAAAAATCATCTTGGTAAGGCCTACCTGCATTGCATCAATCAAATCAATGGCTGGAAATCGCTGTTCTAGATTGTCTAAGAGACTGTTGAGAACAGTAGCTCTCAATCTCCTAAACTGGGCAATTTGGTTTCCTTCAGCTGCATCACCACCAGCTGCTCTCCGACCTGGTGCTGCTGTTGTAATATTATTGCCCTTATATTGTCCATTGAGGTCAAAACTTTCCTGGAACTCAGTCAGATTATCCCCATTGTGGTCAATCATATCTCGTATTGAAGATTTACAGTCTTCGAGCTTAAGAGAATTCCGTAATAAAACAAATCAAAATATATTTAAAAAAAAACAATGTCTAAAAAAACTTTTAGTCATAGGCCTATATGTTAGAACAAATGGATATAAACAGGTTATAAATTTTTGCTTACAGCTGATTTCACTGCACTGAATGAAACGTCCCTGTACTGAAAGATTTTTGAGAGGTGATTCAACGCATTTGTTACATCAGCCACCATATGAAGAAGTGCAAGGTACTTGTATGATGTCAACTGTTGATAGAGCCCAGTTGCTGTTGCATCGCCTTCTCCAGCTTCTTGGGACACAAGCAAAGTGAGTGGTTCATAATTACGAATAATTGATCCCAGACATTCACCAAGTGAGAGCCATCTGATTTCAAACAGTTTTTTGAATTTCAATGAATCAACTTCCAAAAGTTCTGCCATGTCCTTAAACATGACCAGTCTTCTCGGGGATAGCTGGATGAAGGTATAAATTGTAGATACCATGGTGGTTAAAACCTGCAATTATAAGACAAGTTATGTTAATACATGTATCTTTTAGTTGAAAGAAGAATTTTGAATGACTAATTTACCTTCATATCTCGAATATTCTTGCACACTTGACTGATGGCAAGGTGTAATCTGTGGTACAGGGATTGCAAATGGATTATCATTGTATAGTTTTTTCGCAACGCCATTTTCTCGACCAGTGAATACACTGGCTCCATCCAAGCCAAAGCCAATTATAGACGTTGGGTTTAAACCATAATCCCCCAAAACTGATAGTAATGTATTGTATATACTTGATGCTGAACCATCTTTTAATTCTTTCATTTTCAGATAAGTTGTAACGACATATGCTGAATCTGGATTTATGTATCTGAAAAAAATATTTTTCACAAGTTTTCATTGTGCTGTGACTAGATATAGTTATCACTACTGAACTGAAGAGAATTAATACATACCGAATGATGATGACTGAATGTTGCTCGGATGACCTGTCAGTACTTTCATCCATGCCAATTCCTAGGAAGGGTGATTTTTTCAGGATTTCTTTTAATTAATCATCGAGGACATCACTCAAGCAGTGTAACATCTGAAAGTTAATTAATGTCAAACATACCGACCAGTGGAGAATACATATCATATTGAATTAAAATGTTTGTATGATTTTGAAGTTCTTTAGAATGCGATATTAAAAAAAATGTCTATTCACCTCGTTAAATGTTTCAGGAGAATTGTGAGAAGCATTTCGTCCTTTTCGTAGGTCATGGAGTTCTTTTATGCCCATGTTGCGTCCCCATGATTGTAGAGGCTTAAACTTACTATTTGGCAATTCATTCATTACGCAGAAATACACAGTTTTCAAACCAGCAACAGCTGCATTTAAATGATATACCGGCTGTGTTATTCTTTTGAGTCATCAACGAACTTCTGCTGATTAGGGTCGTTCATCTCAACTGCGTGACGATGATCCACAGACTGGCAGTGGTCGAGAAGAGACTTTTTCCTGGAAGATGCATTCTTTATTCTAATATTCCAGCCCGTCATATTTAAGAAAAGCTTTACATTCTGACCCGTCTAGACTGAAATTTTCCCGTCCCGTCAATTTATGTTTTTCATTTTCTCCCCGTCGTAAATGAGGGGTAGGACGGGTGCTGGCTAAGACCCTGCCTACACATGCCATCAGAGAACGCGGAGCCGTATATGACAGCTAGGCCTATGCTATTATAAATTGCTAATCTCAAGAAACCTGTATCGTGTATACATCCGCCATTTTGACCGAATAATCCGATTTACTTATCATTTCTATTTATGCCTGCCGCTTCTGATATAATCATATATCCTTTACTATTACAAAACATCTTCTAATGATTTTCAATGCGATAGGGCTATAACATTTCAACGTTCAAATAGAGCTCATTATATAATCACAGGAAGCCATTCTACATCTTTATCAATAGTAATTTGCCAAATGGCTTGTAGGCCATTACAAATAGAAATAGAAATACAAATTAACTTTATTGATCCTTAGTAATTTAACATCACCATTGGTTTAGTAACAATAAAGTGGACAGACAGAATGAAATTTTCATTTTAGGAGATTGATAGGCCTACATAAAATATAACGTGCATTAAAACATCAAATGCAAAGCTTTTGAAAACAGTGAGTTCTGTACAGGTTCAGTCTGGCTAAGACTGGCTACACAAGAGATTACTAGGTTATTAATTAATAAAACATTATTATTAATGGTAACCCTGGCCCTAAAACAATCACCGACATATTGAATTGAAGGTATCAGGATGTCAGTTTCTTCTGAGCTGACCAGAAGGACGCTTTTACACCCATCATCAAGATCATTAAAACTGGTGAAAGAATCTAGGCGTTGGGAGAGATTATATCTTAACTCATTCACTCCGGAATATCCAAATTCAAAATCGCGCGCAGCAGACGGAATTTCCGCCATTTTGGTTAAAAGGGGATTCCCCCTCTGGTACTTACAATAGTGTCTATGACGCTTCCTAAGTCACTGGGGCTACCAGCCTTAAATATGGGTTTTACGACACAGTTCCTCCAATCATTAGGGTAGGTACCATTACATATAAATCAGATTGAATAGCTTTACTAAACATTTTAACACTATGTCGTTTATGCCTTTTAACATTTCATTCCGTAAACCATCCAAACCGGCGCTAGTACCATTTTTTAATGTATTAATGGCTTTTTGCACTTCCTCGGACGTAAACTCACCATTGTCCAGGCACGTGAAGTTTGTCTTTCCGGGCAAATTATCAAGATCTGGGTAAGAAGATGAAAAAATTTTTTTGAAATTAGTGAACCATTCGTACGGGGATACGTTATTAGCTTTAGACATGGAATCCCCATTCTTGAGTTATTAATTATATCCCAAAACGCTTTGGGGTTTTTACCCTCTAGTTTACTAAGGCTATCAAAAATAGTGTTTCTATATTCTCTATTAGCCTTTTTCAATGATTTCTTATAATCTTTTTTAAGTAAATAATATTGGGCAATTAAACTCTTATTTTGAGGTTCCTTCGAGATGTGACTAGCCAGTTTAGTCAGGGTTCTTTTCATTGTCTTACATCTATCATTGAACCGAGGTTTATGTTTGAAGTTATATTCATTTGAGGTGTTGGTCCACTTCCGACACACCCAAGGTGTCTTAAACTTAGCCAAAAACCTCCACCATTTCTTTGGTCATATTTTCTACCCCTTCCTTGTCCGTATAGCTGTTGTGGGCCAGAATGGTCCAGCACTTGGTTTCCGTGAGCATCCGTGGGGACATCTTTTGTGGAATTCCATTTTAATAGAACAGAGTTGCATATAGGCCTATATGAAGGCAGGAGGGGGATAGAACGATAACCACACTCAAACGTGGTGAACGGATAATAAGATAAAATCCCACTATTTACAGATTAAAAGAATTTAAAAACCAGAATTTATTTATTCAATCAAAAATATATAAAAGACACGACGTTTCGATCTCACCCTAGAGATCATCGTCAGGTGTGAGATTAAGATTAAAAACGGGGGTATATATACAGAGCAGGGGGATGTTGGATTTCCAATTCTCCTCATCATCCGCAATTATATAGTCGAGGTCGTTACAATTAATGTTAGCATTTAGGTCTCCTAATATCAAAATATCACCTTCTTGAGAATAGTTACAAATATCAATTTCAATTTTCTCCAACGTATTTAAATACTCCTTATTTTTCATAGAGAACGAGGAGTATTGTCTCACGCTTCTTTCTAACCTTATTTAAAGAAAGATACCCTTCAAGAGATCAAACATCCCTTTCACCCGCTTTAATTTCTTGTAAGCAAATTATGTCCTCCTTGAAATTCAAAGAAAAGTGAGGATCATCCAACTTACACATAAGAACATTATCTTCGTCAGTGTATTACAAACCATGAAAGTTCCAACTACTCACTGAAAGCTTATACCTATTATTACAAGACATAGTAAAATTAAAAGCCAGTAATAAGTATACTTCAAGAGCACCTGAGGAATGATAGTAACAGGGTGATTAGACTTACAACCAGTAACAATTTTTAGTTGACACTAAAGTCACAAATGGGATAAAATAAACTTGTACTGTTTACACGAAGGCTTTGGTTCTTCTTTAAAACACAAACCCGTAAAGCAATGCTTCAATCAGCATTCTAAGAGACCTTATGTTCATAGTTCTATATACATTGTGGTTATTAAAAAGTGATATAAGAGATACATAACCTAATTCATATGATAGAGTTGGATATGCTGTATCTGAACATACATTAAAAACAGATACATAACTGAATACTTATGATAGAATTTGATATGCTGTATCTGAACATACATTAAAAACATACATAACCGAATACTTATGATAGAATTTGATATGCTTTATCTGAACATACATAAAAAAAAAAAGATACAAAACCAAATATTTGGTGATAACACTTGGTTGAAACTGCACATACATTGATAAAAGAGATTCAAAACTGAGTACTTAAATGCTTTTACTTATTAGTTCGAATCTGAAAATGCACCGATAAGGGTTCTTTGATCTAGTATGCGTTAAGTTGTATCAGAACATATATGTATAGGGATAAAAGAACTAACATTGATACAATTTTCTTTCTTCCATTTCGTATTTTTTTCGCCGATGCGGTTTTTTCTTTATCTCTAACTAATGACTATAGGACGTATCCTGTACCACGCGATGAAAAGCACCGAGCTTCATCACGATTTATTTAACGCGTGGATAAGAGTTTTAATCAGGAGAGCGGAGTTCCCCTTGATGTCATGGTGGCTGTCATGTCTTAGATGATCTGTGACACAGCTGGTATTTCTATTAGGGGGGTTTCGGTTCCCTCTTCTAGACGAATTACGAGCGTGTGGTTTATGACCAAGCCGTTTGTGATCAGACGGATTACTACCAGATGGACTATCGTAGGGCGGGTAACGACCCGACGACTACGGACGAGCAGGTTGCTGTTGGACAGACTACCATCAAGCGGATCACGGTCGGACGGACTACAGTCGAATGGATTACGATCAGACGAACGATAGTTGAACGGATCGACCATGGACACAATCGGTAAACACACTAGGATCATGCAACCATCACGAATCGAAATATCATTCACTCGATCAACAAAGGCCGTCGAAATTGGCTCCACTCCCTCTTTTGGGTTACGCAAATCATTGACACCCGTTTGAATAATTACGTTCTGGAAGGATTTCGAGATTTCTTCTCCTTTAGGGATGCTCTTAATTCTTGCTGCTTTCCGGACCTCGATTGGTTTCCTATAGCTGTTTTCGATTTGTTTTAAGTCAATAAATTTTGACATGCTTTCCCCCAAAAACAGAGTGACCGTTTCAGCCACCGGTTCATGTCTGTCAGCTTCATTGTTCTTCGAATAGTGGTTAGCAAGCCGAAAAGGGGCGACTGACTGCGGTGTGTCATTGGGGGGAGTCGCACATTCCTGGGCGTTACTCCGCGTGAGCGCTTTACATTCATTGGTGAGTTCTACAATGCGTTCATGGAGGATTCACTTAAAACCAGCGATAATTTTTTCAGTTGTTACATTGCAATTAACAGGAGTTAACCTCTTTATGATACTTTAAGCGTCAGACGTTGTAGGGAACTGGTAATAATGACTGGTATTCAGACTAGTAAAAAACATGTTTTTTAGGCCTACCCTGAACAAAGTGGCTATATTTACGGCGTCGTAAAGCAGTCGTAAATTCTATATTTACATCGGTTTTATATCGAATTTAGGATTATGGTCTAGAGAGGAGAGGATTAGTGTCAAGAGGGTGAGAAGAGGGTCCAGAGGATTTCCGAAACGCGTTTTTTGCCGTCGGCTATTTTGAGCGGCTTTAAAAAACGCCTTATAGTCGGTCGACGTCGACGCCAAATTACCGAATGGTAGACCGGGTATGGACTCGGGGTACCCGATGTCAATTACCAATGGTAGGGCGGTAAAGTTGGACCCCGAGGGCTTGGAAACCACTCGAAAAACGACCAAGTCAACCGCGCCCCAAGGCCAATGACTCTAACTTAAGCCTAACCCTAACGCCCGGTCGATTTTTAGGGTGGTCTTTAAACCGATTCTAAGGTCGTCGAACATCGCGACATGGGGATACCTAGCATCAGTTGTAAATCTTCACCAAAAAATACATTAATGCATCCTTGCTATAATTACTTCTTTATTTCGATAACGATTTTGACGATTAACTGTAACATAATAATTATACAATTTTAGACTTCGAATATAACACTTAACACTAAGTAGTAAATTCAGATTCAAATAAGCAATGAAAATCAATTTTAGTTTGAACATACCGTTATATTTTGCTCTCTGAACTGAAGGTCCTCACATGATAAAATCTCAGTACAAAATGTGTTAAGCATTTCTGAGGTTTAGATAATCTCAAAATTCAACAGTTAACATGATTGGTTGAGAAGAAATGCTTATACTAAACTGAGTTGAACTCTACATAGACCCTACAAAGTGACACTATAATAGATTCTCAGTCACACAAACACAGTACAGTACTCAATACAAATCTACAGCTTATATAACCTCGAACAACCCCATCCCCTAATTGAGGAAATTCAATTACTGAATCAATATAATCAAAACTACAGTAAACCCTAGTAATAATTCAAAATTCTTAATTTAATATATCTCACAATACAGCGCGAGCAGACGATGTTTTGCGTACATAATAAAGCAACTAAATGTCGGATTCAATTAGCATAGATAACTTGTCGATTGGTCGCCGAATTATATTCGAACTTGTTTCAATAGTCGCCGAATGGACAAAACCATTTTTATCGCAACATACGTTTACGACTCTAACCATCGACCACGAACTTCTAACGGCGCTGTCGACAATCAAAACGATATCACCGATTTTAACGTTCCGTCGTTTTTGGGTCCATTAAATACATTCCTGCAACATATGTAAATATTCACCAACCCATCTTCGCCAGAATATATCCGCCAGATATTGAACCTGCTTCCAACGTCGTTTCGCATACGTATCTGAATGATCAAATACGCCCGGAGGAAAATTAGATGAACGATGAAGTAATAGCAAATGAATCGGAGTTAACGAATCTAAATCGTTCGGATCGGAGCTCATGCGAGATATCGGACGGCTATTCAATATATATTCAATCTCGCAAAACAATGTGTTGAGGTTCTCATCGGTAAGGTGTGAACCTTGTTCTTTTAATAAAGCGTATAGAACTTTCCGGATTGAATGTATCAATCGTTCCCAGACACCCCCAAAATGAGAGGCACCGGGAGGATTAAACTCCCACTAAACACTATGTTGTAGCATAGAATCATGAATCCGATTCTGATTCCACTGTGAGATGGAAATCCGGATGTCTCAGGAAAGAGGGACCATTTAACCAGACTTCACTGTTTGGTTCAATCTTTCTTAAAGATAATCCTCTCGAAGCCATGTCAGCGGGGTTAAGTTTACCATCGATATGATGCCATTGTTTGACATCTGAGCCTTCTCTTATTGTATTCACTCAATTCGCTACAAAAGTTTTATAGCGGGCCGTGTCATTAATGATGAACTTTAATACAGCAGTGCTATCAGTCCAGAAGTGTACCTCTGAAATTGGGTATTCAATTTCACTCAAGACCATCTTGTTGATTTTGATGAGTAACGTTGCTGCAGTTAACTCCAAGCGTGGTATGGTTAACGTTTTTTTAAGGGGAATTACTCAGTTTTCCATCTTTATCTTCTATGCGAAGATATGAGGCTGAACCATATCCAACTTCGCATGCATCAGAAAAATGGTGTAACTGACACGATCTCAATTCATCTGATACATCTGATTTGTAGCATCTCGCGACATTTAACTTCTCCAGTTTCGACACATCTTTCTTCCAATTTAACCATACATTCAGATATTCTTCCGGTATCTCTTCATCCCAGCCAATTTTTAATCTACATAAGTCTTGTAGAAGTATCTTTGCAGGAAAGACGTATGGCGCTGCCCATCCTAAAGGGTCATATCGTACAATATTCCTCTTCTGGTATTTGGTTTATCCTTGATTACGATCTTGAAACAAAAGCTATCGTGCACCAAGTTCCAATGAACTCCGAGAACTCTTTCTGTGGGTAAACCAAAATCCAAGCTTTTTTCTTATTGTTGACACGATTTGATTAGCTCACTTTCTGGTAAGCCTTTCATTACAGATACTTCATTACTGATGAATTTTGTCAACCGGAATCCGCCATCAGCGTACAAAGATATCAGGTCTTTAATGAAACTTACATTTGTACCATCATTTCTTCTCGATTTTAAACAGTCATCTACATAGACGTTCTTATTGATGGTGTTTATGACTTCAGAATCATACTTATCGACATTATCTGTGGCCGTTCTTCGAAGCGCCCAATTAGAACAGCTTGGGGAAGATATGGCGCCAACAAATGTACTAGCATTCTGTATGGAACTGCGTCTTTGGCGATATCTCCATCAGGCCACCAAAGGAATCTCAATGAATCTACATCACATGGGTCGACCAATACTTGGTAGAACATAGATTCTGCATCGCCCATAAATGCTATACTTTCTTGACGAAAACGAATCAAGACTCCAACCAGGTTGTTCGTTAGATCAGGTCCCTGTAACAGTAAGTCATTTAATGACATCCCTTTGTATGAAGCTGTACAGTCAAAAACCACCCTGACCTTTTCTGGTTTTTTAGGGTGGTACACACCATGATGAGGAATGTACCTTACTTGTTTGCAGCAATTCTCAATTTCTTCCGGAGGGATTCGTTCAGCATATTTTTTGTTGATAATGTTTTCCATGAAGTCATTGTAGTCAGAACGAAATTTCTCATTTCTTTGTAGCTTCATTTTCAAACTTGACAATCTTTTCTGTACAAGGTGGATATCATTTGGCAGCTTAATTTCAGAATTTCGCCAAGGCAATGGTAACTGATAGTCGTTATCTTTTTTAGCCCACTTGGAACTTTAGTCCCAGCGGGCTATTGCGTTCACTTTTCGTCCGTCCGTCCGTCCGTAGACGGAATCCAGTTATTTTGGGAAGTTTTGAAGACGCTTAGAGGTAATGTCTTGATATTTGGGTTACACATGTATCTACCCTAGACACATCTTCAGCCCAAAAACTGGCCCTGTCAGAATCAAGATGGCCGACTGGCAGCCATTGTTGTTCGCCAAAATCAGCACTTTTTACACATTTTTGAACTTTTTGAGGGAAATTTTGAAGATGCTTTGATCAATTACCATGATCTTACGGATATATGTGAATCCCCCCAGGACCCATCAGCTTAACAAAAATTCGGCCGATCGGACTCAAGATGGCTGTCCTATAATCTTTTTAGTGCCCAAAAATGTTAATTTTGGCCCGACTTCTGAGTCCTGTAGCTTCCTACTAGTTTGCCATTTCTCATTGCAATTTGTGATGGGTATTCTTTGGAAAGGGATGTTTTATACAGGTATTTTTCATCAACCAGTTATGACGCAATTGGCGGCCATCTTGGTGTCACCAGTACTCATTCGTAAGTGGGAAAAAGTTTTTCCACATTATATTGATACCTAAGCGTATTTTGTCACCACAATCAATTAGAAAGTAGTAGCTCATAACGTGTTCTATGATTGTTGAGTGTTTCAAGGTCATTGGATTTTGTATATGGCCACCAGGGGGCGTTGAATAATACAATATCTTAGCATTTCTATATTATATTCGTACCTATGCATATTTTGTAACCACAATCAATTGGAAAGTTGTAGCTCATGACATCATCTATTATTGTGGAGAGTTTTTAGGGCATTAGTTATTCTATGTGGTCACCAGGGGGCGTTGAATAGTAGAATTCATCAGTATTTACTTATTATATTGGTACCTAGGCATATTTTGTTACCATGATCAATTGCAAAGTTGTAGTTCATGACATGTTCTATGATTGTGGTGAGTTTCAAGGTCATTGGGTTTTGAATATGGTCACCAGGGGGTGTTGAATAATACAGTAATTTAGTATTTCCATATTAAATTGGTAACGAGGCATATTTTGTTATCACAATCAATTACAAAATCATAGCTGCTGACATGTTCTATGATTGTGGTGAGTTTCAAGGTCATTGGTTTTTGTTTATGGTCACCAGGGGGGCGTTGAATATTGAAATTGTTAGATTGTTGAGCATTTGGAACCACTTCCCAAGTGGGCATGGTGTCCCTGGACCCCTAGTTTATAAAAGATGCATCCATCTTCATCATGAATGTTTTATCTTCAACAGACCAATGATGTTTTTCTTCAGACGTACACTCGGGAAAGTCCAATTTAACAGCTCCACAGACTAACCGATCCAAATTTTGAAGTTCGTCTCGGTCGGAAATAACCATATTCATCAGTTTCACTTTATCTGTAGCTTTCTCTTCACATTGGAGTCTTACTAAACTCCACACAACCCATCCAAATCTTGTCAACGCTGCATACGGAGTGCCTTTCGGCCCAGTTCTGGCATCGAGTGGTGAGTATGCATCAGGAACTCCATTGCCCAACAAAAGTCCAACATCTGTATCCATCATTGGAGGTAATTTTACATCATTTAACTGAGACCATTTGCTTATGTCACTCTGAGTTGGAATGAGCTATTTTGTTATAGGCATCGATTCGGTTGAGTACACAACTGGTAATGAAACTGGACTACTCTCATCCATACTCGTAATCTCTAGACCATTCAACATTTGCGTATCTATCGGGCCAGATTGGTTCATAGTTTGAAGATCTAATTTAACCCTTTTGCCACTAACTTTGAGCCTTGTCATCAGAGACTCAAAAGGACACACTGCTCCCAGGATCTAGAGATGCATATGTCAGTACATCGTTACATGTTCCTTTCAATCTTACTCTCACAGGTATTACTGCCATAGTACAGAAACCAAACCGGTCTTTAGCTTTAGTAGCTGATGAGTAATCTTTCCTCCAGGTTCCATTATCATTTTCTGAGCTATTTACAGCATTGCATCTGTAGACAATTTTGATTGGTCAGATTGCTCACGATTACGCAGGAAACTCCGGTTCTCATCATGACTGTTGGGTGGAGTCGTTTACGTATCTGGCATAACAATTTATCATGACAGATAGAGTTGGTGCCCGGTTTTTAGGCAACCCCAACACAAACCATTCTTCAAAAGTATTTCCACTCTGTCTCTATATGGGATTTTCATCATTGATTTGCAGTCTTTTGTCATATGATCATTTTTACAGTAGACACAATGTTCTCTACAGCTGCTAGAAACAATAGCCGCGGTGAAGCCTCTTCTTGCGGCTCTCTGGGGCTTCAACGTATTTCTTTCATCATAAAAACGCATCATATCTCGCCCAAAGGTAGGGTCGTTCACTTTCTTCGATTCTATTCGAACGAAGTCTACCAGCGTCGTTAATGAAACTGCATTACCAGTTGATTTTGTAGATTGCACAACAGAGCGCCACCTTTCTTGTAAATTTTGCGGTAATTTACAGATCAGTTTACGAAGATTTTCAGGATAGTCTAATAGTTTCAGAGCTTGGATGTATTTTACCGCATTATGAACCTCCATCAGAAACAACGAGAATTCATCAAGACCCTTGCAGTTGTCATATTTTATATTGGGCCAGTTGACAGCTTTATTGATGAAAGCGTTCGCAATAATTTTAGGCCCACCATATCTTTCTTCAAACTCAAGTAATGCCACCTCGTATGCTCGGGATGGCTCCAAGTAACTCAAGCCAGAAACTATCTTGTTGGCTGCTCCTGTTGTGTACTGATCAAAGTAATTCAAGCGTTCGTAGTCGCGATCTGTGTTCGCAACAATACCGGATAAGAATTGCCGTTTGAATTTTTGAAATTCCAAAAGATTCCCGTCAAATTTCCTAATTTCTATCGCTGGTCTTTTGATATGCTTGACGATGGTCTCGAGTTCAGCAGTAGAAGAATCATGGCTGGTAACTGGAGGCTGACGCAGAGGCTGATATGGAATGAATTCTGGTACCTGTGGATTCAGCGGCGGTGGATCCACAGGGAAATTAACAACCTGCAAAGTTTTCTCTTTTTTAGTTGATGATTCGCATTCTGATATCCCGTCTATCATATCATTAGCTGGACCTTTTGCCTCAGAAATCTCCATCTGAGTCTCGCAATCTAGTGTCTCTTCTAATTGTCGAAATTCGAGCTGCTTCCTTCGAAGGTCTTGCTTCTTCTTCATACTATTCAAAAGAACACTTAATTCAGCTTTTCTTTGTTCTTCTTTTAACTTAGCTGACATTATACTTATTGATGAACGATGAGTTGATCGTGATGTCGCTGAGTGAGACTGGCACCGCTGCGATGCAGAGTCCTGAGGCCTCATTAGCATAGCCTCCGACGACATTTCAACCAAATCATGTTCAACTGACGATTTCATCTGCCGTAATTTTTTATCACATTCCATGGTTTCCATTGAGTAATCGCGTTTTTCTTCTTTCGTGAGCAGACTGCAGTACTGTTCTTTCGTTCTGAGATAGAGGTCATACTCATTAGCCCATAAACAATATGAAGTCTGGGCTTTAGAATAATTACTGCTTTCTCCAGATACCAAACTTTGCAAAGCATCATGATTTCTTTGCAGCGATCTTGATAATGGATTAACTTCTTTTAACTTCTTTTGGATAACTAAGTCCAACTTCTGTGTACGTTTTACCTCGTGTGCTGGTATTTTGACTTTCCGTTCCAAGCCAATCTTCTTTCGATGCCATATTACGTTAATAAATGTAAGGGCCTTTCTTCACCAAAATATACATTGATGCGTCCTTGCTTTAATTACTTCTTTATTTCGATGACGATTTTGACGATTAACTGTAACATAATAATTATACAATTTTAGACTTCAAATATAACACTTATAGTAAATTCAGATTCAAATAAACAATGGAAATCAATTTTAGTTTGAACATACCGTAATATTTTGCACTCTGAACTGAAGGTCCTCACATGATAAAATCTCAGTACAAAATGTGTTAAGCATTTCTGAGGTTTAGATAATCTCAAAATTCAACAGTTAACATGATTGGTTGAGAAGGAATGTTTATACTAAACTGAGCTGAACTCTACATAGACCCTACAAAGTGACATTATAATAGATTCTCAGTCACACAAACACAGTACAATACTCGATACAAATCTACAGCTTATATAACCTCGAACATCGGTAAACGATAACGTTTCGGTAGTCTAAACCCATAAAGCTTAAGCTCGGTCCCTCGAAAACCTTCGAAAGAAATCTGTGCACCAAGGTTTAGGGTTAGAAGACAGCTCTAACCCTAAACGTTTCTGGTCCACTTTCAAGGGGTATTTAAAACGATTTCTAGGCTTTCTACCGTAACCATATGTTTCCGGCCTATAGTCGGGGTGCCTGCTTCGGGTAGGTAATAGTAATTTGGTGCTCGAGACTCTAGTTTCCTTAAGGGCGGACTTTGAAAACCTACCTTCGGCGTCGGAGAACTCTTCGAAAAACGACAAAGTCAACTATGCGCCAAGACCAATGACTCTTACGCGTGCTTAGCCCTAACGCCTGATCACTTAAGGGGGTATTAAAACCGATTTCTTGCCAGCGAAGAACTCGGTGAAAAATGACAAAGTCAACCGTGCCCCAAGGCCAACTCGTTAGAATACAGAGTTAACCCTAGATATGTGGGTTCGAATCCCGAAATTAACCGTGCACCAAGGCCAAGGGTTAGAAGACAGCTCTAACGTCTCGGTTCACTTTTGAGGGGTATTTAACACCATTTCTAGGTGACACTGGGGGTATGGGCGTAGGATAAGTGAGAGCTATTTGGTGCTCAATACCCTAGTAGCTAGAAGCTACTGCTTTCAAAACGTTGTCACGATCGTCTAAGAACTACGCTGGAAAAACGGTCAAGTCAACCGTGCTCCAAGGCCAAGCGGTTAGAAGACAGCACTAACCCTAGAGATTAGGGTTCGAATCCCGATATTCATTTAAGTCAACCGTGCACCAAGGCCAACCGGGTTAGAAGACAGCACTAACCCTAGAGATTTGGGTTCGAATTAAGAAGAATTAAGCTTTTTAATGCTGCCTACTGTTACGATTCCACAGTGAGAAGGATCCTAGTCATTGAAAGCAGAAACTGGTAGTGTGACTCAAAGTTTATGACAAACAAAAAATATTCTTTTCAAATCAGCAAAATCATGTTTATTTCATGTCCATGTACAAAAATTTCAAAGATTTCTCAGAAATTGGCGCATTTTTTCAACCCCATTTAGATATTTGGCAACAATTTTATTAATCAAACCATTCTTTTTTTGTAACAGCCCTGATTTCTTCTGTCGAACGATATTCGTGGAATGTGCGGCGAATCACTCTCTGCTCAATTGCAGTTTATTTTTGTCGCTTTACTGGCCCTGACTGAAAAAGAAGTTGAATGAGTATGATTTTCCATTTCATCAATGATAACACCTCCTGTGCGACACACTTACCCTTGTTTTTTTCTTCGGGGGGATGGCAAATATAATGCTCCCTTGTCCAATTCTGTTTCTTCGCTCGAGCTTGATTGGTTTGGTTCATCGCCCTTTGATTCTGTCAGACACTTTTCTTCGTTCGTAACCGTCTGAAAAAGAGGATAAACATTGACGATTGAAGCAGCTGCTGTGAATAGAAAGCTGTCATTGATCGAATGAGAAGTCACTTACCGCTGCGGGCTCGCTGGAGGCTTTGCCCGCCGATTCCATGGCGCTGCCTCTTCGTTACGTTTCCAAAACGCCACAGTCCAACTACAGAAAAAAGTGAAATGTCATGCTTGCCGGAACCTTTAAATGCAAGTTGTATTGAGTCGATATACATACTCCAAATGTTCTCCTTAAATCACGCGCAACGTCCATTGTGTGTAGATGTCCCTCCTCCAGGTTGTAGAATCTTTCTGCGGTTTGAGGGCGATGTAACATATATCGACTTAGCTTGGTTCGCGTAGCACCGTCAGTATTGCACATAGCTGTCATGATACTCTTACGTATTGAAGTAGGCGTAATGCTTTTTTTTTCGATGGTGCAACTGAGGTAGCTGGCTAACGGTCTAAGAAAAGAAAACATTAAATATTTTCCATTGAATTTGTTAATAAAATGTATATTTATCTTACTTGTTGAGATATGTGGCGTTGAGTTCCACTCCCTTGTTTGTGCGGCACATTGTTTTATCAGCGGTTCTTTCATAGAGGCACTTGGCAAATAGAAGTAGCATGCGATACGGTGTTCCTTCTAGATGGATGAATTCGGCCCCGTATGTAGCAGTTGTTTTGTGTCTGACAACCTGAAAAAGTTTTACATGTATTTTTGGAACTCTCTTCAATGAATAAATAGTTCAAAATACATTGATGCTGTACAGATCACGCTTATCGTCGTGTTTCGCCTGCAATAAATGGTTCAGGGTGATCCCTATTGTCAGCGAGGGTCGGTTCGCACCCAGAGCTGTGACGACAAAGAGCAGAAAGTTTCGCACTAAGCGAAAACCTTCCGGGGTAAAATCTACATGAGGGTTCTTGAGGAGTTGAACAGCTTCGATGGACATGTCAGAACTCAAAATCTGCTTTATATCATTAGTTTCAGGAGTCGCGCTTCATGAAAACAGAATATAAACAGATGTCGATATTTGTGCAAAAGGGTTACAAATAATAATACCCACCTTTCTGGAGTTCATGGACCTCATGGAATCGTTCTTTGTGGACCTGTTCATTGACCTCCGCCAACCTAACCAGCCGACGTTCTAATCTGGTTAGGATTTCTTCGGAGCAGCCGCAATCTTCTAGTCCAAACTAAAAGTCACAATCATCAATGTGTTCAGTTGAAACATTGTTAATGTTGATATTGTAATAATACTCAGATCTCACATAAATTCTATAAGTTTCTTTCGAAGTGTGTACATATAACTCCGAATCTTTCCCGGCTGTTTCGTTTCCATTTCTTGTGAAATCCACAAGGATGCGCTGTTTGCATTCACTTTGCCTTTAGCAAACTTAAGATAATTCATAGAGTCTCGAATATATCCAGTGACCGGTTTCTCGTCTGTTGAAACTTGCTTCAGCCATTCGCGATAGTCTCCCTGAAACTCTGCAAGGAAAACAACGAACACCTAATGCAGCTCACACAAAATATGAGAAAAAATAAGTAGGGACTTACTTTCCAACAGCACAACGGGAACTTCATCCGATTCGCTAGTCTGCTGCTGCCGCCGCCGCCGCTGCTGTAGCTAACATTCACAGATGAAACAGGATCGGAATCTGAATCCGTCGGCAGCGGATCTGAATCATGCTTTTTGTCGACGTCATTTTTCGGTTCCTTTGTCGATTTATTGTCATCAGGGTCGACTAAGCAAAAAAGAGAAAAACATTTCATTTCATCGCCTAAATGCACTTGCAAAGATCGTCAAAACTTTCTATCACTGACCTGGCATGCACCGGATATGCTCGCCCAGCCAACAAAAACAACCGACACTGCGCGCACTGTTTTAACTGCCGATATTTTCCGCGCAGATTGGAACGAGGGGCCATTCCTGACGAGCCTTCTAAACGTTGCCAGTTGCGTGTATTTTCCCTGCTCCATTCATGTTTATTTCGCAAATGCTCCGGCATTTGCGTTATCATTTTTGAACAAACCGGGCAGGCGTGTTGCTTGCGCTGAAGAAAAGTAGCGTTTTCAAAAGATTTTTCACAATAGAAGATCAAATAATTAGGCTAATACTTACTTTGCCCTTGCGTTTTTTGCCTTTCGTTTTGGATGTCGTTTTGCGTATTTTCATCGGCGTCGATTCCGTGTTTATTGGTGCCTCTCGTGAAAAATTAAAAAAGTACTCTTCGTCGATTTCTACAGTGGAACATGAGTGGATAATTCACAAAGAGAAAAACAATTGAACAAGCACTAACTTCCAAGTAGAACAAAACATAAAGCTAGAACGAGTTCAAATAGAACGAGTTTAAAGGCAAATGAACTCAAAACAATTCAACTGCCATACCGATTAAATCGCCGGAATTTTTCATTGCATTCACACGTCCGCATACTGAAATATGTTCGTTTTGCAATGTATCTCATACAGTAAGTTGCTACATTGAAAAGTGACTGTTAGTATAACTTAAAAACTTTGTTGAATCTGATCCATCTTTCTTCGGCGTCTAACAAGTTTTTCTTTTCAGCGATGTCGACTGAAAATAATAACAGTGTATCAAAATTGAACCATGTCCGTTCCTTCCTGTAATGGTATTCTATAAGTAAACTTACTGTACATCGCCATCAGCATCTCCTGTTAAACCTTCCTTGCGAGGCGTCCATGGTGGATCTTGATGGTGGATAGACCAAAACCAGAGACACAACAGCAACAAGGATGTTCAAAAAGAACTAATCTTTATTTCTCCAAATACAGAAATATCATCATCTCATGAATATTCATTATGGTGCAGTGACGTGCTGCAATACCATATATAGTAATGTCAGTATATTAAGGATAGTCTGACAAGTTCACATAATTACCAACAGGTGGCAGCTAGATACAGAGACATGAAAGAAGTTAGATCACAATAGCAATATAATTAAATAAATTCTAACACCCCCACTTGATCTTATCTTCTTTCAATAATAACATAGGCTATATACAAATAACATTGACACACTGAAAAAATTTCAAAACACTGCGATATTATCAGCTGATTCTAGAAAAACATACACTGGATAGTAAACGATACTTAATAGGATTTACCCGAACGTGAAGTTTTTAAACTTGCTCAATTTACACTTTGTAGCTGGCTTTGTAAGTATATCTGCAACCATACAATCCGTGGGACAATATACTATATCAACTTCTCCACTGGCCAACTTTTCACGAATAAAGTGGTACCTAATGTCAATATGCTTAGATCGCTTATGATCTACAGGATTTTTACACAATGCTATTGTACCCTGGTTGTCTTCATAAACAGTACATGAATCATAATTACATTTATAATCAAAGCTTTTCATGAGCTGAATCAAATACAAACTTTCTTGAACAGCCGCTGCTATAGCCATATATTCGGCTTCACATGAAGATAATGCTGTAGTAGGCTGTTTACGTGATTTCCATGAAATAAGAGGGCCTGTCTGACTAAGACCAAAACAATATCCTGTTTTGCTTCGTCTGTCTTCTAACGACGATGCCCAGTCAGCATCGCCTATAGCCCACTATTTGTAAACCATCTTCACATTTCTTAAACTTCTAAGCATAATCGATTGTACCTTTGAGAAATTTAAGTACATGCTTAGCTGCTACAAAATTATCATGTGTTGGTTTTGACAAGAACTGTGACAATTTTGTTATGGTCCAACTGATATCTGGTCTAGTACATATCATAACATATACTAAGCTTCCAACAATTTCACGATACAATGTTTCATCAACCTCTTTATCTGAGACAGATATAAACTTTGACTCACTTGGGGTACTTCTAGGTTTTGAATCCGACATCCCAAATTTTTCAATCAACTTTGATACATATTGCTTCTGAGACATTGTAATCTCATTATCATTTTGTACAAATTCCATACCTAGGAAATAATTCAATAAACCTAAGTCTTTATTTTGAACCTTCTTTTAAGACCTTCTTTCTCATCAGAGCATAAGGGTTCTTTAGTAGACCCTATAAGTAAATCATCAACCCATACTAGGATCACAATTACATCATTTTTGACATGTTTTATGTATATACACGGATCAACCTTGCTCTGAAGAAAGCTACTGTCAACAAGATATGCATGTAAAACACTGTTCCAGTTTCTACCGGACTGTTTTAATCTATAAATAGATTTATTCAGCTTACAAACAAGAGTTTCACCTGTATCTGAATCAACAAAATAACCATGAATCTCTACATCTATAGGTGCATTTAAAAATGCCATCTTCACATCCATCTGATGAAAAACAATATCATACTGTACAGCAATTTGCATTAATGCCCGTAATGATGTTAGTTTTGCCATAGGTGAAAAGGTTTCTTCAAAATCTATGCCTTTTATTTGGCTGTACCCTTTCGCTACATACCTAGCCTTGTATCTCTTAACTCCTTGTGGTATTTCATTAATAGCATAAATCCATTTACCCCCCACTGGAGTTCTACCTGGGGGTAAGGCTGTCAATGTAAAAGTATTGCTCTCTTTGAGAGAATCCATTTCCTCGTCCATAACCTTTTGCCAAAGGTTCGAATCACTACAGGACATTGCTTCTTCATAATTTGAGGGTACATGATACAACACCTTATACGTATAATCTACACTACAATTTGCTTTATCATCATTTGTTTCATAATCTTTAAGGTAGGTTGGCTTTTTATGTTCCCTAGGTGGGTAGCGCCTCTCGTCTCCTTCCTCTTTTCGAGGTTCGGGGTTCGAATCCTGGGGTGTCAGGTATTAACTCTTCAGAATCATTGGCAATAAAATCAACTACTGGTTTGTCAGTAAATTTTACACATCTGACTGCCCTTACAACATTTTTTTCTTTAATTTACACAAGATATGCAGGACTGTGCCTGTCATAACCAAGGGAAATACCCTGCTCAGCCCTTGCATCTAACTTTTTCTTGATATTGATGTAGGCATAACACTTCAAACCAAAAGGATGCATATGACTTATATCGGGCTGTTTACCTAGAATTGCCTCATAAGGGGTCATACCAAGCCTACGGTTAAAACACCTTTTCCGAATGTATGCTGTTGCCATTACTGCATATGTCCAGTAATACTTAGGAACTTGAGACTCGAGAGACATGCACCTTGCCATTTCGAAAAGGGACCTCCAACTTCTCTCTACCGTGCCATTTCGGTGGGGAGAGTAAGGTGCACTCTTCTCAAATTTGATATGGTTTTCTACCAAAACCCTAAAAAAGTGTTCAGAAATGAACTCACCACCACCGTCACTTCTTAGACTTGTGACTTTTCCTTACAAAGCGCTGTCCGCCAGAAAACGTTTTTATCCTTCAACTGCATCACTTTTCTCTTTCAAAAAGTAAGTCATTAATGTCCCTGAATAATCGTCAATGAAGCACAAAGCATATTGGTGACCTTCTTTTGATGCTGGTTCCACTTTCGAAAGGTCGCAATGCACAAATTGAAATGCACGAGTTGCACGTTTGTCCGGAGTTCCGTTTATATATTGTGCCATTTTTCCCATAACGCAAGGCTCACATTGAAAATCCGATTTATCTCCTTTTATTTTTATTCTTTTGGTGACTGACTCTTGTTTCACAATATCCTCGACGTAACAGTGTCCTAATATCGCATGCCATTCCTTTAGTGTGTTCGTATCATTGAATGTTGACATCATGTTATTCACATGATAAAGTGTTCCATGTTTTTCAACGTCAAACTTTATTCCATCACGAGTGATTATTTCCGATGAATCGGGTTTGAACGAGACAGTACATCCACTCTGCTCTGTAGCTGCACGAACAGAGAATATATCCGGGAATGACAGTACAAATAATGCATTCTTCATTACAAATTTGCGGGGAATCCCCAAACTGTCAATCATACATACTTCCGCATCACCTTTATTCTTTGCCAGTTCATTTGTCCTGCTACCATCTGCAAGCTCAATGAAATACCTGGATGGATCAAACGTTGGATCAAACTTAACAAATTTTGATCTGTCATTGAGAATGTGTGATGTAGCCCCACTAACGACAAGAAGGCTGTCATCACTCTGCCTTTCATGTCCAGGACCGACACGAACATTAAAATGGAAAGATTCACTATCATCCACTGATTTAATGCCTGATGTGTCTTTCAATTTTCTACACTCGTTTTGATTATGGGAGTTACAGTTTCCACACCATTTTTGTCACGGTTTTGGCATATTATTTCTGCCTTTATTACAATAACAGTTCACTGCCTTATGTCCCGTTTTGTTACAACGGAAACATACAATGTTTTTTCTAGGCATAGGTCCTGCCTGAATTTTCATGACATTCTGATGACTACTGTCTTCACCAGCACTGGCACCCTGCTGACATTTTTCTGATTCCTCGAATGATCTTAGTGCCACTTTAAATTCACTGAACCACATCTTTTTATCACTGTCATTCTGAGTAATTACAATATTAAAAGGTTTATACTCACTCGGTAAACCTTTCATCACCATCGCGATAAAGAGACTGTCACTTATTTCTTCTCCAGCACTTCTCAGGGTAGTCACAGAATTTTCTGCACGAATCACATAGTCCGTTATACTTTCATCTTATCCATTTTTTAGGTTGGTCAATGCAATATAAAGTCCGATAATGCGCTGTTTACCTTTCGACCTATAATGTTCTCGCAATATTTCTAATGCTTTCGGGCCATCGTCTTTAGCGTCCCTCATTACTAGCGATAAGCTGCGGTCATCTAACAGCTGGATTAATTCCGCGAATGTCTGAGCTTTTTCATCAGCTGTTGAAAGCATCATCTGAATTAGCATCAGGGGCTGGCTCGAAGATTTTAATCAACTTTTTGATTCTCATAAAGCCCATAAACTTTATCTCCCAGAGTTCATAATTTTTCTCTTCACCATCAAAAACAAGCCTCCTGGGCCCATAACCTGTTAAACCTTAGGAGGCGTCCATGGTAGATCTTGATGGTGGATAGACCAAAACCAGAGAGACAACAGCAACAAGGATGTTCACTTCTTGAAGCCTAAACCAGAACTAAACTTTATTCCTCCAAATACAGAAATATCATCATCTCATGAATATTCATAATGGTGCAGTGACTTGCTGCATTACCATATATAGTAATGTCAGTATCTTAAGGATAGTCTGACAAGTTCACATAATTACCAACAGGTGGCAGCTAGATACAGAGACATGAAAGAAGTTAGATCACAATAGCAATATAATTAGATAGATTCTAACATCTCCCTGACGCGAGGGCAAATGGTTCGGTGCACGCTTTTGAGGTGCTGGTCGAGTCGCTTTAGTGTATCGACGGTGGTTGCGGTCAGAAGCTGGAAATAAAAGGTAACATACAAATATACGTGGAATCTCATTGTGACAATAAGATATCTGGTACTCACTTCCATCAAATTTCCAGATAGATATGTGATGAAATCAGGTAATAACGGTGATTTGTCAGTGTATCGCCACGCCGATTTCGTCACAGTTGCAACTCCATCAAACTTATTTGATGGACATACAATTCAAACTTTTCAGGGGGAATCGCATACTGGAAGTCGTTCCAGTCCAGTTGATTCCGACGCAACTGATTTGCCGGGGCCGGAGCCGGGACTGGATTCGCAGCTTTGTTCGGTTCACGAATTTTCATAGAACTTCGTCGACGGAGTCATCTTTTTCGACAGAGTCATCTTTTTCAATGGAGTCGACTTCGACGTAGTCAGCTTCAATTTCTTGGACGGAGTCGACTTCTCCAACTCATCGCTTGATACTGAAATTGAGTCAAATTGTAATTAGAAGTATGTTCAGTAGTACAAAACCATAGATGGCAGTAAGATCCTAACCATCCGTGTCGATATTTGTGGATTCATCCGCGAATGGATCGTAATCAGAATCCGCTTCCCTGCTGAAATGAAAGACATCAATACATAATCAATATTTTGCAAATTTGTGGTATCTCGGGGAGTCTAAAAAATATTTCTAAGGTACCTGGCACTCTGAAACTTCTAGGGTACACGTTAAAGTATCTAATGTATCATTGAAAAATACGACACCAGATCTCGGTTCAACCAAAAAACCAGCGGGTACAAATGACTCTGAAAAAATCAATATTTTGCCAATTTAAGGCATTTTGGGGGTCTAAAAAATATTTTTAGGGTACCGAGTGCCCTGAAACTTCTAGGGTACACGTAAAAGTATCTAATGTATCGTAGAAAAATACGACACCGGATCTCGGATCAACCAAAAACCAGCGGGTCCAAATGACTCCTAAAATGATAATATTTCAGGGTTTTTGGGGTATGAAAAATATTTTTAGGGTACCGTGCGTCCTGAAATTTTATGAATAACCTCACAACATCTAATTTCATAGAACAAAATTTGACAGCGGGTCTAGTAGTCTTTTCAGTAAAATTTTATTGAATTGGGACACAGTGACCTGCAATGAGCATTCATCCTATAAAAAGTTCAAAAATTCTCAAATATTACGCTTTAAACTATCTTAAACTGTTTAAAACTATCATAGACCTTTTTTATGTACAATTTGGATGATAAAATGATTAAAAACCCTTACCTATTCGTCCTATTTACAGCGCAATCGATCAAAAATAGTTCCGGTAAATTTTCTCAATTTTAGCTCCGGTCGAGCAGACGATCGATAACGCACTATTTACAGCAAGGAACTATACTAAAACAGTCAAATAAAATAGCGGCGAATCCGTTTTTAGGCCCGAGAGTGACTATTTTCTAAAAATTATTATAACCCTTCAAACGACTCAGAACTTGCTGAAATTTCTCAGGCATATAGTAGAAGGCCTGGTGCTAGTGCGCAAATGAGTTAATAGTACCTCAGACCCTCGCGAGGGGAATTATAACCATTTTCCGGAGGCCAATTTTTAGGTCCCGATATTTGGGGAACCACTTTTCGGGGGACTGTCAAACCTTTATTTCGACCCCGACGACCTCAAAACTTCTCAGGAATGTAGAAGATGGCCCCTTGTCGAGAATAAAACATGAGAGACTGGGGCACTGTGTTGTCCATCACATACGAAGCCACCATAGGTTTTAACCAAATCATCAATTCTGACGTTGACATGAACATCTTCGTGGTAGAAAGTAATGAGGCTGGTGAAGCAAAATCTTCAGTTGTTACATTTGTATGAATTTGGGCATGGAGTCCAGCGGTATGAATGGATGTCTGGTGGTAATGACGTGTATGCCTTCGATGGTGAAATTGAAAACAGGATGATGAATAATGACAGCATGGCCAGTCCATATACGATTTGGGACTTGAAATTTTGTTGCAGAAGCCTCAAACTGTAAAAAACATTGTTATCAGATACATCCGTGAAAAGAAATGAGTATGTACAGTTATTGATTTTGTAACATTTGTTATGTGTGACGTAGATTGTTTGTGGCTAGCTATGTGACTTAATTTTTTATCACAATATAACAGCCAGGAATGATGCCTTTAAACTCAGTCGGCCTTAATGATCTTTGAACCGGTTCATAACGGATGCAGTGAGGCCTAATCGATCGTTCGAGTTTCTGACGTGTGGGGACCAGAAGAGCTGCTATTCACAGGTTCTTTGACACACTTCCCAGCGCCACACCTGCAAGATGGACAACCTCACACCTTAGACCTCGGTTTAATCCTAGAGAAATAAATGAATCATAAGAGATATTTATAAGAATATCAACACACCATTTATTCACTACCGACAACTATGGCGGCTTAATATACAACCGAATTCACCATTTATAATTGTTTACTAGACTTATAAAGCACCATTATATTCATAGTTTCACTCTACTTACAAATGTAGCACGCACTGACTCATATAGGCCAGCCATATTGATCTTCAAAGAATAACTATAATTGATACCTTTATACACCATCCTACGCGCTTTAACCGAGCTGCATATAACGTCAATAATAACAATACACTTACCTAGAGAAATAAATGAATCATAAGAGATATTTATAAGAATATCAACACACCATTTATTCACTAACGACAACTATGGCGGCTTAATATACAACAGAATTAACCGCCAAAAGTAGTACCAAGTGCCCTGGTCGCAGCACTGTATGGTAAGCAATTAAATACAAAAACCGGGAGTCGAAAAATGTACTAAATACTTGCCTTCCACAACAATCAAATTGATGTTACTTTGTCCAGTGACACTGTGCACTTTGAATGAATCGTTATGTTTGGTTGCATGTTTGAATATATGGAAAGATTGCTCAACATTAAGTGAATGGTTTGCCGAAATCATCAATAGAAAAATTAGAGCGCATGAATCAGTTAGAGGTCTGCATACTGTCAGCGGCGATAGAAATACTGATTCCAATGTGGGAAAACGAAGATCGTGAGATAGTTCGAGAAGGCGAGGTACTTTTGTCGGAAATGTTGCGAAATATCACATTTGTGGTCAGAATCACTGCGCACCCAAATGTTATCAGTTTAAGTCGAGAAGTGTTGATGATCGTTGGCTTGCAGCCAAGAAATTTGGCTTATGTTTCCGCTGTTTATTACCCAGTCATCTCGGTTCGAATTGTAGTTCCAGTTGTTAGATCCTCGAGTTGTCCTAGAGCTCAAAATACAATTACAACAAGGAAGCCATGTTGGAGATAAAATCTAACTTATATTGTTACCACCAGATGTCATCACTGTACAGAGTATACAATATCAAATACATAACATCTTCTTTTTTAACAAAAATTAAAGAAAAGTAATATCCTAAAATAACAATGATCAGTAACCATATGAAAATTACACAAATCAACTTAAACACTAACGTACACTAAAATAGGTTGGGATACTCAAAAATAGTAAAACCAGCCTGTTAACTGAACTAGTTACAAGTAAAAACTGTCTGATATAGAAAATAAGCATAATAACACTTTACGACCATTACTTATCAGGGGGTTCCAATTTTACCCAAATAGTGTTTAGATACCTAGCGGGTTGTTTGACCTAGTAGTATTTTGACCATAATCTGCTTTGACAGAGATAGGACTAGGTTGAACACTAGGTTAAGGGAAATTATCTACTAACATAGGAATAGGACTGTGCCGCATAGGAGGCTGAATATCAGGAGTTCTGGCTTCAGGAGTCGCAGGAACCCTGATCGGTGTTTTTGGAGCATTTTGTTTTGGAACATTTAGTACCCTGTGGTCTGATATGTCCTGAGGGTCAACCTCTTGAGCGTCGTTGTCAGTATGTATCCTCTCTGCCCTATCAAAAATAGTGCCATTAGGGGTTAATACTGCATATGATCTGGGTTTCCGGGGTTGTTTTTCTTCTGGTAACATCAGTGCTGGAGTCCAAGTTTTACCAGTTCTAATCCTGACTGTGTCATCAGTATTCAGCCTATCGAGAGGTCTTGTTCCTTTGTCGTGGTAGGCTTTAGCCTTAGCCCTGTGATGTTCCATATGGGCTCTCACAGCTTCTGGTTCTCGAATCTCAGGCTGTAATCTAGCGGGTGCTGTTGGCAAGTGAGTTTTCGTACGCCTACTGAACATTCGCTGTGCAGGTGAACCCACAATATTGTCACGAGGTGTATTTCTGATAACCAGTAAAGCCAAATAGGGGTCTTGGTTAGTTTGTGCACATTTTTTCAGCATTGATTTAGCTATGCCTACCGCTTTCTCAGCGAGACCATTCCCTTGCGGATGTTTCGGTGAAGATGGGTCATGCTTGAATCCATATCGTTCAGCAAATCTCCCAAACTCAAAACTATCAAATGGTGGGCCATTGTCCGACGTGACTGTATCTGGTATACCATGTGTCGAAAACCATTTTCTCAGCTGTTTGATGACTGTTGGACCAGTAGCATCTGGACATAATTTCTCTATCTCAAAGTACTCGCTATAGTAATCAACACATATCAACCATTTCTCACTTTCAAAATCAAATAGGTCTACAGCCACATGTTTCCATGGTAACGTTGGTACTGGAGATGCAATCATAGGCTCCTTTTCTTGCTGTCTTCTGTTCTCCTGACAACGTTCACATTTTGCTACCATGTCTTCTTCCTCTTTGGTAATTCCAGGCCAGAAAAACAATTCTCTCGCAAAGTTCTTGTTTTTAACAATACCCTGGTGGCTACTATGAATGTCCGATAATACTGTATGTCTTAATGTAGAGGGAATGATAATTCTTTCCCCTTTAAACAAAATACCATCTGTATAACAAATTTCCTCTCTATAATCATAGTAATTTCTAATTCTAGAATCAAGGCTCTGCTTACTTGCAGGCCAATCAGATACTACATACTTAATCAATTCTTGTAATGAGTCGTCTTTCCCAGTTTCTAATGTAACCTTATCTAACTTTTGAGAATTCAAATAGTACACCATTTTTACTTCGTTACTCGATATAGAAAATATGTGACTGAAGTCATTAAGAGCTGGACCTGTTTCGGGTAAATATGCCCTACTTAAGGCATCTGCAGCTGGAATATCTTTTCCGCTTTCATGAACAATTTTGAAATCATACTGCTGCAATTTCAACCGCATTCTTTGTAACCTAAGAGGTACCTGGTTAAGAGGTTTTTGAAAAATTCTTATAAGTGGCAGATGATCGGTCTCGACAGTTATATCCTGTCTACCATATACATACGTATGGAATTTTCTTAACGCAAACACAATAGCTAAAAGCTCTTTTTCTATTTGGGCATATGCGTATTCAGCATCAGTAAGAGCCTTAGACCCAAAAACAACAGGGTGTTCATTTTGCATCAATATACAACCTAGACCAGATTGACTAGCGTCACATTGGATCAATATCGGATCGGTTACACTATAAAATTTTTACACAGGTGCACTGGTCATCGCCTGCTTAATATTATTAACAGCGTCACTGTGGATTTTATCAAAGTGCCACATGAAATCCTCTTTATGGGATTCTTTTATTAACTGCCTAAGCGGTTCTGTGATGTGTGACAGGTGAGGTAGAAATTTACAGACGTAGGTTGCCATGCCTAGCAACCGTTGAATTTCGCCTACTGAACTGGGCATAGGCATTTCTGTGACCGCTTTTGCCTTCTCGGGGTCAATCTTACAACCTTCATCAGATAAGATATGACCTGAATATTTAACTGAGCTCGCACAAGCTGCCAGTTTCCGTAATGAGAATTTAACATTCTTTTCTCTCGCTCTCTGAAGAACACTTTTTAATACACGGTAATGTTCAATAGTATCTTTAGAGTCTAACAACATATCATCAACTATAATGTTCACGTTTGGCAAATCACCAAAGATATCAACCATTCGGCGTTGAAATAATTCCGGTGCCGATTTTATACCCATTGGCAACCTTTTATATCGGAAACGGCCAAAAGGTGTGTTAAAACTAGTTTAAGCCTTTGACTCATCATCCAATTCCAGCTGATAAAACCCAGAGTTAGCATCTAGAACCGTAAATAGTTTGCTGCCATGAACCCTGGTGAGCACTTCATCATCAGTAGTCATAGGAAAAACTTCCCTTATTAAGGCTTCATTTAAATCTTTAGGGTCGATAGTAACTCTAACATCGACATTGTCTTTCTTTAATAAAACGTGAACACTACTTAACCATGGTGTTTCTTCACCATCAGGTACTCTCTCAAGTATGTCCAGCCCCACTAGTTCCTCTAACTTCCGTTTTTAGGGAAGGCGCAATGGCACAGGAACGCCTCGAGGAGGGTGTGAAACGGGTGTGGCATGCTGGTCATACCTGAGCGATACTTTACCGGGAATCATACCGATTCCATCAAATACATCAATATATTCATACAAGAGTTCTTTTATCTTCGGATCCGTACATTTTTCGATATTTTCATGTTTCTGTTGATTCTGAATGTCATTAGAGTTTTTTAATACTGGACCTTGGTGCTCCTTGTTAGTACCGGAATAGATACGTTTCACCAGATTTAATTTAATACTACTGTTTAAACACAAAATGTTCGGTACTTCGCCGTCTATTATTTCGCATCGTAAAGTTTCTCCTTTATTTTTGTACACTACAGGAATCTTCACACATCCAACCGGTTTCACTGTTTGTTGACCAAAGCCGTAAATTATCGTATCGCTGTACATAATCGGAGGTTTAATTCTCATACTGTTGTAACAACCTTTTGAAATAGCGTTGATCTCAGCCCCAGTATCGATTTTAAAGTTGACGTAGCCACAACCTGGAGTCTGCAGTTTAAAGCTCCAGTTGTTCGGTTCTCGGTTGTTTGCTCTCTGTACGGACGCTTGCCATACTCCAGACTGCAGTCGATCAGCTGAGACGTACTGATCAGCATTATAATCGTACAAATTGGATTGTTCGTTTATGTCAGCGTAATTTTCGTACACACGATTTGTAGTTCTGCAGCATTTTTCGAAATGGTTGTATTTATGACAGTGTCTGCAGGTCTTACCATACGCAGGGCATCGTGCAGGTGGATGGCGACCACCACACTGGACACACGCGTTATTAAAATTACCACTATTATTATTATAGCCAGCTCATTGCTGCCATCTACCACGTCCACGTGGTGAAAACTGAATCCGGTTATCGAAACTTGTAGTCGTACCATTTCCCCGACCACGTTGGGACGGTGCGCGTGAGCGTGCACCACCACCACGCCCGCGATAGCCTCTAAACGTGCTGCGTCCACGGCTATAGGCATTTATGTCTGCGCTAGGAGGGTTCGACCTATCGTATAGTGGTCTCATAAATTGTTGTTGTTCGAATTGTATCGCTTTTCGTATGACAGTTTTAGATCTTCCGCCCATAATTTCTCACGTAATTTACTGTCCCTGATGCCGTTACTAAGTGCCACGCACAGTTGTTCGGACAAATTCGGTTCAATATATTCACATTTACTGGCCAAGTCTTTTAAAACGGTGATATATTCTTGGATGGACTCATTTGCGTTTTGCTTCCGGTTTTGAAATAACGTAATATAACCCTTACGGAGTTTTCTGGGCTCGAAATAGTCGTTAAATGACCCTTTGACATCATATTTCTTTTTATCCATACCTTCGGTAAATGTAAGGTTTGTGAATACAGTCTGGTATTCTCGCCCCATCGCGTACAACAGGAGGGCGATTTTTTTATTGTCTTTTGCGCCATCTTGTTTGCCGGAAGCAACGAGGTAGATGTCGAATTCGCTTATAAAATCAGCCCATTCTTTGGCTAAATTGGGACCAGCTTTGTTCGCAGTGAACTTCGGAGGTTGCAGGAGCTCCATATTTAACAGATGACTTACGATTCTGGTCCAATCACTACTCTGACACCATGTTAGATCCTTGAGTTGTCCTAGAGCTCAAAATACAATTACAACAAGGAAGCCATGTTGGAGATAAAATCTAACTTATATTGTTACCACCAGATGTCATCACTGTACAGTGTATACAATATCAAATACATAACACCAGTAACGAGTGTAATATGTCTGGATGTAAGCTGTCGCACTATCCTTTACTGCATAGAAATAGAAAACTGACTCCTCAGAATCCAGTTAGCAGTAATGACAATTCCGAAAACAATAACAGAAATCCAGAATTAGAACAATTGTCATCAGAAACTAATCCGAAACAAACGAAAGTCACATTGCTTACATTCACAGTCGATAGTCGTGAGAAAAACATGATAGGTATGTGAACAGTTCCGATATTTATTGGAGATGGCGAATATAAAGAATGCATTATCGTATTTATAGATGAATGTTGCGATATTAGTTATGTTAGTTCGAAAGTGGCAGCAGGGCATAGTCATTTGAAAACGAAAAAGCAAACAATTCAAGGTCAAAGTATTCGACAGTCCCAAGTCACTGCGGAATCAAAAGTCGCTGATCTCACTATCGGTCATTTTAGTAATCCTGATCGCGTTCTAGGATATCAGCTATTCTACATTGTTGACAAAGTGTGCGACGGTATGGAAGCAGTTCCTTGGTTACAGTTAAGCGAAAAATTGACTCATTTGTGGAATATTCTATTCCCGGATCTGGGTAGCGTTACCGGAGTCCATGGGATACTAGGAAAGGACCCAAGATACTACCTTATTTCCGATAGTAGTCGGTAAATGAACTCCGGAACTTCTACTGTTTTCAGCGTCGGCCACTTCGTAATCACTTCCACTTTCAATGAACCTGCTTCAATCCCTGGTACAAAATCCGATGACTGTGATGAATTAAAGAACGACGTCCGAACAGGCACTTTTGGGTTAAGTTTCAGTCCGGTTTTATATTATCTCCTGAAGACTCTTTCTAAACGATGCATTATCTTCAAACGACGGTACTTCTGATCTGAATTCCACCCTTTTCCATTAATCAACGACACTTGACAATCGCTTGGATTAACGTCACAGGTACAGTTTCCAAGACCATCTACTTGTTTCACTGAATTTAAATTTGAATAATTCGAATCGCAGCCAGCCAAACGAACCGCATCTACCTGATATATATCGGCGATAGGAGTTTTCACAGAGACCCCAATGGTTGTCAAACAACATTGTGTAAAACAACTCTGTGGCACCATGCAAAAACCAGACGACCCACAAAATGTTCATTTTGAGAAAAAGCAAAAAGATTCTTTAAGATAGAATTTTATTTTTTAAAATACAACAACTCTTGAAAAATTGCATGTTTTCATGAAATGAACAGTATGCGAAATGTACATAAAATACAATTTGCCCCAGCTTGGGATTTTTGCCTAAAATTTTAAACGCATTTTGGAACACGTAAATGATTTCCGTGCATGAACCAAATAACCAACATAGATTTTCAAACAGGTAGCACAGATGTGAAAATTGATTTTTTATGCAAAACTTCTCATTCTAATTCCATATAGATATCAATTCAATACCTCATGTGAGCATTAAATTAAGCCTTACTTTTCCTCACTATCAGATGATGTTTTGTCTGATTCTGATTCAGAACCCTGGGACATGTCTGATGGCGCTGAAGCACTTTCCTAATCACCACTCGGCACATTTCCATGCTGATCAATCCCCATTCTGAGACGTCTTGGACTTGGGTTTAAGGATTTATATTCAACAGGGATGTACTCACAGAGACTTTTTGGTTTACCTATGTTATGGCTGTTGGTTGGCAGTCTGCCAAGAGTATGTTAAATCGCGGCACAAAATTTAGTGGTAATACTTACGAGGTTGTCTTATATCGTGAAGCAAGTAGAAATGATGCGCAGAGGTCAGGCCGGTAAGCTTCGAACGGACGATGCAATATTTTTCGAGAAAAACGCGAAAAGCATCGAAAATTCTTCGCTTTCTATAAGTTTCTTGTGTTGACCTATATTTGAGTTTCCGATGTGAAAACGGGAAATTCTCTGAATTTCCGGGAATTTCGCACCTCTGACGTAATTTCGGGAGTCACAAAATGGCGAGCAATTCATTTTATATTTGTGCCGAGCTTAGTTCGCTGTTAGTTTGTTCGGTTGTGAGGATTATAATAGAGTCGGCTCTCTAATTTAGTATCTCGAACTTAGTAAGTGTGTCGATTTATATAGTCCTAGCCCGGCTTTGTCTTGTCATTGTCTTATTTTGACCGACTCGTACAAAATACATTCTTTCTTTGAAAGGTTTTTGGAGAGAGGCAGTCGACAAATGTTTGGCATCATTTTTGTTGAACTGAGAGTTAATTGGTTCCACACATGTGCGCTTTTTCATTTGCTATTGACATAGGCTAATTAGTGTGTTTGCCGATGTTTTTGCGGTATATTGGAATTCTTCGCGTAACAGCGCATACACATTAAAATCCGCGAACTACGTAAATCAGCTGGTATGTAATCCATATATCTAACGTACGTACATACACTCCGCAGTGCACGGCAAAGTGTATGTATACTCTGTTTTCACGTATAACCGCGCGTTGCACTACTTCGCTCTCCTAGCGCGTATTATAAATACTGTTGTGCGCTGTCTGTTCCTAATTTAGAAGTTTTTAATTGAAATAAGCTTTATTAGGAACGCTTTATTGTCGTGGATAATCATTTGAACTATTTCTGTGGCAACTATAAATAACTGTGCCCCTCTTTTAACTTCGTTACATACTTCGTCGATGGATACTTACATTAATATTTTAAGGTAACCTTAAAATATTATATAACTTAGTCAAGCTCTGGTAAAATCGCTGTTTCTTGACGTAAAACCATAACAATAATGTATATATAGGTACTATACGTTACGGTATCTGGGTAAGCAAAGGAGTGAAAGGTGTCCACTTAATTCCACATACTCAAAAGGTTTTTAGATCTTCTAGAACGGGAAATTAACCGTTTTAAAAACAGTTAATTGCCAATAAAGTTTTGACATTTTCTGTTTTTAAACTAAATATTCAGTTCGGAATGTTTGAGGTTGAAATTTTTCCGAGATCTCAAAATTGTAGGAGATTCCCGTATGATAAAATATTCAACATTTATTTGTTCTAAAAATATATTATATGGCAATTTCAGAAAGTCAATAAATCATTGTTTGTCACTTTCTGGTGAGTATTTGTGCTGTCTCATCATCTAGGCCTCTCTGCATTCAAGGCTGGAATGATTGGATAGAGCAGTGAACAAAATCTAAGCCTATTGGAAAATATTGCCACATTCATCAGGAAGAAAATGAGCTGGTAGGACTAAAATGAGAATTTTGGAACTGTTTAATTGGCTTCATGGATTTTTATGCTAAATACAAAGAATTGCTAAATCACAGCCAATATCAAATTTTGTGTCATGCTTCCCAGAGCCCTTATAGTTTTCTGGACATATCTAAACCAAAACTAGCAGCCACGACGCAAGTCAAAATCAAAATGAATACATGTATAATTGTACGTTCTTCTAGATAGTAGAAAGGTAAACCACTTTGCCTATGGCTAATTATTAAGTCTTTAACCTTGGCAGGAGCTATTTCTCTCCTAGTACTGTACAGCAAAGGCAACTTGACGCAACCAAGTCCCCCTCTGGTACCAATTTGAACTTCCTGACAATTAGTTTGATTTTGACTGTAGGAAATGAATATTTTACCAGGATGAGCAGCACTAGTTTTTACGGAACAAGCTTTTTGGATCCCCACTTTACTTCCATCAGTAGCTTTCTGTCTGAAAATCAACTTTTCATGCATTGGGGCTATGTCAACAAAATCCTTTCTTGTCATTCTCATTACTTTAAAGGGATTTTTTACTCGAGCAGCCTCAACCAAACTGTACCAACCCTCAGGATTATAGACAGCAGGAACCTTTTTCTTTTCAATCATCCCAAAATCCCTATCACATCCAAGGAAGGTGTGGCCAGGGATGGGGAACTTGTGTTCAATAGATTCAAACGTCTTGGCCACATGTACAAGGTAGTAAAAGAAGGTAATGTTTTTATTTTTGTTTTGACCACCGCACGAGTCAGACTAAGCAATGAGGTGTTTCTTTTTCCCAACGTCAGTAAAATGCTCACTTCTAAAATATGCATTGAGAGAAGATAAGACCTTACATGACCCTCTACTCGCTATTTCTTCAGACCACATGTGCATCACAGCCCCTTTGCTATCATGCACACCTAAGTTGTAGGTCCAAAGTTGACGTGAGTAAAAGGTTACACTGTTATTGATATGAGGGGTAGGCAAGGCTTGTTGAAGATCAAATGCACAAATGCAATAGTCCAAATAGCGTCATCAGATTTGGACTCCTCAAAATCAGATTTCACCTGGCTTTGAGCAGCCTCAGCTTTTCTTAGATGCAATGCTGCTTTACACATTTGTTTATGTTCACTGTCTACAGCTATATTGTAGGTAAAGGTGATATTTCTATTTTTGCTTCCATCTGTTTTTTTATTCTTTGTTTCATAATGCCTCTTCGGTTTTGAGAATTTAATACAGGATGCTAAGTATAATCTCTGAGCAGAGTAATCAGTGAGCTGTAATAAAGCTGATCGTGGAGGTTCTTCCTTACCTCAGCACTAATATTAGTGAAACGTTTTTTTGCACAATTACAGGGTGGTCCCTCCCTGATTTCTCTGTGGAGGCAACCCTTAGTGTCCATATATTCTTCACCTTTCAAACGTTTGTTCTTCCTTATGTTTCTTTTCCATGAAGCCGGATCCCGTTTCCTTCGTCTACCTCTTGCGGGTGATTCACCAACCAGAGGAATTGATTCTCTTTGTGGAGACTCCTCTACAAAATTAAGATGGTGGTTTCAATCTTAACTTCATTGTATAGAAGCAAAAGATAAACCGAACATTTGGTAGCTACATACATGTATAAAAGCAATCTGATATTCAAAACAAGATCTGACATTTTCTTTGTTCCACTTGTCTGTTCTGCAACCTGATATTGTCTAGCTATTTACTTGCTATTTTAATTTTATTTTAAAGTGTACATATTTACTCATATTTACTATATTTACTATATTACTCATATTTTCTATAGCCTTTTTCTATTTACACATATTTTACGCGTATTTACTCAAATATCCTATGATATTAAGCATTCTGAGAAGACAAAGTCAGTTTCATTTTTTTTTCTAGTTTACTCCAGACACTCAGCACTTGCTTATGATCCTGTAAAGATCAAGCTTCAGGTCTGATAATGGTGAAATGCCATGACAGCCTTTTATTTTCCACACCTGCCTGAAGCCTTACTTAGTCAAATGATCAGATACAACAGGTTTCTCTGTTGCTGTAAATTGGATAATATTTGATTTTCTAAGAGCAATTTGGTTGCACGTTCTTACCAAGGTTATTATTTTCGTCCTGATTTTCCTCTCCAGCTTCACTTGAACTTTGTGTGTCCATTTCATCGCTACTTGGCTTGTAAACATCACCACCCTCAAATCAACAGATGTGTCATCTTCGTTAGCACTGCTGTTTTCATCAGGCTTCAGGCTTGCCACCATCTTCTGTATATGAGGAAATTGCGGAGCATTTAGTTTTGTAGTTTTATGTAGTTTTTTTATCAGTGCAGAGCACCTCTATGTTTAACATGATATAGACATGCCAATACTTATGGATTTTCAAAAAAGTGGGTGCTGTACACCCTCGTGCCATTGACATTTACATTGCAGAAAGGCCTCTCAACAATTTCTGCTACCTGTATGTATTTAATTAACCCGAGGATTTCTTTTTATTTAATAAAATAAAACAATAAATCCTGAACTTATAAACTCTACCTGCAATAACCCAATAACCCGCATCTGAACTACACAAAATGGCCCTTATATCTATATTTTGGATGTTTTATGGTCAGTCAAAGTAATCTGTGTATTATAGAGAATATAACTACTGAACTTACCTCTCTCAATCTCCCTTAAAGGGCAAATGCCATCAAAATTGTACTTTCCGTGATTTCTTAACCAGAAGAAACTATAACGACCTGAGATGTTACTTATTGAAAAAAGGAGCAGGAATTAGCCGTAATATTTAGCGGAATAGTCATCTATTTATTCTTCACTCTGTGCGTATAGTTCATATTCAACCCGCGGGTGGCGCTATTTATGATGTTAACTATGACAATCAACACAAGCACTAGTATGCGTAGCCTATGTATAATATATGATAAAATAAACACCATTTGTTCACCGTATTCACTGACCTACAGCGCTACTCACTTATATACGATTATCATGTCATATACAACGGTAGCAACACTATACAATGGTAACAGTTTATTAATTCATATCACTACCAAAACGATAAAATATTGCATGAAATGTCGAGTGAAATGACTGGAAGCCGCGAGCGTTTGTCAGAGATTACGTCAGAAACATGCACCTGCTAAGATAAACAATAACAGTGAGCACGTGCATAAATCGCCGATTTAAAAGTCATATTTCTCAGTAATGGCTGAACTAAAATTCAAACCAGTTCCATATTTGAGATTTGTGAATACATCACATTTGAAAATGAATTTTACACAATATTATATTTTGATGGCATATGCTCTTTAAAACATCCTTAAAGGACAAAGATCTTGCTGCTGAGCAAGACCTTTTCATGGGCGCGACCGTCTTGAAATTGTGGGTTATCTGCTTTTTGCATAGAAATTGACAATAACCATTATCCTTTGAACAGCTAGTGACACCTATTGTACTTTGGTTGAACTAATATTGTTCTTACCATTTAAAAAAATGTACTTACCATTTAAAAAATGTACTATGATGCCTTAGGATTACTAGAGTGCACTGAACTCACTTTTGATTCTCAAGTGGGTTATCTGGTTCTTGTAATAATAATAATAATTTATTGAGCCTAAAATCCATATAAAATATTCTCATTGGCTTTACAATATAGAAACACAAATATAAAACATAAAGATAGAAAAAACAATTTACATCATTAGTTAAAAGCTTTAGTGAACAAATGGGTTTTAAGTTGCGATTTAAAAACGTCATTAGAAGGACTAGATTTAATTGCATCTGGTAAGGAGTTCCGAAGTAGTGGGGCGGAGTAAAAAAAGGCCCTGTGACCCGCAGAGACTAGATTGACACGAGGGATGACTAGAAGTGATTGACTGTTTGATCTTAACACTCTAGAGGATGCCTTGTATTGCACTAATGATTTCAAATATTGTGGGGCCTGACCATTCAAGGATTTATAAGTAAGAATCAAGATTTTAAATTGGATGCGGTATTTGATTGGAAGCCAATGCGGATCATATAGAATCGGTGTTATGTGACAAAATGTGACAAAAGAGTTTCGAGTCAGGATCCGGGCAGCAGAATTTTGAACATGTAATTTATCTAGAATGTTGTCAAGGAGGCCAAAGAGTAAAGAGTTGCAATAGTCAAGGCGAGTTGTCACAAAAGCGTGAATAAGGCGTTCAGCAATTCCTTGATTCAAAAACTGTCTGATCTTACTAATGTTTCTAAGGTGATAGAAAGCTACAGAGCATAAGTGGTTTACATGTTTTACCATGGACATGTTCTGATAAAAAATGACGCCGAGATTACGTGTATGGTGCCACATTACTTGTATGGTGCCACAGAACTGTAATCCAATTATACTTGTCTTTGTGTACCGACAATACAGATGGCGCAACTATTAGATTTCTGGGCAAAGTTACCCAATCTTGGGTGGTCATCACACTACCATTTTCACTGATTGGACTTCGGAGGATCCATCTTACAACTTTCTCAGACCATGGAACTTCAAAAGCTTCGGATGGGTTGACCACTGCTTCCTCCAGACTACACAACAGATCCATATGAGTCTTCCACAGAAATAATTCACCATGATGGGCCCTCAACTGCCTCAAAAGATTAGTCCTGATTATAACAGGAACGCTGCGTTGGTCATGCGTGGTGGGTACTACAAGACACAATACCCAGTTACTCTGCTGCCCAAAATTAACTTCAACTTCAGTGAACCCCAAGTTCGGCAACCGATGTTCTCCCGCAGTCGTGACCTCCATTGACTCCTCCTTCCTTTAACTTGAATTTCCAACTCATAACAGCAAATTGCCCAGAAACCGTCGAGATCATACCTCCATAAATAGATGAGTGACGCACACTGACGGCCATTCATGCCCACCACAACTTCTCTGGCAGGCCCCTGTATTCCCTTTAGGAGTTCATAAATGTATGAGTGACGTACACTGACAGCCATTCATGCCCACCACAACTTCACTGGCAGGCCCCTGTATTCCCTTTAGGAGTTGCTGTTTGTTTACGGTCTTGGTTTTGGACGTCGCTGCTGGGGGCATGGTTGTCCCTCTCCATGGCCCTTGGACGGTTTCCCGATCCTTCCACTAGACGACTAAACAGTTTGCCTGGGCAGTCTCTATTACAGTGTGTCCCGATCTTCCCACATTTAAAACATCGATATGTTGGTGGTGTAGTAGGATTTGGTGTCGACGGATAACTCCTCCACTCCAGCCACTCTCTGATAAAATGTTCGGGTTGATGACATTTAAAAAAATCTTTTTAGACATCTAATTCTCTTTCCACTTGATGCAATCTTGTCTCCATCTGAGATATCTGAACACCAACCCCTTCATTTCTTTGAGAACTTGATCCATTTTGGATTCTAAACTCCGATTTGCTACATTCATTTTTCAGTATTCTATAAAAGCTGGGAAGGATTCTGTGAGTTACTGCAGTAAAATGCACAGCAGCTTTTAACCATGGCATAGCAGTATAAATCTGACACGAATTCAATGCTAATTTTACGCAAATTCTCTGCTTTTTGGAAATTTTTTCAACGAAATGTATTTTCTTTCATAAATTGAGTGATTCTACACTCAAGGAATAATGTTTGTGTTTTAGTCACTGAAGTTTTGTAATGTTGGCTGCACTGTGCGGCTTTATTTTTAGCATTGGTTGACGTCTATGACGTCATGCCAATGCTAGTAAAATGGGACGAAAATAGTAGTACGAAATAATAGTGCCGACTTTTCTCATTTTCATAGTAACTTCAAATTGTCACCCCGTTCATGTAAATCAATAGAAACAGTTGAAAACAACTTAAAATAATGTTTCAATCATTCCCCACAACATGGCGTCGCCAGATTTCTGATTTAATTGTCTAAAAAGTTATTCTATCGCATTTTACTCGTTAGTTATCTGGTAGATGAGAGCGGGTTAAACAATCGCGTAGTGATATGTCCGCATTGACATTGACATAGTGTTTGAATATCACTGTTATTCCAACTATCAGTAGCCATGCGATTAATTAAGATTAATTTTCAGTGTCAGAATACTTATTTCTAAAGCAGTGGAACGGCAGGCCTACTTGTGACTGAAACCCGTAAGTTACCGTATTTTCCGGCCAATAAGCCGATTTTCTAGCCTCAGATTTTTACCCAAAATATCGTGATCGGCTTATTGGGCGGATACGATCTGACATAAAAAATCACTTCCTGATCTATGCCACTCTAATGCTCTCAATGATCGTCAAAATCAAGAAAAGTGGTCGATATTTATTTGAGGTCATTATTTACTACCAATTATAATCTATTTTGAACTATTTTATTTTTACTTTGATTGTTCCATCACCGCACAGCGGCAATGGTATACATTTATATAACGCGCGAGTTCATCGTACTACCACGTGTCAGTTCATACATTAGTATATATGCAAATCAGCAGTGAGCCGCGTACTGCGTGTATGGCTGTGTGTATAGTAATCAGCTGAGTGAGTCTATATATAGCACAGTCACTCGGCGATGATAGTATACACAGCACTCTCACACATCGGCGGGCGCTACTGTCAGCCTCTTAAATCGTCAATTAAGACGAACTAATTGACAAATCAGTGAATTAAAATCTCTGATGAAGGGCCTCGGCTTATTGGGCGAAGCTTTATGAAATCCATGTATTTTAGGCTAAAAAACTGCCCTCGGCTTATTGGCCGAGTCAGCTTATTGGCCGGAAAATACGGTATGTAATTGCGCGGGAACGCCTTTGCTTAAGTTAAAACCATTTCATGATGACACGAAACGGTAAAGGGTAAATGGTAGGCTACCACCATGATATGATATCACCAATAAGGACCTGCTCACTCATGAGGCGGTACCATTCCCTTACGCAACTCGGCAGACTCGCTTTGTAATGCGCGCTGGGAAAAATAACTCTTATCTTTTCCTTGCGTTGAACACCGCAACAGTGATTTAATTTACACGATGTTTGTCGTAAATTGCAACATTGCAATGGTTATTTGCCGCTGCTGTAGTTTTTCGGAATTCAATCGAGCGGCCTTGGTAGCTCAGTGAGATAAGGCATGATGCTGTTGAATCCAGTTCAATTCAATTCAATAGATTTATTTGCATAGAATACAATATGTAAACATATATACAATCTACACAGGCCTAGCAAAGCCAGAAAGGCCGCTTAACGCTAGCACCCATACAAAAAAATCAAACAAAGTACCGTAACAAAAATATACACAAATTATACAAATATGATTAACAAAATGACTCAGCAGAATGTGGATGCGTAATTATCATGTGATTGATTATTAATTATACGGTTTGGGGATTCAATAATCTTAAATAACAGTTATAACAGTTAATATTATTGCAAACAGTTAGGTTACTATAAGTGGAGATGAGATAGGTTTTTAACATACATTTAACGGATGATTTACTTAGAAGGTCGATAACGTTACTAATTGGTAATGTTCTCCATATATTAGTAAGATATTCTTTCGGTGATTTTGTTTTTTTTAAATGTGGGTTTGTAAGTGAAGAATAGTTGTGGTCAAGGTGAATGCTTTTAATGATTAGATAATTTGTTGAGAGAAGATCTGCAGTATAAAAGTTTTTGAAGTATTTTGGAGGGTTGTTTTTGAGTGTGTCATAGATGAAAAGAGTGGCTTTAAGTGTGTAGAGATCATTTATTTTGAGAAGATTAAGTTGTTTGAAGAGTGGTTCAGAGTGGGCAGTAAAGTTAGACTTAGTAATAATTCGAGTTATTTGTTTTTGAAGTAAAAGACATTTTTGCGTGTGTGGTGAGTGACCCCATGATAATATACCATAGTTTAAGTGAGGAAGGACAAGTGCATTGTAGATGAGGATGAGGTGATTTTTGATTTAGAATTTGACTGCATTTATAGATGATACCCAGGCCTTGTGAAATTCGTTTGTGAACTTTTTGCTATGTGGGGTTTCCAGTTAAGGTTTTCTTATAAAATAATGCCTAAAAAATTAATGTGATCTACTCTACTCATCTCTTTACCTTTAATAAACAGTTTTAGGGGATTTCTCAATGCATTACTAATGAAAGGCTTGACTAGAGTGGAATAGGATAAATTTTGTTTTTTTCATGTTGAGAGATAGTATATTAGCAAGTAACCAATCGTGAAGAGAGTCTAAATCCTTATTAACTTTTGTTAGAAGAGAATTTATGTCCCTGTCATACGCCAACCCTGAAGTGTCGTCCGCGAAAAGAACTAAGTCTAAGTTAGGTGTTGAAATGTACAAGTCATTGATATAGACGAGGAATAATAATGGCCCGAGGATAGAACCTTGAGGTACTCCACAAGAAATCTCAAGAACAGATGATTTAACTGATTGTGCCCCAGATGAGGCAGAACGTTTGCGGCTCAATCTGTGTCTCTTAGTCTTACGTTTCGTTTTATCGTACGATTCTGGCGACGAACTGAAACTAGGGCTTAAACTGGCCCTACGAACCCGTTTATTAGAACATGCCGATTGAACTGTTGAACGCAAGTCATTATCACTTTACGCATCGGATTCATAGTCAAAATCTGACCCTCCGGCGGAGAAAGCATCCGAAAGCTCGACTTCCGGAGATGATCGCGATCTCCGTGATCGGCTGCGAGATGGATTTCCGTGAACTGCCCCCTTTCCTGTACCACTTGTACCGGGGCTAGGACCTTCTGGTCGGTCAGCGGACACTCTATCAGGGTCCTGCATTATCGGGAGTCAAAAAAATCTTCTACTCGTTAAACACGTGTATATTTCGCAAAGCAGCGAGAAATGATGGCGGTTGGGTAGCGGTAAAATGAAAACTTGGTTTCGTGGAGGACGAAACGTCGTTTTACTCGCTGCTTAATAGCTTATTCTCGAGAATAATTCATTATTACATCTATTTAGCGTTTAGGAATTTAAATCATAGCCGGTATTTGTTTTGATTTCTAGAAAAAAAGGTCTGTATATGTTTGTATTTTTGTATATGTTTGACATTTTGTGGATGGATGTATTCTGACTTGTGAAATTGCGGTCAATCTAATACTGCTTGCTAGTGCATTTGTATATACGCGTGTCAGCAGTCAGCCGCATGTGCGAATATAGGTTACAGTATATGGCTGTGTGTGTTAGTAATCACCTGAACGAGGCTAAATATGGCACAGTGACTCGGCAATGATAGTATACACAGCACTCTCACACATCCGCCGGTGCATATTGTAAGCTTCATACATCTTCAATCCAAATTAATTTATATTTAGTATAATATTTTTGACAATATATGTGCACTCAATTGTTTAATGGTGAGCCACAGGGCCATTGGACCTTTGTTATCATTCTTGAGATCGATGTAGGTCCGTTGAGAAAATGATAGGGGGTGGGGGGGTTAGGGTCTTGGGGAAAAGTTGATGTTAGATCGTAGCGTGTTTAAAGAACAGACCGTAAAAGCCTCTCATAAAACCGGTGCTACGATCTCTGAAATCTTTTTTTACAACATCATTGCGAAACACCGCTGTTATCTAGAACCACTGTGCACATCAATAATATATATACATGCAATAGTGCCGCGGGGGAAATCTATATTTAGAATATGTAGTCGCACGCTTTAATTCATTCAACAAAGCATAGCCTACGTGCTCATTAAAAGTAGTCCTTGTTTTTATTCAGGAGCAATAAGCTTCGCTTGAGTGATAGATTGGAAAGTTATAGATAGGGGCTCCTCTTGCGACTCTTTTTTATTGACAAGTTCTTTTAACTATGAACATGTTATAGTGATTTGGATATCGTCGGAGCCATTCTTTTCGTGTACTCAAGACATAAACAACGAATGATCAACCATATGGCTGCAGTATATTTTGTCATTGGAAAATGGGCTTCAGATGCACCATCGACTCCTTAAAATTTCAAAATTTTCTTGGGGGGCTCCCACTCCCCCCTTTTGGGGCTTCGCACCTTCGGTGCTTGCAGCTGCTAGTTAGCCTCTAATACTTTATTTCAAAATTTTTCGCTATTTTTAAACGCCTCTCTTTTCATCCCTGGGTACTGCTTATAGGATGATATAGCAATAATATAGAATGCAATGTATTTGTACTACCAATTTGTGGTTTTCATTCTTTTCACCTCATTTGTATCAATGCACTTTGAGTTCACAATTATACATTCAATTTCACGACTATTATAATTTTAGGTGACGACCATTATAACAAAGCAATTAGACTCTGATGCGATGGCATCCTCTGACTGCAAACGTATAAAGTTGACACCCACTCCTGAATCAAGAGGACTGTTACAAGACTACTGTTTCTACCTGTTGCCAGCTGGGAGCCTCAGTAAATCTAGACGAGAATTGTTTGGTCAACAAATAAAGAAACACTGTGGTCGTTGTAGTGATACACTAGGCTCAACTGTTACACATTTGATTGTTGATGAAAAATTTAACTGGGAAAAGATTTGCAAAATACTAAAATCCACTCCAGCCCAAAGTGTCAAAGTTGTTCAATGTATGTGGTTGAGTGAATGCCTACGGACAAATGAATTATTGCCTTGTGATGCATATGAATTGAAGGCACTACCACCTGTAAAGGATCAAGCTGTCATTTCTGAAGAGCAGACAGAAGAAGATATTGGTGGTGTTTGGAAACGTGAACATACAAACCAGTTATATACAGCGCAAGAAGATGATGACAGTGATTACGTAGCAAGTGATGATGAGGAAGATACTTCATTGCAACAATCTCTAGAATCAGCACCTCGCAAACATATCCTGGTATGTGTCAATTTGATGTGCTTACCCTTGTAGAAACTCTGTAGGTGATGCCCCCTTTGTGGTGACCCCAGTTCAGACAAGATGTTAGCCTACCATGTACATGGTAGTGGGTAACTTGTGGTAATCAGATTATACCTTTGAAGTAGCCTATTAAAATGGATACAAATTTGTGTAGACATATTGTTGAACCATATAGACTTATTTCATTGTAGTTTACTAGAGCTGTCATCTTCTTTAGTTCTTTACACTAAGGTTATTCCAAACATTCATGAGTGTATACCGACCCCTTTCATCATTAAGGAGCAAATCCAATCAAATAAAATATCTTATAAGGTTTTTTCAAATGCTCACTGTTATCATTAAAGGCCGACTTAAAGGAAGGTCCAAATACCCACCGGTTGGTACTTGAGATTTGCAGTACTGGCCACATCCCACTATCAACTAGCAAGCGGTAGTTTGTTTATAATGTTAACTGGAACAAATCTGGCTCACACCAGCATCAATCACACAGTATTACAGTGACAAATAAAAAAAAAAAAATTTTCCTTTATGTTTGATATCATTTTGATCATAGTAATCTTCTGAATTCAAATTCACTGACTTCGTAGATGTTTTTTGATGAGAATTCCGCCAGTAATAATGATTTGAACTTAAAATCTGTATTTTCAATTTATTCAATTTTTGTTTCGATTTTGATGAAATTTTCACACATTGTTACTGATAAGGAGTTTAGATGATATATAAATTTTCAGTTTGATACAAGTATAAAAGTATTCTAATCCCCAAAAGAGAGCTGCAACTGTTTTGTTTATATAGGTTTATGACTACAGGTGCTCTATGTGGTGAGATGGATAACTCCTCCCAGCTTGTCATTCAAAGATTTGAAAATTTGAAGAATGCTCTAATAAGTAAATTGCTTATTTATGCATGAAGGAGGGCTTCAACTAAATTTCAAGCCATAGATATGACTATATTACATGTCTACACATATCCCTGACAAAAATGAGGGTCCGAATCGGTTAACTGACAGAGATATGAGGGAAATACCAGTCTCAATGGCTGGAGCTCTTGACTGCGCCATGGGTTCAGAGATACTGCCATGTCTGACAGATGGGCCTTTTATACTCAAAGTCGGCCTTTAATGTAAGCAGGTGCGCATTTCTGACCTCATATCTGACAAATGCTCACTGCTCCTAGTCATTTCACTAGACATTTCATTGGGTATTTTATCATTTTGTAGGTGGACAAATTTTTTTGGATGAAAATATCAACATGTTTTAACTTTTCTTGACATCTTGATATTTGATTGTTGTTAGCACTGACATTAAGCATCTCCTCGCATGGAATTGGAATCACCTAGTTCTTTGTTCTTGCCACCAGGGGAGTTAAATATTGAATAATATACAATTTGTCTATTCATATTGGTACTCATGCATATTTTATACCTCAATCATTGCAAATATCTTGCTCATAATATGTTCTATAATTGTGGTGAGTTTGAAGGTCATTAGTTTTTGCATATGGTGACCAGAGGGCATTGAATAATACAAGAACTTAGTACTAAGTATTTCTATATTATATTGTTACCTTTGCTTATTCTCTTACCACATTCGGTTGCGAAGTTGTAGCTCATAACATGTTCTATGATTATTGTGAGTTTCAACGTCATTGGTTATTCTATACGGCCACCAGGGGGTGTTGATTTATACAATAACTTAGTTTTTCGAAATTATATTATTACCTATGCATATTTTTATTACCTCAATCAATTGCAAAGTTGCTCATGACAAGTTCTATGATTGTGGTCAGTTTCAAGGTAATTGGTTATTATATGGTCACCAGGGGCATTGAATATCAAAATTGTTAGATTGTTGATCATTTAAACCACTTTCTAAGTGGGAATGGTGTCCCTGGATCACTAGTTTTTGGTTAACGTATGTTATGGCTGTTGGTTGGCAGTCTGCTAAGAGATTGCGGCACAAAATTTAGTGGAATACTTACTGGGTTGTCTTTTATCATGAAGCAAGAAGAATTGATACGCGGAGGTCACGCCGGTAAGCTTCGAACGGATGATGCAATATTTTTTGAGAAAAACGCAAAAAACATCGAAAATTCTTCGCTTTCAATAAGTTACTTGTGTTGACCTATATTTGTGTTTCCGACGTGAATACGGGAAATTCTTGGTATGCCGTGCTTAGTTCGCTTATAGTTTTTTCGTGTGTGAGGATTATTATGGAGTCGGCTATCTAATTTAGTATCTCGAACTGGGTATGTATGGCAATTTCTAAAGTCCTAGCTTGGCTTTGTCCTGTCATTGTCTTATTTTGACTACAAAATAAATTCTTTCATAGAAAAAGTAAAAGACAATGGCGCCAGCCGAGCCGGCGGCAACAACGCCGTTTTTGGACAAACGGTTGGCATTGATTTTGTTGAAGTGAGCGTTAATTGGTTCAACTCAGTTGTGACTCACTTAATTTATTTAATTTTATTGCTGTAATTAGTGTTTGCCGATGTTTTTGCTGTATATTGATACTCTTCGCGTGACAGCGCGTTCACATTAAAATCCGCGGACTAAATCAGCTGGTATGTAATCTATATATCTAACGTACATACATACACACTCAGTGCAGGACTAAGTGTATATATACACCGTTTATTCACGTATATACACACGCTGCACTATCTGTGCTCTCCTGATAGTGGGTACTAAAAATACTGTTACTGTTAAAAACCTATTTTTTTTACTGAAGTTCGCAAGATAGTGGGTCACCCAATGCACCTTTTTTTCGGGGGCTCGCGTTTTGAATAATTCATTCTACAACCGCTGCATATTTCCGGGGGGACTTAGGTAAATTCTTTTTTGCCCTTGAAGTGGCATCATTAAAGGACTACTGAACACTATTCCAATATGCATCGTATTTTTCCACTATACTGTTGATCAAGTAACACATATTCCATATTGACTCCTAAAAATATTTACATGAAGTTTTTTTAACCAAAAAAATTAACTTTTGTAAGATCTCCGCTGTTTTGTTTACTCTGACCACGTGTAATGAGCAGGTCACGTGAGTAAACGTCAGCGCGAGAAGTTACTTTGTAAAAAAACATGGCGGATACAATTAACAACATAAGCAACAGTGATGAAAGTTCAGAAGATTCTTCGTCAGATAATAATTATATTGAAAGGGAAGACAGTGAGTCGGGCAGTGAATTATCTGTGGAGACTGTAAACGTGGCAGAACCAATTCTAGATCCATATTTATATGAGCCAGATGCATCCGACTCGGAAGAGGGCGACCGACCTGATGACAGGCCGGATAGACTGAATAGATTAGACGTGGATCGCCTATGAATGGTAATGAATAACTATTGTTTAAAAAAAATTATTCATAATAAGGTCAAATATTTTATTCACGGCATTCCTAAGAAAAAGTATTGTCTAACTAACCATACACTTTTATTACAACGTGGTAGGCCTATTACTCACTGCTCACAATAGGCCTATGTTATTGTCATCGAACTCAACAATAGTTGTTGTAGTACGTTACTCGAGCGAGGCGTAGCATACATCTTTGTGTTAGCTAGTTTCTAGGGATGTTTAACTTTCAATTTGCAGACTGAACGTGGTAATTCAAAATCATTTTCTCTTTCCTAGGTGTCATTGCTCTCATTGCCAGATATTGGACACTGAGCCAGAGTGTATCTGCTGCCATGAGGTTCCCGAGGTCAAAAATAAATTAGACCAGCTCAATGCAAGACCAGGAGACGACCATTTCACTTGCATGACTGATACGCCATCATTTCAGTCAGTGTGTTTGGATGTTTCGGTGCTGGAAACAGCGTGGTATGGGTTTCGTTCGCAGTATGGCCGTAAAGCGTTTGAGGGACCTTTACCAGACAAATATAGGCACATTGCATATAGACAGTGTGTTCGATGGTGCTGGGGATTCTGCGGCAAAAACAATAGAGTTATATTGCCTGCATGTATCGTGTCATGCATCAGGGCACATTTCCCAAAAGAAGATGTTCTCGAAGAGGATCAGCAATTCAGAGGATTCCGTCTACCTCCATTAGAAAACTAAAACGCAATTTTTAGTTGCAATGTATAAAATATTTTATTAATTTACAAGAATAAATGATTTGTATATATTTTGCATTAAAAAAGTTGTCAATCATGTCATCTTGAGCCGAGTAACAAGGAATTCAAATAACTACAATGATAGCTATAACAGCAGTAAATAGTCAAGTGGTTATTAATTGTCAACCAAGTCACTTTCCAGAACCTCGCGAATCACTTCATCAATAGATTCGGTGTTGACAGTCAGTTTTCGAAATCGCTTTTTAGGTTGAGTAGCGAGGACAGTTGATTTTGATTTTCCTTTGACCTTTTCGGTAACCTTCTTGAATCTTGATGTATGGTAGATTACCGCTTCATCCTTAACTACCCTTTTGCGATCCGCGATCAATGTGGCTGGTACATTTATTTTAGAGGAATCATGCGGGCGTCTCTTTATGTTGTTAAAAACTTCTGCAAAGCATAACTTGACGTAATCTGAAAAAAAATTTTTTTTAATGAAGCCGAGTAATTTTTAGTAAATAATATCACACTTTGTTAGGTTCAGCCTACCATGAGTGGTTTTTGTCAGAATTTTTCTTAAAACGTGACCATCTTTATACTTTGGATAGTGCACCTGCCATCGCTGATTACCAGTCTTCGTTTCAGCTTGAATTCGTTCAGAATTTTCGTTATAGTGAAGTATTGCTATACAGATCCTAATGGAATTTGAAATGAAGATAGAATGATAATGTACCAGGTAGAACAATGATGTGATTTTGTAAATTCATATTTGTACATGTATTTACATACCTACTGAGCATTCCGACGTAAGAGAAATGTATCATCTTAGGGGCAAAATGATTTAAGATGTTATGAAAGCATTCAATACTGCTGGTTTGTCCATAGCTAGACATATTGGATATCTGATTAACTGTCCGCGTGTTAGTTGCAAGATTCTCAAATTCAGATGCAACATTGGATCCTAAAAAATTTAAAGATCAATAAATCAAAATGAAAACAATTATTTACACTTAATTATCTAACCGGGTAGCTATTAAATAGAGAATAGAAAAATATACCTGGAATTAACCATTTCTTTTTTTTAGAATATGATGCGTGGAGACAGTTCTCATGATTATTTTGAACATGCTGTATGCATGTCAGCCATTTCTGTTTTATTGTCTCGTGGTCTCCTGATTCTGAGGATTGGGCACACCAGTACAAATGGACTTTGATATTGGGTATCCACTCTTTGATAACCTCCATGTCTTTTTGCTTTCCTAGGCGTTCAAGTTTTCTTGTGACCGCTTGACAGATAAAATGATAAACAAAACGTAGATCTTTGTGAACAAGCCTTAAGAAACCATTTACAAAATTGTGTTACTTACGCACCTTTGACACAATGCCAAGTATCATAGTAATGTGGAATTTTCCAAGTGTCGCGTGCCCATTTTCTAACGGACAAATGCATATCAGTTACGAGAGCTGTGATTTTGAATTTCTTCAGTTTTTCTGCGCATCTTTTTAAGCCTTCTAGTTCCATCGCATTTGATGATGTCACTTCATTTGACTGAATTATACATTAAAAAAACAGAATACCTAAAAAACGAATCCACATTCATAAACCCTGAATAACTGCAAGGCATACTTACTTGGACTAACTCAGAAGTTATTATTTTATTGGTCTCCAGATTCATTATCGAGTATGAGCAGTACTTTGCCGAGTGGCCAGGTGAGTCACAGCGTCCATCTCCTCCTATCAACAGTGGAGATGATTTGAGACTATCAAGCATAGTCTCGCGTTTCCTTTCCCAAACTTGTCGTATAGCTGCATGGATGTATTTCGAATGATGGTTATACACTGTTCGCGTTGAAAGGCACTGAATTTTTATGAAGCTGGATTGACAATGAATGTTTGAAATTATATATTGAAATGTATTTTTAAAAAGTCGATGAAAATTAAGGCACAATTTGATGACAAGCATTGGTTTCAACTTACTTAAACAACCTGATCACCTTTGCTGTTAGGCTTCCTGTCAGTAGTATTCCAACACTCAATAATATACTGGTAACGGGAATACCCTTGATGGATGGCTCACTTTTCCATGTGGTCCTGTGGTTACACAGCTTACACTGGGTTCTAACTGTCAGACAGGTAGAAGACACACTCTTCGAGACAAGATTTTCACCCTTGCAGATACTGCAGAATTGAAATAGTATCAGCAGAGCAGACTGATAAACAATAAACTTGGTCTGATCCTGAAAATCAACGTCATCTTCATTCCTGCAAGTAAAAATACTTCTATAATTTCACAGATCTTAGTATTGATCTCTCGACAAAATCAAATACAAATTTCTATGTCATGATATCTAACTTGAGGGTAGGCTACATGTAATGATCATCTTACTTCATTTCTTCAAATTTCAAACTTTCTTCTTGAAATTCATCATCCGATTCAGTCTCCGTGTCGCACTCTGGACGATATTCTTCATCAGAATCTGTCTTGTTTGATGAGACACTGCTCTGACTAGCCTTTCTGTATCGCTTCTTGGGTCTTGTCTTTGGGGATAGAAGGGAACATTGAACCCCACGTGAGGTGCGTCTGATTTTGTAGCTTTTGATTTTCGGTTTTGAATATTTTGGGAAATGTCGACGTTGACAAAAGTACTTAGGTTTCCATTTGAGAGTTTGGATTGCTGAAAAAATATTTTTAAATAATAATGATTAAATTCAATTCAATTTCTATAATCAACAAATGAAATATGAAATTAAAAGTATATTTTTGAATAATACTGATCAAATCTAATTCAATTTCTATAATCAACAAATGAAATATGAAATTAAAAGTAGGTAGGCAACTATCTTATTCATGATTTCGAATGGATGTAATTACCTTTACTAGATGTGATAGGTTCAGTTTGAACAGCTACAGTTTCCCACATCTTATCGAGATCGCCATCACCATCAATTTCAAAGTCAATACTTTGAAGCTCTGGTTCAGCTACACTTGGTTGAGTCGCATCATTGACCATCGCTAGCCTCCGTCTCTTTTCAAAAGCTGAACGTCCTTTCTGCATCTGCGGACTCAAAAAATCTGCTTTCTGAGGCGAGTCAACAGAATTCGACACAACAGAATCATTGAGATGCAAAGTTGGTACAGAATCTTTCTTTAATCGAAGACTGAAGTGAAAAATGCATCATAATAGTCAGTTGTTTCCAAACTAATTACAAGTCGCCTGATTATACATGACACACTTAGGCCCAGGTCACTCGAAAGTGAAGAATTAAATATGATTTGTTTCAAAAACTGTAGAATCAAGGTATCAGTTTATTTTATGGGATTGATGTTTTTAATATACAAACCTATTAGCAAAACCAGCATTGTACTCCATGTAATTGTCGAAGGCCTCCGTTGTGAAATGTTTTCTACAGAGCACACTTGATGACGAAGGCTTCCATTGTGCTCGCTTTGTACTCACAAAAGCAGTCCATACTCTAGCAATATTTGGATCACGCGGCCATTTGTATAACAAGGAATCTTGTGTACTACAATTGTAGTACACACAACGCCGTGGCATAGTTTAAAATCGTTTTAAAATCTTTTTATAATCACTTTATCTCCTGTTGTTATCGCAATCTGAACGAGGCTGATAATACTTCCGGGTTCTCAACGTCTCGCGCTGACGTCACCACAGGGGATTACCCGAGATTGCTGAGCATCGCGACTACGTATATTTTGGTTTGCCGTAGCAAGAAAAAACCTCTTAAAAGTATTCGAAATGAAAACAAATATACCTAAGGTCATTAGATTATCATTTATTACATCTTACTGGATTGATTCAAGGGAAAAAACAAAATTGTTCAGTAGTCCTTTAAATTGCTGTTTTCCAGTAAAAGGACTTTTGTCTATCGGAGCACAGGCCTCATCATTTCCACTTTTTGATTTATTTTGTTCCTTTTTTGTTTGTTTTCTATTATGATCTTTTTCGCGCACGCGTCGCAATTTCTGCGCTGACCATCTGGCACGCGCCTCGCGTTTCTTTTGACACCAGTATTCACGTTGCTCATTTACTTTGTTTCTTGTTGCAGCATTATTTTTTACAGATGTTTTCTTTTGAGGTGTTTGATTCAAAACTATTCTTAGTTTTTTTACTGTTGTTTCATTTTTTTCACTTTTGCGTCTTTCACGCATTTTCCTATTTCGTTCTCGAGCCAATTCATTTTCTCTAGCTCTTTTCGCTTTAGCTTTATTACGTTGTATTGATAGAGTTAATCTATCGGTGTATAACAACCAGCTGATTACCTTAATACATACACCAGTGGCTGCTGTTAAATCGTTTGGTTTCCAGTTATTTACCCTTTCAATACCACATAGTGTCTCTGCTGCTGTACCAGAGGGAATTTAGGGGTTTAAAGGGGTATATTTGAAACTTCATAGAATAGTTACCAAGGTATCTGACACAGAAAATATATATAGCATGTTGTTGATAACTTATGGGCCAACAATGTAGACATAAATAATTTTGATATAAGTGAACTTGAGGTCAAGGTCACATACTCCAAGATGGCCGCCATGAAAAAAATTCACGAAAAAGTTTCAGATAAGCTGCTCTGTATCCCAGCAAAATGCACTGATCTATTCAATTCCAACTGAAATTGTATGCCATATATCCTTACTTAATGTAGTAAAAATTTCAAAGCAATAGAACAACTAAAAAATTTATTTTTCCACTCATTTACCAGCTTCTCCACCGATATGTCGGAAGGACGGATGTAAGGGGTTTCATTGGGGTATAATTTCAGGCCTCAGAAAATTGTTACCTATGTATTTGACACTGATACATTGTATACCATGGTGTTGATAACCATTGGGCTTACATATAAGACAAATTATTGGATATAAGTGACCTTGAGGATGGACAGTTTCTTGTTCTTCATTATTGTTATTGGTGTCCGTTGCCATGACAAACCTATCAACAGGGTCTAAAAAAAATTATCTGATCTCATTTTCATCATCAAAATCATTGCCGGCACTATAAACCTATTTTCTGACTAAGTCTCATCATCTGAACTGCTGCTGTCATATTCGTTGTCACTCTCAATTTGTTCACTTCCAAATTCCAAGTCACCAGCATCACTGTCAGCATCATATACGAGCTGCTGAACCGTTTCATCCAGCCAAATTGTTTTTTCCTGGCTGTTGCCATCTTGGATTTTATGCAGATGGCAGCACCGGCTGATACTGATAGATATACCCTTCTAGAAGAAGGGTTAAGTGATACCGTATCATAGGGTACGGTTATGCTAGCTTGCCAATTTGTACCGTATGCCATACGGTATTGTAAGGGTTAAAACTGTGTTTTTTTTTTACTGGTGAGTGTCCGCATAATGTAAGCTGGTGGCTCATTTTCAGTGTTTACAACATTCCTTGTTTTGGCTGTGATAAAATGTACTTTGGAGAAACTGGTCGTGATTTAAAAACTAGAATTTCGGAACACAAAAAGGATATAATAAATCAAAAACCGGCTAGTGGCGTAGCCAATCACGTTTGGAACACTGGTCATTGTTGTAATTTTGATAAAGCCGAAATTATCTATACTTCGAGCAATTACACTAAACGCCACATAGTTGAGTCTGCCCTAATTACTCGTCACTCGATATTAGTACCAATTTAGATAATGGCTTTTCTCCTCACAATTCCCTTCTTTCTAAGTATATTACTTCATGCTTTGCCAAACACCAATTAGTTACTCACTCACCAATTTACTCAATTAACCTGTTCTCCTCTGTATGTATACCCCTGTTTTTAATCAATATCTGACACCGTACGATGATCTCTAGTGTATGATCGAAACATCGTGTTCCTATATTTTTAGATTGTTTCAATAAATAAATTCTCGATTTTAGATTTCTTTTAATTTTCAAATAGTTGGTTTTTATCTTATCATCTGTTCACCATGTTTGAGTGTGGTTACCGTACCATTTCATAGGGTATATGATCATTTAAGAATTGTCTTTGGATTTTGAACTCTTACAATTGTATACTGTTGCTACTGTTGGATATGACATGGTAAACGTATTAGCGCTATGTACAGTGAAAAAAATGATGTTTATTTGATCGATTATACATAGGCTATGCTAGTAGCCACACGTGCTTCATAAATAGCTCCACCGCGGGTTATATGTGAACTATATGCACGCAAGTGAAGGATAAATGACTAATTGACAGTTAATTAGAGTATTTTTTTTTGGTCAGACAGATCTAAGGTGTTATATATACACTTCAATTTCTTCCTGTTAAAATATCACGGAAAGTACAATTTTGATAGCATTTGCCCTGGAAAATCTCAGAATCACTCTTGTCAACTCGAATTAAAACTCAATATGACACTGTATTAGTGTACCATCTGTACTAGTACGGTGTCATAAGCCGGGGAAACAATGAGTTTGTTCAACGTAACCCTAATACATAAGACCTCGATAATTATTTTGAAAATGTTTTCTGGTTTGAAAATTTAGGACTACTGTAATATTTTTGAAAATACTGGTAAATTTGGACATGTGTTCAGCAAAAGATAAAAGGCAGCTCTGTTTTCATGTTTATCTTGCACTTATCCACATACAAGTCAACATTCAATACAAGCTCACGAATAATTCCCATTAATTCAGAACAGATACAGTAAGTGACCTTCTTCCCCTAGAATGTCAACAGGTTTCAGGTTTAAACTTATTTTGTCAACTTTCAGTTTATGAGAGGAAATATATAGTCAATGTTCGTTGTACCACCATCCTTGATACTGCCTAATTCACCTATTGCCAAGAATTTCCTTATGCACAGTTAATTTTGTACCTATCCATCCGTTTGTCTGTAGATGACCTCCAGTTTTTTTGGAAGTTTTAAAAACGCTTAAATGTAATTTCTTCATATTTGGTTTACACATGTTTCTACCATGGCTGACTGGTAGCCATTGTCATTCACCAAAATATGCACTTTTTACCCATTTTTAGGCCCGCACTAATGAAATATAGTGAATTTAAATCACATGGTTTCCAGAGCCTTTGACTGTGCAACTGAGCATATATTCATAGAAATCATTCATGAAAGCATTATCCATTCTTCAAATTCTATGAAGCTGAATTTTTTGAAAAAGGGCTTTGCTTAAATTTATATGCGCCTTTGTGCGAAAATCTGAACGCAAAAGACCTGTTTTTAAAATCTGTTTTAAAGAGCAAATCAGAAAGCAAAGCCTCCCTTATGATTGGCTAAGCCCCAGGGATCAGCAGGTGTTCACGTGAACCCGCGGTATCGTCTACTGTTATATTTTTGGGTTTTGTTTTAAGATTTAAAATTGTATTTCATGGTCGATACAGAAAATATCATTGACAATTGTGCTAAGTCTGGGAAAAAAACCTTTTTCTCAAATTGGATGGATGACCTTGATATGCTAATTAGTTATGTGCTCAAACTGCAAATTCAATCAGATTTTTTTCTGCAAAAAAAGCAAAAATCAAATTCAATTTTACTTTATTGACCAGAAACATCAAATCCAATTCAATTTTGTGTTATTGAACACATTTTAGAAAATGCACTTCTATTCTGCATTCCAATCAATAAGACCAAGGGAGAAGATTTATCTGAGGTTTTTGTTCCTGCCAGCTCCAGTCGCTGTATGTGCTAATTATGAAAACACAATTGTATTGTGTTATTTATAGATAATGACTCTGAGCTGTGAGTGTATTTTGACAAATAAAGCCCACAGAATGCATCATTTCCCTTTTTAGCAAACCTACGGTTCACTTCTTATGCCAAGGGTCTAGTTGGTCTTGTGCCAATATTGCTAGAAAGTGATGTTAACAAGCCACATTTTGAAACGGTGATAGACCCGTTCGTATTTCTTGTTGCAGATGATTCAAATAGCCTGACACTCATTGTGCGAATTTCGTTGCGATGTGATTGATCTAAGCTGTAAAAATTTAGATAATTAGAAAATTTCCTTAGCTTTAATATAGTTTGACATGACCTGGAATGACGTAAGTCATGAATAATCATTAGCAGATGCGCATGCGCTTAACACTGTGTAGAATGATAGGTGGATCCTCGCTAAAATAGATCCATTTTGTAAAATATTAAGCTGTGTATTGACGATTACTGTTAAAAAAACAAATGGCGGTAAAGCACGTTACGTTTTTATACTTTGGTCACTGACTCTTGAAATAAGAGTACCGTCAACGTCAAGATACTCGAAGAAACCGTAGCGTATTAACTTCCACCAGTCGTCGGGTATGGTACATGTACGAGGGAGGTAGGTAAGTCTTCAGTTTCTCCTGATGAATTAACGAATCACAATGTATATCCAATAAAAAGGCCTTCATTTTTTCATGACTGGACCTCGTTTGTAAAAAAATAATGCCTGCTGAATCAGAATACAAACTTCTTTCAGCTATATCGTTTGCTACTATAGGTTATTAGGAGAAAAAAATAATCATCCACCCCTCCACTTTTTACTCATTTGGATTTGCTGGCCTTGCGATTGATGATGGCGGCACCAGCTTGCCAATTGAGAGCTCTCCACATTTTCGGCTTTCCCTGAAGCTATTTTAATAGCGAATGTGCGATTACTGAATTATTTCCGAAAAAAGTTATAACAACACAATTAAAGACCTGATTTAGCGATATGAACGGTGGGTTTGAATTGCTTTGTCTTCTTATCCGTCGCTACAATGCGTGTTTGTGCATGAAAACAGTTTCTTCAATGATTTTGATAGAACATTGCACAGGCGTTTAAAACATTTCTTGAGGGTGGCAAGGCTGAAATTGGGAGATGATACGAACGAACTTAATATTTAGCGTAATTTAGCAACTCGCGATATTTGGTCATTAGGGCAATGGAATACAGAAGCATCAGTAAAACATATATTTTCTCTTTTTTACCTTCAGGGCCTCTTGTTTAGGTAATGATCTGGCGAGTAGCAGTCATTAAACTTATAACAAAAATTGCGACGTTCACGGGAAACCATAACCTAGATACATGTACGACGGAACATCTGAACTATTCAAGATTCAAGTTATTGTAAAAAAATTAGCTTGTTATTTTGCAAAAAAATAAAACATTTCATTTTATATGAAGTGTAACCTCTCCATCTCACAGTTCTTTGTCAACTTAGCTTTGATTATTACCCCCCTCAACCCCAATTTCAAATGCAAAGTTCAATGTTACCACAGGATTGACTGGTAAGATTAAAAATGCCAGACTTAATCTCTCGATGAGATCTTCCTGACCAATTACTGATTGGGACCAGGTCAGCAGCCACTTCTTTGAAAGCATATTTCGCTTTCTTCCTTTTACTTCTCAGATTATCATGTCGGTGAGCTTCTGGGCCATTGGTACTTTATTGTTTTCTTTTTTTGGGTTTGCCAACCCATCTATGGCATCGTCGTCATGTTTGTCTGTCTGTCTGTTTGTAGATGTTTCGTTATGACATGATTTAAGCTGTTAGTGTGGACTGATTATTCTGTAAATTAGCACATATATTCTGCACTCGATGTAGATGGTGCAGCTTGGTTTATATTTGATTCTGATGTTTATAAGTGCTCAAATTTGGTTATAGATTAATCAACGTTACTTGTTAGTTCAAGCCGTTGTAGGGCGTTGCCACAATACACTCGCATGTAATACGGAACACGTACATAGAGATATTGATCGTACGCGCTGATCAAGTCTAATGCCTCGCCATCAGCACCTTTAATGAGTACGGGAGCTTCAATCAAAGTCGCGAGAAATATTGGTGACGAATTCAAAGTTTTATTACATATTCCACTAAACAAACAGCTTTTTGATGAAAATATTATTTAACACCATATAATGTCAGCGCACCAGGGCCCACCAGCGTTTTTGCGGGTGAAAACCACACCCAGTAATACAGAGATCCGTAGTCTGAGCAACACTGAAAACTGTTCTTAAGTAATTAGATATGGTATAAAGTGTCATCAGTTTAACTCGTTTTTATGTCCTTACATTAGGAATTGTGTTCGGAGCCCGATTATCTGTATCTAGTTGGCAACACTGATGATTTTGATTTTTTTCTAGTGCATGAGTCGATAGCATTGTCAGCAATATCGCGATAACCGTGTATAAATTTTTAGTAATAGATAATGCTTCCCACGGAGCAGATTAGTGTTTTTGTCGCGTACACAGACATGCATCAACAATCCCACATTTGAATTGTTGAATGGTCTTGCGAAGACGTGTCACATTTAAAAACGTTTTTAGCTTAGGCTTAAATTGCTTTACCATTAAAAGTTATGCTACTTTAAAACTATTGAAAGCCACATTCACTTGGTGGACTTGATTTCAACAGTAACTGGCTGGCCTGGTTTAATATGTACTTCCGAAATTTGAAAAACTTCCTGCTAAGAATTGTACGTAGTTTATGCTAAGTTTTAAAGTTTTAGTTGTTTTATGTCATTGTCTCACAGGATCAAAATTTTTCAAGTCCAAAATTCCCATAATTTATCTTGCGTAACTGTCATTCTTAATAAAAATAATAATAATAATAATGATAATAATAATGATAATAATAATAATAATAATCGTCTCTTATATAGAGCACTATTCCAGGGACGAGGTCCATGTTCACTGCGCCGTCTCTCCATATGCCCTCACAAATAAAAAGGACTTCAGGGAAGGTTTGAACTGATCGATATTGTCTATAAGTTTGATTTTGTGTGGTAACAGATTCCACAATTTAGCACCATACACTGTGAATCTCCTATCACCAAGACATGATTTTGTCCTCCTTAAATCAACGACTAAACCAGATGACGATCTGGTGGTTCTCGCAGACTGTTTCAGAACAATGAGGTCTTTAAGGTATTTAGGAGCTGCACCATGGATACACTTAAATACTTGAAGTGCAATCTTATAGTCAATCCTTTCTCTGACTGGCAACCAGTGAAGCTCACGTAATGTTAGTGTGATGTGTTGAAACTTCTTAACCTTGCACACAACTCGTGCAGCTGAGTTTTGCACACGTTGGAGTGGAGCTAACATGTTGCTGGGAAGGCCAGCTAAGATTCCATTATTACAGTTGAGTCGCAATGTTACAAATGCATGTATCAACTGCTCGGTACTCGACCTGTCCAGCTATTTTCTAAGGCGGCCGATACGGTACAGATTTGCAAACGCCGATTTGCGAACAGACTTTACATGCATGTCCATTTTCACATGTTTATCAGTAATGACACCGAGATCTTTAACATCGTCTGACGTTGGTATCCAAACACCATCAACACAGATACCAGTCACGGAACCGATTCTATGCGACGATACTAGATTAACAACATCAGTCTTCGGAGCATTTAGGGATAGTTAATTTTGAACAACCAACTCTTAATCTCACCGACCCAGTGTTCTACAGTCGAAACCATTTCCATGGTCTCTTTCCTATCTCTGCACTTTGCAGCAGACTCAAGTTGATTGTCATCTGCATATAGTTGGTACTGGACATCCTTTTTACGCATCACATCACCTAATGGGATGGTATAAATGGTAAAAAGTATAGGTCCGAGCACGGACCCCTGCGGAACTCCGCACTCTACAGGTGTAGGACGTGAACATTCATTAGCAACCATTACAGACTGCATCCTCTCAGACAGGTTAGAGGCAAACCACCGTAGTACAGAGTCCTTCATGCCGCAGGATCTCCCGAGCCGATTTAACGATATTCTGTGATCGACCGTATCAAAAGCAGTAGACAAGTCCAATAACACAAATAGGAACTTGTTGCCTTCATCAAGAGAACACAAAATATCATTCATGACACGAAGGAGAACTGTGTCTGTGCTATGGCCTTGTCAGTAAGCCGATTGATTGGGATCATAAAGACAATTTGAAGATAAATGCCTTGTGAGGCGAGACGCAATAATCCGCTCGATTAATTTCGACAGGTATGTTAGATTTGAAACTGGACGATAATTAGCGAGACCTTCCTTGACCAATGTAGGCTTCTTTAGAATTGGCTTCACTAAAGCAGACTTCAATGCGGTTGGCATTCGACCAGATGATAATGATGTGTTTACTATTCGCATAAGAACAGGCAACAGCAGATCAACACACTTTTTTATCTCGGGCGATCCCGAGATGTTGTAATGGGTCCAAAAATCGAATTTTTGCTGACAAATGAGGTTATAACTTTTACACAAAGTCATGCAATCTACTATGTTTATGCGCAAAATGTAGCTTGATCATGCGGCTAAAATCTGTTGGAAATAGAATTTTGAATATCGCGTACATTTAAGAGAAATCGACGAATTTGTGGCGATTTTTCAAGAGATTTCAAGGAGCATTTTGTTTCATAAAACGGCTAGAAGGCCGACGTACAACGTTACATTGAAGTAAAATAACTGCTCCCTGCGTTAGGCTGAGCTCCCGCTGTCAATCAATGTAAGGGCATATTCGATTGACGCAGACAAACCGGTCTTTTAATCTTCTCATCTATTAATCTGCTCGGTTCTAGTTTCTCATTTCCCAGTCATGGGAGAGTCTTATATGTTTATTTTTAATTTGATAGCCGTAGTATCGATTCCGTCTCTCCATATCTATTTCATTATGCAAATAACCGAAGATTCAATCGATACGCTACTTCACGGAAGATTATGCGCGCACAATCGAATAGGCCCAAACCTCGTCTCGCTTCAAGTTTTTAGTTAGCGATATTTTACTTACTATACATAGGCACGCATAATCCTTTCAGTATGATATCCTGACAATGTGTTGAATTTGATAAAACCTCACTTTGAATGCTAAAGATCACTAGAAATGTAAAAAAAACTACCAAAAATCACAAATTTAGCGATGACGCTCGAAGCAGCTAATGGATGTAATGACTGGTGCCGGGTGTCATCACTTTGTTGTTGAGTTCAAGACTCTTAAGGTGAATTTATTGCAGGCTACACTGATAAATATGCAATAATATTATGAAATAGAATTGATTTTTGAAGGACTACACTTGTAGATTCATAATAAAAATATGAAAAATACCAGGACTCGAACCAGCAATCGAAATTGGACCGTCAAGTGCTGCCACCATGTGATACCTGGCAACCAGTCTTTACATCTTCAGCCGTTGCAAAATGTTTTTTGATAATTTTAGGACACTTATAGTGATTTCTAGCCTTTGCCGTGAGGTTTTATCATATCCAACATAACGGTAGGTTATCATATTTAAAGGATTTCGCGTGACGATATATAGTAAGTAGAATATCGCTGATTGAAAACTTGAAGCGAGAGATTTTCATTGCAAATGAACTGGAACATGGCGGATTTAGGTTCCAATTTCCGGTTCTGACTAGCGCCATCAAATGATTAATCCAAGAACTTGCCGTATTGCCGTGATGACTGCTGATTAGATTTCGATGATGTTGTTCACCGAAATCAGCAGATTTTACACATCCATGAAGTGTTCAAGGAAAACCTTAAAGATGCATCAATCAGATGGCACCTATAGATTACAAAGATAACATTCTGCGCCCGAGATATTAAGATCCGTGGATCTCTTGTTCAGTAGACTTGTGGGTAATGGGTCAAGGGAGCACCCCTTTGCCGGTAACGAGAGAATAAAAGTCCTTATTTCAGCCTCTGACGCTGGACTAAAATGGGCGGCACCTCAGCGACTGATTCAGTCTCCACTGGTATCCCTTCATTGAAGTCTTGACGGATCCTGCCTATCTTCTCGTTGAAGAATAGACTAAATCTTTTAGCTAACTGTTGTGGATCAGAATGATCTGGCAGCGGGGAGACAGCATTCTTGCCAAGGAGATCATTAACTATCCGAAATAAGTCTTTGCTACAACTAGACGTGATCTTGCAACTATAAAAATCTGTTTTCGCTTTCTCTACCAAATGGCAAACTATATTCAACTGTGCCCGATAGAGATGGCGATTTATTACGATCCTTTCGCCACTTCTTCTCATTACGATGAATGGCTCTAGCTTCTCTGGTCTCAGGTGTGAACCACGGAGCTTTATCCCTCACAACAATAGTACGAGATATTTCTGGAGCATGCTTATCTACTAAAGATCTCAGGATGTTGTCATTCTTCTGCTGGTGAATATTGTTTCCCTGTTACTTGGTCAATCATTACACAAGCTATAGGCCCTCAGGGTACAGCTATCAGTTGGCCGTAAGGTTCAGTCTGTGAACAGCTTCAAAACACTTGTGTTGAATCATGGATGTGAAGTTGTACCCCATGTACTGTGGCCAATTTACTTGGCCTATGTCATGCCTTCTTGTCGATTGTGCCGAGAGCAGACTGTATCCAGTGGCCATAGTTAGTATACATACTGACGTTTTACCTTGATAGTATGGTAGTACTTGATAGTACGTGTTACCTTGATTTCATAACATAATTAAAACATGCATTGCATTACTTTCATTCACTTTTCAAGTTGAAAGCCGAAAACCATCATGGAAAGTTTGTTTCTGGTTACGAAAAGTTAAAAGGCTTGCTATAGTGCCCTCGGGGCTCTTGTTGAAGTTTTTGATGGAAATTTTGAAGACGCTTTGGTCAATCATCTTTATCTTGGGAAACCAAACGACGCAAAGTGAAACAAACAAAAAAACCTGTTTCTCCGAAAAACTGTTTTGGCCGGAAAATTCTGAGCTCTTGCAAATAAAATTGCAATGACCCTGATTGACTGGCTGTTCTTGGGATAATGGGGAGATTCTCAAAATTCCTGCGCTACTGATGTAATAACGAATGAAATGGCAAACGTTTCATTGAACCAGGTACTGTACATGTGCGAATTCCACGTGTTTTCAAGGAAAACCACTTTTCCCATGGGCGATTAATTTGTTCTAGTAGTCATCTTCTCACATAGGAAATTTTGGTTACTCAGCTTTTTGTTTGTTCTCGACACCAGGGGGAATTGCATGCATTCAACGCGCATATCACAACCGGTTCGTCAGGAAAATACAGTCAACCTCACTTAATTAGTCATTGTTTAATTCGTATAGGAATGAAAGGTCCTGATTTTTTCCTTCATTATGCACTTTAATTACCATTAGATGATTCGTAATTCATGAATTGTAGCCTTATCCACAGTCCCTTTTCTTAAAAACAATTGAAAATGCAACATGTAATTCGTATCAGAAGGAATTCTTTCCATGTCAGCTCAGACAACACTATGATACGATACATATTTAACACCTGTATGACACATTTATGCAATCTACTCTTTGCAAGCTGGAGTGGTAGTGATCTTATCACATACACTACACAATGTACTATTCTAAACAGAAAATGGCTGCCAAACACAAATATTACTTAGATTTAAGAACAAAAATATTCTGGGAAGTACGAAATTCCTTCTACAAAGTTCCTTGACCAAAATTCAGGAATAAAAAAGTGTGAGTGTCCTGATTTTTCCTTCGTTATGCACTTTAATTACCATAAGATGATTCGTAATTCGTGAATTGTAGCCTTATCCACAGTCCCTTTTCTTAAAAACAATTGAAAATGCGAAATTTATTTTGCATCAGAAGGAATTCTTTCCATGTCAGCCCAGACAACACTATAATAGGATACATATTTAACAACTGTATGACACATTTATGCAATCTACACTTCGCAAGCTGGGAATGGTAGTGATCTTATCGCATACACTACACAAATTACTACGGTCCCAAGAGATACGAATTAAGTGAGGTTGACTTTTTTTTCGTCAAAGTGAGTTCGTTCAGGATTCTGCATTATTTGGGGGTTGAAGACATGTCAAACACTGAGGTAGGGGGTCATGATTCACATTGATAGCTAAATAGTAGAACTTTCATTTTGGTAACAGTTATTCCACAACCTATGTTACTTGTTGTTCATTTGCATTTTTTAATTGAAGTCGATTTTGATCATAGTTGCCCCCATATGATAATTGTGTTTAATAGCTCTTATTTCTTCTCAACAGATTTGTAAGTCGAGCCACTGTTTAGTGTGGGCACAGGTGCTATTTGTATCCCTTAATTGTTCTACTGTTGGTCACGAGGATATATGTTTGTTAGCTGACAGACTGATGTGTTTTTCAGAAAGGGAATTGGACTTGCGCTCAGTCTTCATTAAAGACTAATGAAAATATGAATAAAGAAATCACAGCAAAATTGGAGGTAGAGTATACTTCATTCATCCTGTCATTCTGCCTATCGTCGGTTAAAAAAAATATGGCTTTAGCTGCATTCACACTAACAAAAAGTTTGGTCATTTTCGTAAGGACCAACCAAAAAGCCTGGTCCAGTTATATTCTAAATAGAAATAAAATAGAAATTGCTTTAATTGCCCAGCAGTCAGGGTGTAACTTCTAGTGAGACCATTGATAACACCTGATTTAGAAAATGTGTATGAATGTACAGTTTAGGTCTGGGTCATTCTAAATAAAATAGTTCATGGTACGTGTTGAATTAGAATAGACTAACTTAAATGTCAGTGTGTGTTGTTAATGCTACTTGTGGGCACTAACCTAAAAAGCTGGTAGTACTTTCTGTCGTTCACTTCTCTATGTAGCTGCCAAAAACTGGTGTCTAAGCATATTAATTAACCCTCAACTTAGTTCGGAACATAAACTCAAAATATAGCTGCAAAGCAGCGATAACGGGTTTTCTGGATGCATGTGAACGAAAGGAAAAATTAATTACCGGGTATTCGATGGAAAAAATAAAATGAGATGATTTGGATATTATCAGAGCAATCTTCTTTTTGGTTGAATGGTCTAACCCCAGTATAGTCCCCCGTGATTTGGAAATTCTCGGAGCCCTCCTTTATTTACTTACTAAATGACGTCACAAACTGTTATTTCGCCGGTGCTTGTTGTCTAACAATTCAATTCAATTTCGTTTCGAAGCTGTCAGTTGCCGAATCTGAATGAAGATGAATTTTATTTGACGAAATCAGCGGAAAATATATAATAATAATAATCAACAGAATTTCAAGAGGGTTTTCGACGAAAGTCAGAAAACCCTAATAAATATCCCTTGCGCTGAACTTTCCGTCGACACAAAATTTTTGACATCGTGATCTTGTAGGGTCATGTCATATCTGTTATTTTTATTGGGGTCAGGACCTCTCTTCATTTTAACATGATTGGATACCCATAGGATACCCATTTTACATTGCGCGTTGAACAGGTGCGCGTTGTTACTAGCAACTGCCTAGCGTCTTGCTACCAGGAAGAGATTATGGGAATGCGCAAGCATAATACAATCTATTTATGTGCGTTATAGATATGCACAGTCGTCGCAATAAGAAAGATGGCTTTGTGCTCGGCGTTTGAGTGAAAATTTTTGGAGGATACCACAATATTTAGCGAAACTACAGCAGATTAACTTACGGTAGCATATGATAACATTCTTTAAATATAAGGTGAATATAATGTCTAATTTCGCATAGTCACACTCTTTTCCTCCCTTTGTGAATTATACATTTAAACGAATGAAAGAGCCCATCTTCGTATCAGTCCAAATGGTTTACACGCCAAATGATGCCAAATTGTATAAAATTTCAATCAGAAAATTCATCAGTTTTGGTCAAACTATGTCCGTCTTATGGATTTTCAAAGAGAAACATAATCACCTTCTCTCAACATAATCAGTAGCCTACTCAATCAATGTTTTCTGGATCCTTTCAACTTGAAAATTCAATTCTATAATTAAGATGTAAATAACATTACATAGGCCTACATTTTTTTCTAATTTCAGATTTTATGAAAAATCGTCATAATTAACCTCTAAATTATTTCTTTTTTTCCAGACTATAGACTATATTTAAGTAACGATCGGTGGATATAGAATGTTAGGCGCAAAGCTTAATACAAATTGGTAGGTGACCTGTAAATCAGATTTTTTTTTGATTTCATTTAGGGAGCATCTCAAAATTTTAATAGTTCTGTTGATTAGAATAACTGTCTAATTGGTTTAAACCCCCCACCGCCCCCCCTTTGTTGGACCCATGCCAAAGTTGGAACTATTGATTTTCTAATGAGAGGCCACAGACAAAGATGAGACATTCTCACGAGTGTACTTTGATCACAACTTTTAATTCTCTTTTTATTCTTTTTATTGTTTTTTTTTTTAAACTTTTTTTTGATTTTAATTAAACTCTAATAGACTTTATAAAAATATCAAATATATCTAAAGTGCCAACAGACAGTTAAATCTACTGCTTGTAATATAAATATATTTGAAACTGCAATTCAATTCAATTTTATCTTTATTGCTCACAATAAATTGATATTTCGACAGTCGTGATGAATCCGCAGGTGGCCTTATCCCCCCACCCTGTTTTGAGACTCATTCTAATTGAAGTAACTCTCATAATTTTGAGATGCTCCCTTATTTGAGAGAAACATCAACAGAATCTGAGCTCCGTTTGTCGACTATGAGGGCAACACTTTAAATGTGGCCAAGGGATTGATGTGAGAGTCTGTGATTTGAAGGATAAGCGGGCGATGAAGTGGCACCAGTACTCATTAAATGGTGTATTTTGCTGGCATATAAATCATCATCTGCTAATGAACTATTGCGATCATCGCCATTACTTAACTTGCCTCATAGAACGACATTGAGGGATTATACTCATCTTTCGAATAGTGTGTCTGGTATCAATTTTTGCCTCATCAACCTAGTGAAGAATGAATTGAATTTTCATGATATGAAAGACTACCAAAATTTTGTGTCACCTGCCTGCGATGAAGTTAAGATCAAAGATGGTCTAGTTTACGTAGCCCAGAAACTGGCGAATTATCCCGATTTTGCGACTTGGGCAACTTAAACAATGAACTTGTAACTTTTTCGAATAACTACAAAGAAGATGGAGGTAATAATTGTGAAGCCGTTGCAACAAATGTAATGGCATTCATGATTTATGGGTTGTTTAATGAAATCCATAGCGTAATCACCAATTATCCATGCGTCAGTTTTGACAGTAATCAGATATTTTGGGTGATACAAAAAGTGCTGCAAGCTGTTGAACTGTGGTTTTCATTTAAAATATTTTGTTCGCGATGGTGCATCACCAAACAGATGTTTTTTTTTCCCAAACTACACCACGACATTGTACTTCATTTATCAATCAAATATATCTAAAGTACCAACAGACAGTTAAATCTACTGCTTGTAATATAAATATATTTGAAACTGCAATTCAATGCAATTTTATCTTTATTGCACCACAATAAATAGATAGTTCGACAGTCGTGATGAATCCGCAGTCAGAACCCCCTACCCCCTTTCGCGAGTTATTCTAATTGAAGTAACTCTCAAAATTTTGAGATGCTCCATTATTTGAGAGAGACATCAACAGAATCTAAGCTCCATTTGTCGACTATGCGGGAAACACTTTAAATGTGGCTGAGGGATTGTTGTGAGAGTCTGTGATTTGAAGGATAAGCGGGCGATGAAATTGCACCAGTACTCATTAAATGGTGTATTTTGCTGGCATATAAATCATCATCTGCCATTGAACTATTGCGAAGGACCAGCATTTTGCACTCCAAACCTGTATCATTGTGGATGAATCATATATTTCATATCTGAACCACCACCCGCACCTGATGAGAATGATGAGGAACAATTGGGAAAATTCTGGATGGCACAATTAAACTAGGAATTCAATGCTTAGAATTATATACAATGACTTGCGTTTGTCAGTGAGAAAGGTTTAAAGCTCTGATATTCATCTAAAATCAGAAATATGAAATTTGTCAATTCCAGTGGCTCGAAGAAGATTTCTTGCTATTCCTAGAGAACTGGCAAGGCTATAGTCTGGCTCGTGATGATTTAACAAAAGCAAAGGAGAGTCGCCTGTGCAAAAGTCTTCAAAAACTGGAAGGATTTCAAATCACCAATAATGAGTTATTTATTTGAGATGTATTTAAACTTAAAGGCCGACATCAAGTATAAAAGGCCCATCATCTGTCAGACATGACAGTATCTCTGAACCCATGGAGCAGTCAAGAGCTCCGCTTTTGAAACTGGAATTTCCCTAATATCTCTGTCAGTTAACCGATTTGGACCCTCCTTTTTGTCAGGGATATGTGTAAACATGTAATATAGTCATATCTATGGCTTAAAATTTAGTTTAAGCCCTCCTTCATGCATAAATTAGCAATTTACTTAGTGCATTCTTCAAATTTTCAAATCTTTGAATGACAAGCTGGGAGGAGTTATTCACCTCACCACAGATAGCACAGTGACCTGTAGTCATAAACCTATATAAAAAAAACAGTTGCAGCTCTCTAGTGCATAATTTTGGGGGTTAGAAAACTTTTGACCTGAAAGTTGTATCAAACTGAAAATTTATATATCATCTTAACTCCTCGTCAGTAACAATGTGTGAAAATTTCATCAAAATCGGACAAAAATTGAATAAAATACAGATTTTATGTTCAACTCCATTATTACTGGAGGAATTCTTATAAAAAAACATCTTCAAAATCAGCGAATTCTAATTAAGAAGATTACTATGACCAAAATGATATCAAACGTATACGAAAAAAGTTTTTTTTTATGAGTCACTGTGATATACTGTCGGCCTTTAAACTTAAACATAACTTACATTTACAACATGAACAACTTCAACATATAATTTTCTATATTTTAGTTCAGTCATTTGTATGCCTGACTTGAGAATTGGTGCTTAAACCTGAAGTGTAGTTCTTTTTGAGTGGGAAGTTAAGCCAAGATCCGCTGGAGATTCATTTCAGCAAACAGAGATCTTGTGGAGGCAAACATGAAAACCCGAACTCGCTCGAATTTTGGCGTAACGACAGAAAAATGCTTGTTGCTGGGTCGAAAGCAACTCTTGCCTTGTGATATGGCAACTGCCAAGTCGACGATTACTCAGTAATGGACGAAATTGATATTCGGAGAAGAAATGGAAGAAATGATCACTAAGTATGTTTATTATTTGATTTCAGCCTGTTATAAACTATGTTATGGGAAGCACTCAAGTTTTTCGAAGGCTTTTCTTCTTTGTTGTACCTGTTTTTGGTTTCAATTTCTGTTTCACAAACATGTGTGAATTGACGAATCCTTTCTTTCGAATTTGTATCTAGCAAATCTTGTTTCAACATATATGTTTTCAATTGATCACTACTAAAGGTGCTGATATGGAATTCCACGAGAATAATATTGCCGGTCACTTAGTACAGTATCTTTAAGGATTTTTTAACGTTTCCTTTCAGATTTACTGAATTTTATGTGACAAGCAGTGGGTTTATTTTCAAATTTTTAAACCCTCTCATTAACACAGAAAAGTCCACCACGATTACAAATATCAATTAGTCGTTTAGTATAGTCAAGAAATGTTGATGCACTCGAAATATCTTACAGTTCTCCAAGAGGTAAAAATTGTTGCATTATTTGCTGCCATAACAGAATTCTCCTTTTTAATTGATTTATAGCCTATGTAAAGTTTTTAAGTTGAAATGCAACATATCCAGCTACATAACGAATAACCTGTTCGTTTTTATGGTTGAAGACCATATAGGGATTGTCGCTAGTAAAAATTCTGCCGTTCACAGAAAACACCCGTAGTATCTCTACTGCCATGGATTTAGTCCCATAATGTTGTAATGATATAGAACTGATAATCTGATAAAAAGTTGTCTGTCACGCCTCATTTGCCTATATCCATGATCCTAGCTATGACTATTGTTTATCCTGTTTTACTTGTTGGTCCAAAACAAAAATCGTGATGAATTATGGAAAGTTTTGAGGCACATGAAGGGCTCACCATATCAGTGAATTGTCTAAATCGGTTTTACTCAGTAATGAAATATTATCCCCATCACTATCATCACAGGTGCTTGCGCACTTATACATTCGTAAGTATTCCATAGATACTGTGCAGTTCGTGGTTTACACTGACAGGGAGAGTATTGGTAGGGTGGTCTCTGCGGTGTTTGTCAGTCGCCAGCCCAGATTTTATTTCTTGAAAGCACTGCTAGTGAGGGATTTTCTTCATGCAATGAAAATTACCAGTAATGCCAGCCGTTATCACATATATATATACAAACTACGCCATTCAAATATGCTGTATTCTTGGGAATACGCCGAGTTAGCATGGGTAGTAGGTTAGTGTGTAGAGACAGCGGTGCTGTATACACAGCAAGATAATCTGCTGTGTCCCGCCTAAAACACAGGCCGACTCAGATTGACTGACGCAAAAAAATCAAACTGTTTGGCACGCAGGTAGTAGTGTCAACCTGATGTGTCGCAGAGCGGAATTTTCCTCGGATTGAGGTTTTATTCGTATAACTTAATTTGCTTTTCAAACTGCGTACTTCGAAAACGCGAATCAAGACGACAAGTTTCCCAGGCGTGTCACTCCACTACCTCCAGTAGCCGTGCCGCATTAACATGGCTAACCAGCATTGATCCTCGTTACGGTCAAACTGATGTACTGATCGATATCACTAATCCGGTCGAACTGACCAAACATCTAAAGAGACGAAAACAGATAGAATACAATGTATTTTAAACTTTATTTCACTACATGAAATTCACCCTACATAGCTGAAGGAAAGAATACTCATAATAGAATGATAACCACACTCAAACAAGGTCTCACACCTAATATTAATCATTATATTCCACATTAAAATATTCACCGACCAAACATCTACTCTAAAGAATGGTCCAGGTTCAGCCATATCAATACTTTACCAAACGAGCACGGTCTAGCAACATTAATCCTCAGAATACAATACATAAATAATTATAAATCTTACCTAAAGAGACGAAAATAGATAGAATACAATGTATTTTCAACTTAATTTCACTACATGAAATTCTCCCTACATGGCTGAATTTCCTAAATAGAATGACCAAAGGACCAGCTGACAGATTAATACCTCAACTTGTCATAGAGGCGTCACAATACAGTGAAACAGTTTTTAACTAATTCAATCCCAATTCCATAGAGATTGAAACCAAAAATAACTCTATTACACACTCTCCATAGTTTTTAAAAATATTGTCTCGATAGACTTCATCTAAACTACATGATAGACCGTTCTCAGAAGTTACCGAAAAATCAGAAGTTACCGATCTATAATCAGAAGTTACCGAATTCATTTACTAGCAAACAAACACGACTATACGAGGTGGTCCAATACAGGGAACAACAGGGAAATTTACTTCCCCATGTACATAAACATTCTGCATAACAATAAACTAACAATAACTATGGAGCCTTGAAATGACAGGATCCTGGGACTGCATCCGCTTTAAGTCGATTCTGGAAGGCTCATTCCAATTATCCTCCTCGGAACTGACTATTCCGGCAATCTGAATGATCGATACTCCAGAATAGAAAGCATGGATGACATCCCTATCTACTTTCCTACTCAAACTGTCAGCGTCCCACATGTTTTTCCCAGTAACGTAGTGAAGTTCTAAATCATACACAGAAAGACTCTGTAGCCAGCAGTGCCCAGTGGCGTCAAGTTTGGCATTTTTCAAAGGGTAAGCAGGATGCAAAAGGGTTGTTAAAGGGTTTTTATCTGTCTCGACTACACAGTGATGTCCATATAGATAGTCGTGAAATACATTGCATGCCCATTTCAGAGCCAAAAACTCGAGCTTCGCCACGGGATATCTGGTTTCTGATGGCTTTAAAGTTCTGCTGGCAAATCCAATCACTCGTCGCTGGCCCTGTTGTTCTTGATAAAGGACTACGCCATGTCCTGCAGTAGATGCATCCGTTCTCAGCATAAACGGCAACGAGTAGTCCGCAAAACCCAGAATAGGTGGTCGGCATAAAGTAGGTGGCCGCTGGAATACATCCTCCGATTCCGTCCATTTTTGGAGTGGTTGCTTGGACTTTCAACGAGTCTGTAGTATGTCTTTAAGTAGGTCAGTGAGCGGCTCGGCAATCTTCGAAAAGTCTTTCACAAACCGGCGATAAAACCCAGCAAAACCTAAGATCGAATGTAACTCTGCAAAAAGAGTATATATATATATTATTTCCGTCGAGTACTGTACCCTTTCCTATGGTTTTTGCCAATATTTTCTAAATTTGGATTTATCACCAATGGTTTTTCTATACGACCCGGCCCTGCGGTATTGCATTTAGCCACCGGCGAAATCCGCCATCTTTTTTCTTAGCGTTCTCGCAGTAGAACGCGTTGGATTTTTTCGCCGTAAAAATCTGGGAATTAGGATATTAGGGAGTTTTCACTATCATAACGGTGAGTCCGTTCGGTTTGGGGGTTATCCCTGGTTTCTTTTTTTCCGTAAGAATTTTATTTACAAATATAATTTGATTGAATTGAATTGTTTTGATTTGTAACAGGATAATTATGCCACCCCCTCCTAAGGGTCACCATCGTGGCGGGGAGGGATGCGGGCATTTGTTTGGCGCCTGGGACAACCACGATTCATGTGCGTCGTGCAGGCGCAAATCCGGTCAAATATGTGCAAGGAGCAATCCTTGCAATTTTTGCGTCGTGTGGTCCGAGGACCTTTGGCTTCGGGCCGATAAGGCTCTTAAACTAAGAGATCGTTGTCGAGTTAGCAGGGATTCGTCGGTTTCGGCCGATGTGCCAACCGACGTTTCTAATCCTGTTTCTTATCGTAAAGCGGAGCGGTCGCCGGTCGTTCAGGTACGATCGGCTTCCCAACTCCGTTCACCGGGGAGGAACGCTGGTTCACCGGCACCGGTCTCCGGTCATTCACAGGTCTCTGGTCGTTCACCGGTTCGGCCGGTTCAGACTACATGTTCGGAACCGAGCGCGCGCCGCGGTAGTCGCTAACGGCCCGCACCGGTTCGGTCGGTACCGGTCCGGGTCGGGCATCGGTCCGGTTCGGCCACCGGTCCGGTCCAGACGTCGTCCGGTTCGAAACATCCAGTACGTTCATCGTCTGATTCTGATCGTCGCTCCGGGGATAGAGCTCGCTCTCCCACTAGATTTAGACGCCGTGAGCGTAATAAACAAGCAAGATCTCCTTCTCGCAGATCAAGGTTTGATCGCGAGAGGGACTACGATCGTTATTGTCGGAAGTTTCGCCGTCGGTCTTCTCATCGTTCGTCGACGTCGGTTAGCGATGAAAGCGACTCTTCTAGTAGGTCGCGATCCCGTTCGAGGGACCGTCACCGAAGTCGGCATGATCGTCGGGATACTGGAAAATACCTGACTCAGAAGGATTTCCATGTATTTGAGGAGAAAATTTTAAACTTGTTATCTTCATCGCAACAAGTCGCTGCAACTTCTACAACAGGTAAGCCTATTCCTGTCCGGTTAGAAGTTCGCCAGCCCACTCAGTTTTTCGGAATTCTGACTCTGAATTCCTGGATGGTGCGGTAGGGTCTGATTTCAATGAGGATCCGGTCCCAGAAGCGGCAATTCCTTCTGGGGTCGTTCCTGTCGCAAGCAATTGTGGGTTGCCCCAGACGATGGGGGCTTCCCTGGCTCGCAATGTATCTCCGTCCCGTTCAGTTTTAACCGAACCAGCGGGGGACATGCCATTTAGAGCGATGATAAGTGAGTTCTTTGTCAAGCACGGGGCAACTTGCGCTAAGCCCACAGCAGCTCCTCTGGTCGGTGAGTCAATGGAAGCTTATCGCCCTCCAGACTCCAGTCTTAACGTTTTACGGGAATCGTCAGCGGTTTCGAGAGAATGGGCTCGATTCGATACGCAATTATGCGGTGAATGTCGGCCTGGAACATTTTCGTTTCCCCCTCCAGAACGGGGTATGAAATCTGGGAAATATTTTAGTTCAACCGATCCACCTATAGGCGCATTTCGCTCGGCGTATTACGCAACTCCAGGTGCTGTGGATCACAGTCATAACTGCCTGGATGCTGATTATACTTTGATTAGCCCGGATACTGTTACAGCACAGTCGGGTATTCGTTTGCCTAAGTCCGGTTTGGTGGCCATGACGTCAATCCTGGACAATCTTACCAGGGTTGGTTCGTTTCAAGATATGGCACTTAAGGTGTTGACGGGTGAGCTTCGCGAGACTCACGCCGCCGTTCATGCGGGCTCCGACCCAGAGTCAGTTGCCCTAAAACTGGAGGGAATGGACCGGATTATCCAATCTTTGGCTCGGTCTGTTTCGTATGTAATTCCGTTGTCGGTTCGGGGTCAGGCTAATCTGGTGTTAGCCTCCCGTCAGTCAGTGATGGACTCCAGTTCCAAAACTCGTCTACCGGATATGGTGTCCAATGCTTTGCTGAGAGCCCCATTGGGGACGTCTTCACGTCTCTTCTCCGGTTGGTGCGCTCCGGTTTCCGCAGAGCTGAGGAAGATTCGGGAGGTTCAGGCCAAGTCCAACCCCCGAACTCCGTGGAAAAAGCGTTCTGGTCCGACGCCGGCGGCGCAAGGTTCGGCACGGACGCAAACAGGACCATCTCAAACTTCAGCGCTTTCTCAGGCGGCTTCGGATGCCGGTTGGAGAACTAGCGCGCAACGTGTCAAGCCTCGTCCGGTCGTAACAATTCCGGTTCGTATCGAGGCAAGGGGAAGGCTCCAAAAAGGGGCTCTTCCTTTCGGAAAAACTCGAAATGAATTCTTGGGACCAGTGGGAGGTTGTCTGCAGCAGGCAGCAACCTACTACTAAGGTACTTCAGTCAAGGGGTGTTCGACTGTTCGTTTACCTCGACGACTGGTTAATAGTCGCGAATTTGGCTCAGGAATGTCGGGAGGCAATGACCTCAGTCTTGGACTTAGTCCATCAGCTAGGGTTCCGCGTAAACAGGGAATATCTCAGTTGACGCCGGCCCAACAGTTCACTTATCTCGGCATGGACTTCGATCTCCGAATCGGCAAAGTCTTTCCGTCTATGGTTCGAGTGGCCAAACTTCAAGAAGCTGTAGCGGGAGTGTCCACAACCCCGAGAACAGCTCGTTACTGGTCACGGCTTCTAGGCTCCATCAGCTCCATGGGTCTGGTGGTGCCCTTAGGCCGCCTCAGAAGCAGGCGCTTGCAACAATATTGGAAGGTCTTCTGGTCTCAGTCGAAGGGCAACTGGGAGGCCTTGATACCCGTACCTCCAACCGATCTAAGTCCGGATCTTCAGTGGTGGGCCGCCACTACGAATCTTCGGCTCGGGGTGTCACTAGCCCCGTTAGAGGCTCCAGTTCGTGTATTCACGGATGCTAGTCACCAAGGATGGGGGCACATCTGGAGAACCGAGTCAAAGCCGGGAAATGGTCTCGCTACGAGGCCACCAACCACATAAATTTCCTAGAAATGCTGGCCGTGTGGAAGGCCACCACGTTTGGTTAACCACAGACAATTCAACAGTGAGGGCTTACCTTCAGAACCAAGGGGGCACTCACTCAGAAACCCTCACAGGTCTGTCGGCCAAAATTCTTCTTTGGTGCCAGACAATCGGGTTCGGGGCATTTTTGGCAATCCGCTGCTGGATCTGTTTGCCACCCGGTTCAATCGGAGGTGTCCTCTGTTTGTGTCCCCGTTTCCAGACGTGGAAGCATGGGGGGTCGATGCCTTCTCTCTGGACTGGTCGGGGATGCATGCGTATGCGTTCCCGCCCACACCAGTCCTGCCGCGCTTACTGGATCAAATAGAGAGATCAGTCAATTGCAACGTAGCACCATGTTGGCCGGCTCAGAAATGGTTCCTACCACTTCTCAACCTACTGTGCGACAACCCCAGGATTCTTCCGAATTTCCCATCGCTTCTGTCTCAGGGGATCTTTCGGCATCATCCAAACAGCCAGTGGTTAAATCTGCTCGCCTGGCCATTGTCCAGCGATCCTTGTCAGCTTCAGGCTTTTCAGAACAGACTGCCTCCTTTATCGCAGGATCTAAGCGGCCATCAACAAGTACCATTTACGATGCCAAATGGAGTCATTTTGCGGATTGGTGTGCTGCAGGGGAAATTGATCCATGCTCACCCTCTGTAGCTCAATTGGCAGATTTTTTACTGCACCTATTTGTAGTAAAAGGTTTACAGGTCATAACTATTAAAGGTTACCGCTCCGCGATTTCTCATACATTGCGTGCTCACTGTGGCCAACCGGTCTTCCCTGTGCTACAGTGCTCCATTCCGTGCTTGGGTAAGTGCTCTCTTTTTCCCTCTTACCTTGCGTTTGAGCGGTGGTTTTTCTATCTACCTTTCCCACCATCCTTGTGCTAGGCTAGTCTAGCAAAAACCATAGGAAAGGGTACAGTACTCGACGGAAATATTACAATTTTTGGAACTAAAGTTTGTATTTCCGAGTAGTACTTACCCTTTCCTATGGTGGGAATCCCACCCACCTGCCCCGCATAGCTGTTTTTTTTGGTCTGCTATGACGTAAAAAGATGGCGGATTTCGCCGGTGGCTAAATGCAATACCGCAGGGGCCGGGTCGTATAGAAAAACCATTGGCGATAAATCCAAATTTAGAAAATATTGGCAAAAACCATAGGAAAGGGTAAGTACTACTCGGAAATACAAATTTTAGTTCCAAAAATTGTAATTTAGATGCAATCTCTCTTGGATAATCCTGGTGTTTATAAGAAACTTAAATCGAATCCTCTTCCTTGTATGCAAGCTAATTTCAACAGAAGTCTTTCGGATATTATTGAACGTTTCCCCTCCGCTAAAGAAACTCTAAATAAGTTCCATTCACGTCTTCCCTCTTTACCATATATCTATGGTTTGCCTAAAATTCATAAAGATAATGTTCCACTGCGCCCTATAGTCTCCAATTGTAATTCTCCTACATACCGGTTATCTAAATTTTCTCCCGAAACAGTTATCTCCGGTGCTTGGTTCGTATTCTCCGTCGCACCTTCGCCATAATCAACACTTACTTGAACGTATTAAGAATATTATCCCTGGCAACGACAAATTTATATCATTTGATGTTACTTCCCTTTTTACCAATGTTCCTCTTGGACCTACTCTTGATTTCTTAAACCGCAGATTACCATCACTTAACATTAACTTCGGCATTCCTACGGATTGTATCATCGACCTTATCTCTATTTGTACGACGGACTCCTTTTTTGAATTCAACAATTGTTTTTACGAACAGACATTCGGTATCGCTATGGGAAATCCTCTTAGTCCTATTCTAGCTAATTTATTCCTAGAACATGTTGAATCTGAAATATTGCCTCTTTATATTGATATTCACCCTAAAATCTGGCTCAGATATGTTGACGATGTTCTGGCTTTGGTTCCCTTTGACTTCAATGTTGATAACTTTCTTATATATTTAAACTCCCTTTACCCGTCTCTGGCTTTTACGTATGAATGGGAATCTAATAGTAAAATACCTTTTCTGGATGTTTTGATTTTTAACTGTGGATCCTTTTTGAAATTCGCGGTTAATAGGAAACCTACGCTGAATCCTATCTCCATTACTTCTCTTTTACTTCTCCAGATATTAAACTCGGTTTAGCTCAAGGATTATTTCTTTGCGCTTTGAGAATTTGCGACCCCTCATTTCTACCCGATGAAATTCAACATATTAACCAATCTCTCAAAAAACTTGCCTACCCCGATTTCCTATTGAAAAAAAGCTCTACTTAAAGCTCGTACTACGCATTTTAGAAATAACAACCTTAGAACTCCTACGTTGGCTACCGATAAACAGCCTATCATTGTACCGTATGTACCTTTCCTCGAGAATTCTAAAGTTTCTCTTCGGTCACTAAATAAACAACTTATCTTTAAATACAATTATAAACTTAGTAACATATTGATTAATAACAAACCGAAAACCGAATCCCTAAACTGTGGAATTTATAAAATACCTTGTAAAGTTTGCGACAAAGTATATATAGGAGAAACAGGTCGGAATCTTAATCAACGCATAAAAGAGCATAAATTAGATGTAAAAAACTTTAAACCTGAAAGCGGAGTTGCTAGTCATGTTTTTCAGACTTCACACAATTTTGATTTTGCTAATGCTGAATTAATTTACCCTGGCAGCGATAAAACTAGAAGACATATTTTGGAATCTGCATTAATTATTGAAAATTCGAACAACGTTGTAAACCTTAACAATGGTTTTTCACCCCATAATAAACTTATATCAAAATTCCTCTGTAAACTGGTTAAACTCAACACTTGATTTCCCCTTTGATAATTTGTTATTTGTTCTCTCATCAATTTCGTCTCTGACTTAACTTGTATTCACCTTTGTTTTAATTTAAGTGCCCCCTAGTTTGTCTTTCTTTTTGCTACTGACTTTAAGTTTCATTTATATTTATACTCACTATTGTTGTTTATAATTACCCCTTAGTTTGCTTCCCTTTAATCTATTTTAGCGTGTAACTGCTTCTACGTTAATTTTCCTTTAGTTTGTATCATCTCTGATTACTTGAATTAGTCTCTTTGTCTCTGGATTGTATATATATCTCGTAATTTCTGTAGTATCTCATTATTCCTGAAGATGACTATTAGGATATAGTCGAAACGTTGAAATAAACTACTATCTCGAAGTTTCATTTTCGGACTTTTTATTATCATTGTTGGATTCTCTCCTCATCGCGTCAACACGGATATAGTGTTCTACCAATTGTGAACTCTGCAACAAGCTTCAGTGGTTGCCATTCCTCAATTGCTCTGGTCCTTTCTGGATCGGCCTCGATTCCTTTTTCCGATATCTTATGGCCAAGATACAGTACTTCTGTCTGTAGAAACTTACACTTAGAAGGTTTTGCCTTCAATCAGGCTTTCTCCAAACGTTGAAAGACTTCATTGAGCCGTTCCATGTGCTGATCGGCTCCCTTTGAAAAAACGATAATATCGTCAATATTGACCAGACAGGTTTTCAGATTCAAATCCCCAAGTGGCCTTTCCATCATTCTTTGAAATGACGCCAGGGCTCCTGTTAAATTCGAAGAAACTGAAACCTGGTCCTACGTTGAACGCTGTCTTTTCTCGATCCCTATCCGCCATCTTTAATTGCCAATACCCACTCATCAAATCTATCACAGTAAATCTATCACATTCAGATAAATTGTTCAAAACATCGTCTATCCGTGGTAAGCTGTACCAGTCAGGTTTCGTCTTTCGGTATAGTCAACGCAAAAACGTAATTCTCCGTTTTTCTTTCTGACAAGGACAACAGGACTTCTGTAAGGGCTGATAGAGTGACGGATAACACCTGCCTGTAGCATCATTTCAAAATGTTTCCAGACTTCTTCGACCATTCCTGGCGGAACATGACGATACCGAAAGTTGATAGGTTCTGTTGTGCGGGGTGTTCATTGGCCGTTGCTTGCTGCAGAGCGAGGGGAACTAGCGCCTTTAAAGAAATAGACAAATTCCTAATAACATTCGGTTGTCAGATCAGTATTTATTTGGCCGTGCATCAGAGTAGAATGACAGTTTACAGATAATATAAGATTTGGTTGCTAATTGTTTAGTTATGAATAATAAGTAATAAATATAGCTGCAAAGCAGCGATAACGGGTTTACTGCACAGTCTTAGAATCCTGTTCAACGGTGGATTTCGACAAAGCATTTGATAAGGCACAACATCAGCCATTACTAACTAAACAGGCTATCAATGATAGGTCACCCAAATGGCTCAGCAGTTATCTCTGAACGAAAACTTGTAGCCGAAATCAACAGAACGCCTCATTTTGGAATAAGTCGGTCTAACTAGTGGAGTCGCGCAAGGCAGTATCGTAGGTCGTCTTCTGTTTAATGTCCAGACAAATAACATACACAGTAATCGAAAATATACCAGACCGAGTAAATTTCCAAAACGAACTTAACACGCTGTTCGACCAAAAACTTAATGTTCCGACAAGAAAATCGTGTTCGAGTGAAAACAATTCAGTTTGGTTGAACAATACGCTTTTTTTGAACCAAAACTTTCTTCATTCTTACAAAAAATGTGTTCGAATGAAAAGCTATGTAATTGTAAAACTTTTTGTCCCGGCAAAAAAATTTGGTTGAGCAAAAACAATTTTATCGACAGAATGTTTGAATGAAAACAATTCTGTTCGATTGAACAAAATACTTAATACTTTTGGTTCGGAGAAAAAACTTTTTACAATACACTTGTTCGAACGAAAAACTTAATGTTCTGACAAGAAAATGCTGTTCAAATTAAAACGATTCTGTTCGATCGAACGATTGTTCGAACGAAAAACTTTTTGTTTGGAAAAAAAAGTTTGTTCAACTTTGTTCTAACGATTTTTCGAATTGGTACTATCGAAAAGAATATTATTGGTTGGAACGAAATAAATTTTGTTTCGACGAAAGAATTTTCAAGCGAAAGGTCTTTTAAAAGAAAAAAAAGATATTTCTCGGGCTCCGCAGTAACTTAAAGCCGGACGTAGGTCAGCCTTGCGACGCGATGCGATCCTCGCGTTGCATCGCAAGTTTCGGTGCAAGTCGGTTGCGATACGATTGTGTGCAACTAGTTTTTGCCAGTCGCAAGAGCGCGTAGGTCGGTTGTGACAGTCGTGTCGCGTCGCAGAAAGTAGAGCACGTGTGACTCCTTGAAACTGGCGTTGCTGACAGTCGCAACCCTTTGCAAGGGAGCGTAGGTCGATGAGTCGTTGTGACACAATCGTCGCTGGTGGTCACAGTGAATGGCGTCGCAGTGAGTCACAAGCCGTCGCAAAGCTGACCTACGCCCGCCTAAACTCATTAGGAATTAATGAAATACCAGTTTCATTTATGATGAAAAAACTCAAATGAAAAGTCTGGCTTATAAAGCTGTCTGCTCAGACGAAATTTTCAAAAAAATCTTCATTTTTGCCAATAAAATAGATAATTGTGATCGATCGTTGCAAGTCAGAACCAGTTAATCTCTAATTAACATGCATTTTAATAAATCTGGTTCCTCCTATACAGTGAACTTAGCTTTAACCTAGTAGAGGCTACTAGCCTATGTAAGCCTATGTAAATGCGTAGGCCTAACATCCGGACTGATTTGTCGTAGGCCTATTGAATAACAACCCTCCTAAATATCGTAAATTTTGTTTTGAAGTTCAATCCAATGAGTCCGTTAATAAACGCAACATTATACTGTGTTTGTTTGAGACAGTAAATGTCAGTACCGGTAGGCCTAAAGCCTTAAGGTCGCGTAAAACTCGATAAATACTTCAAGCGACACAGCGAACGATCTCCTTTCCCCCACAGCGAACGCTTACGTGTTTTATATACTTGTATTTAGTAAATACCTTGTGCATTTGACAATTATCGGTATGTACTGTAGGAAATATAGAGAACTGATGGTATTGATATAGAGGTTGAAGCCCACGGCCGAATAAAGTAATGTATTCTTTTATTTTGATACCTCGTCGACATAACAGCTTTTCTCCGCTATATCTCTTCGGCGTGTTTAGTTTAAGCCTTCGACTCCCCGGTACACTTAAGATTTATCTTAGTAAATACACGGTTAATTTGGTAAAGAAAAATAGGTATTATTAAACTAACTCCTTGAAACCCGCAGCCAAATCACTGGTAGTAACAAATTAATTTGTACTCGATTTGATTCTCATGATGAGGAGAAACTTGCAGCTGATCCCCAGAACGACGATGTAGTGACACACGTTGATTCGTCGATGTTTACGGCTCGAAAGTGCTTTTAAAATCTGAAGTAGTAAATGTCCAGTGTATCGGTAATATGATTTGATGAGGAAAATGGGCTATTGTTAAAATTACTGTTTGAAGACCGCGGCTGAATGTGAAGTCTGCGGCAATAAATTAGTTCATTTATACTTGAATTGATAATCGAAGTGACAATCGGCCTGCGGGTTGATTTCGGGATGATGACTCGAAAAACATGTCGCCCCATTAAATGGGGCTAAATTTTCAATGTTTACGGCCCGACAGTGCTTTTGTAACGATGATTCATGAAAAAACACGCAGAGTATTTGTAGATCTCAGTGAGCTCAACGATATCATACGGATTGTATCGACAACAGCGGCAAGGTAACAAAGCCTTAGTTCTTTTAGTGAAAATAGTGTGACATAAAATAATAATAATGAGAAACACGTGAATCTCAATAGGGTTTTCTGTGATGTAACAGAAAACCCTAATTAAGATAAGTAACTTGCAAATAGCTGACTTATCATACATTTCATTATCAGAAATATCAACTATAATACATTATGTTATTAGTAAAATATTATTATATAAATTAAATATCTTTCATTTCTTTGCAGAATTTATATCTGATATCCTCTTTCTATCTAAATCAAAAATCTTTAATAATACAAGATTCTCTCAGAAATACGAGCCATTTTATACATAACTTCGGCCTAAGCTATATCGCTCTAATAAATACTCTCACCTTTAAAAGAAATAGACAAATTCCAAATAACATACAGTTGTCAGATCAGTATTTATTTGTCCGTGCATCAGAGTAGAATGACATGCTTGTAAAAACTACCTTTTTTATATGATGCAGGGAAAACTGTATGGCCGGTGAGCATTTCACAGTTTGGTCAGCGATGAGTAGTCTAGTGTCAGTCTGTTAATTAATTAATAAGTGACAGACTGACACCAACCAAACTATCGAACATCAGTCTCATAATAACAGCTTCTAGACACCAAACAAGTCCATGTCTTCATTATTATACAAACACTATAACCATTGATAATTAACACAAAAGAGAGATAAAATGATATTGATATGAATAAGAATACTACAATACATTGAAAAATAGAAATTAAGAATATAATGTATTATAAAAATTGAATGAATTACTGAAATAAAAAATTCCAATATTTTTAAAGTAGTAATGTCCGGCATGACATCACCCCCTTGGCCGCCAAATCTTTCCTCCGGAAAGATGAGAAGATTACAGTGAATGCTGATGACTGGCCTCAGGCAATTCATAGCTAAAATCTGGCATAAAGATGATGGAGCAGTTACATGACCTTGATGAGCAACAACAATTTGAGTACAAAAAGGCATACAAAATATTTTAAGCAAGGTTGTCTCTGCAACCAGGATAGTTCAAATCTACATGGAATATTAATGATTTTACCAGAAAGGCGATTCGTAATTTCCATACCGTCAATATCAAAATTGAGCCGAAGGCCAAGGAAACCAGTGGTTCTTAAGTTAGATATACGATGGGGCATTCTGATATCCCAATATGATGGACATAATGGCAAAGAGACCATTTCGAACGTGACGCAATGTAATCCTGATGTGATTTCAATAGTATTTTGATCTGATTTCACATAAAACAACGTAAACAATATTATCGGTAATAAAAGGAAATTTATCAAAACGGTGAGGTACACAATAATCTCAGGTTTCTCAAAAACGTCAGCAAATGTAATGACAGGCTTGTTAAGAAGGTTTTGGTACGTCATAAATAAAAGTGGGCATTTTCTGATTTCAATGGCGATGGTGACCCGTAGCTGCAGATGGTGAGGTTAATGATGTGAAGATCGTAAGCATAAGGAGGGCAGTCATCACAGTGTTACCTGCAAGTTGTATACGGTTCTTCATTATTTATCAAAGGATGGGTGTGTTTAGTTAGAGGATTGCGCATTTCCCCTATCAAAACAACTAGCACAGGTTGAGAAAAAAAAACTGATAATTAATGGAGAAGAGAATTTCATCCTACAAGAACTCAATAATGAATACGCCACCCTTGAACTTATCGATCACCCCGAGGAAAATAAGAATGTTTCTTCTTATGTCCGTCAGATCTACGATGAATATGAAACTCACGAATTAGAACTGGGGGAATATCTCCGTGGGGCAGCACATGTTTGCCTGGTATACCGGCATATTTAACTTTCCACATTATCTGTCCATCTACAATTTTGTAGGACATCAGGCGTTCAATTTGACCAGCATACTTGAGCGGTAATGCAGCATGTTGTGACTTAGTAATATCTGGGCTAGTGTTATTCGACAAATCCCGGTCATTAGAATTTCTCAACGGATCGTGGACAGATGAATTGTTATGGTTATTTGATGAGTTGTGGACATTAGAATTTTCAAGGTTACTAGAAGAATTAGGGACGTCAGAATTATGTTGATCATTAGCAGATGATGCAGAAGTATTTGAATTTTCTTGACGAGAATTGACCTTGTCCTTATCAGATGATTAAAAGTTTTGCATTAATAGCTCCTTTCCTAACCATATTATCTGAACACCTAGTTAAATGGTATGTGTAATTGCCATTCACTTTATGGATATAGTAAGGACCTTCCGTACGTTGATCAAGTTGTTGAGTTTGTCATATCTAGCCTTATCCTTTTGCTGAGTATCTTTAACATTCAGTTTAGAATTTTCTTTAATTTGTTTAATTTTGTTAATGATATATTCAATTGCAGCTTTATGATTAACATTATTAACATTTAATGTATCAGTAGGAATAAGCGAAGTATCTATTGGTATTGACATGCGTTGTCCTATCATAATTTCAAATGATGAGTAGCCTGTTGCAGGCGAAATACTACAGCGAAGGGCCATCATGACACTTGGAAGACAAATATCATCCCAGTTCTTTAGATTACGTAAGACCTCAATATTTCTTCAATCGTAGAGTTATTGTGTTCACATGCCGAATTCGATTGTGGAGGATGAGAGCTAGTTTTCGTCTTGGTGATTTGAAACAATTGAGCAAGAGCATTGACAAGCTTAGATATGAAGTTACTGCCGCGATCGCTAAAGAGCTGGCGAGTGGCATCCAACCTCGTAAAAACCTGATTGTAAAGAATCTTGCCTACTTCACTCGCATCTTGAGACTTAAGTGCAAATGCTTCAGTCCAACGGGAGAGACTTTCTACTACTAGGAGGATATATTTATGACCATCAGTAGTTTCGGTAAGAGGCCCTATTTTATCTACATGCCAACGATGCAGTTTATCTACAACAGGGAGTGGCGATAATGGCGGTTTATTATGAAAGTTTGCCTTATGTAATTGACATTCGTGGCAGGTCCCTACATATTTCTCTATTTCAGAGTACATGCGATGCCAAAAGTAATTGTTTTTCAAAGGTTCATATGTTTTCTTGACGCCTAAATGACCGCCACCAGCTTTGCTGTCATGGTAAGACAGTATTACATCATGCCTGAGAATGTTTGGTACAATAGGTTCCTTATGTTTATGCTTTGTTGAAGTCCAGGGATAATGAAGAGTACCCCATCCTCTATTCCTGATGTTTTGGGTACTCGGCAAATTTCTCAACACCTTCAATTATGGCTAGACATTCCCTTTCCGTGATAGTCCATTTTCGTTCCGTAGGACTTAAGGACCTACTTCCATAACAGATAACATAATCGCTACCCTCAGAGTCTTTTTGTCCCAATATCATACCTATCGCGCTATCTGAAGCATCGGTTGTTAATGTAAATTTCGTCTTCGTGTTAGGATAACCCAATATCGGTGCAGAAGTAAGTTTATTTTTAAGGAGTTTAAATGCATTCTGGGCTGCAGAGTTCCATACAAAATGTTTATCTTTCTTGTCTTTTTGCAACAGTTCATTTAATGGTGCAGCAATATTGGAAAAATTTTCAATGTATCGCTTATAGTAATTACAAAGCCCTAGGAACGATTTTACACCTTTCTTATTTGTCGGTACTTTTAAATTTTGGACTGCTGGAGCTTTAGACTTATCAACTTTTATACCTTCCTGACCAAAAATATGCCCTAGATATTGAACTTCTTTTCGACCAAAGAAACATTTTGACGGTTTTAATTTTAGTTTAGCATGTCGCAGTCGTCTGAAAACTTCATCCAAATGGGCAAGATGTTGTTTGAAAGATGTACTGAAAATTAGAAGGTCATCGACGTAACACAAAACGTACTTCCAATGAATGAATACCCTGTAATGCCCTGGACATAACCATTTGAAATGGCATAGGAACATTCATTAAACCGAACGGTGTCTTCTTAAAGTAGTACTGGCCAGAATGTGTGACAAAACTTGCCTTATCTTGAGAATTTGGGTGCATTGGTATCTGCCAGAAGCCACTAGCTAAATCTAAGTTGCTAAATATTTTAGCCTGACTTTCGCCGACGGTGTCTAAAACATCTTCCAATCATGGCATAGGGAAGTTAATTGGTTTAGTGCATGAATTTAAGCCTCTGTAATCAACAGCAAACCGCCATTCATCAGTACCCTTCTTCCTAACCATTACTACAGGGGAAGCCCATTCAGATGTACTATGACCTATAATATCGTGTTCAAGCATTTCGGACACCGCTTCATCTATTTTAGTTTTCAATTGGTGTATAGGGACGTTGTCACCCGTAACAATACTCTGATTATATAGATTTGTACATCCTATATCAGACATATTAGTCGCAAATACATCTCTATAAGAGTGAAGAAAGTCTTTCAATTGACACTGTTCGTCGGTAGTTAAATTATCAGAACCTACATTGAATTTGATATCAAGATCTTGATTGAGATTTTGAATTTGTACTAGTCGTAGATACTTGAATTGGCGCTACATGAGGAATAACTGATTTTTCTGCATCAGAGAGTACTTCAATAGAACTTTCTTCAACTCAATGTAACGTTGCTAAAACTTTATGTGGCGGTATATATATTTCTTGATCAGTGGGATTCATTACATTGAAATATACTTTATCTCTATTACATTGCACCAGCGTGCAAGCTCCTGCTAAATTGTTAGTAATTAATGTAGGCATTGGCTCTAACATATAAATCTTGTTTAACTGTTGCCTAACCATTTTATTGACCTTCAGTTGGATACATTTAGCAGTATGAGCGGGGATAGTAGTACCACGAAACGTTTTGGATAATACTACGTTAGTATCCATACGATGAACATGTTTATCGCCGATGATAATAACCTTTTTAGGTATGGAAATGTCAATATCATATTCTTTCATAAAATCTATGTCTATAATGACTGGTTGGTTTTAAGAACCGGAAAACATGAAATTCGTTAGGCAATTTCAAAGAACCAAAGGAAATAGGTATTTTTACTTTACCTAGAACATCATGAGATTCGCCACCTACGCCAACTATGGAGTTATATTCTGAAGCTACTATTTGTAATCCTAAATCACACCTATCTAGTGTTTGTTTACTTATACAGCTGATAGAAGCTCCAGTATCAATCAAAGCATGGACGGGTTTCTCATTAATAGTAACCATACATGTGTTACGTTCTGATGGAACAGCTAAATTAACTGTCGGTTTTTCATTCTTCACCAGCCTGTCCTGAGTTTCAGAGTGGCTCTGGACAGGCCCGCCTCTTCAGTGTCCGTAATTAGAACGGCCTCTGAACCGGGAAGAATCTCCCCTATTTTGGTTGTCAAACCGAGATGTTCTGGGATGTGGGAAAGCTTGGTTTGGTCCTCGGTTACTCTAATAATCTTGTTGGCTATACTGATTATAATGATTGGAATATGAACCCCTGTTATAATCGTTACGTGGCTTGAAATTATCCTGGTTGCTTGGATGGCCATGATGAGGAGACTCTATGCAAACAGCAGCAAGATGCCTGAATTGTTGACATTTGAAACACCTTAAATTAGTTGCTGAACATACCATATGAAGGTCGTGCAGGGGCGGATGTAGGATTTTCTTAGGGGGAGAGCACCATGAAATACAGAACATTATCTCAGGTCACAAACGGGGGTTGGGGGGTCCTCCCCCCAGAAAATTTTGAAAATTAGGGCCCACAGGATGCATTCTAGGGCACTTCTCAGGTCAAAGATGATTGGTTATATGGTCATATATATGAAGGGAAAGCCCTGAAACATTGGGGGAAATTGGGGCCCTCGTGTCCATTTTAGGGCAGTCAGGAGGTTAAAGAAGTGAAGGTAAAACCCTGAAACATATTGAGAAAAATATACTCCTTAGATATAAATGCCTAAATCATACTTATCAGATGTAGAAAGAAACTAACACTGGTATTTATGGAATTTGACTAAGTCTATTCAAATCAATCAGATAGGTAAAACTGGTAAAACTGTTCACATTTAAAACATAATATTTACACTTGCACATGTTAATAATGTACTTGTATCAATTACAAAATTTGAGTTACACTATTAAAATAATAGAATATCAATCAGATAAAGAACTATCCAAATTTAAAAACAAAAACATATTTACATTTGCACAGGTTAATAGATGACCATAATAATACTTTCTAATCTAGGCAACACAAAGAAGGATACATTGCACTTCTTTTTATCAGCAGTTACCTTCAATATTTCCATTTAATACAGATTAATCATAGATTATCTATCAGATTTTGAAACAAAACATATTTATATTTGCACTGATTGATTAAATTTACTTGTACATTGCATAACTTTGAGTAGTTAGTCAAAATCAATCAGATTAAAGTAAAACTATCCAAATTTTAAAACAAAAACATTTTTACATTTGCACAAGTTAATTAACGACCTTAATACTGTATAGACTAAGGCAACACAAAGAAGAATGTATTGCACTTCTTTAAGTCCTTATCAGCAGGTTACATTACAGATGAATAGATTTATAAACATATTTAAAATTGCACAAATACATAAAACCGCACAAAAACAACTTACATCAGTGTTCCTTTATCAAAAGCAATTTATGCTAATCACCGGTAAAATATTCAATGGATACAATAAACTACTATATTTGAAACTTATCATCAATGGTTTGAAATAAATCAAGTCAATCATCAATTATATTATTTAAAACCATTCTCCTGGCATTTTGTCTGCTGAATGTTGCTATTACCCGGTCGATAAAGCCTTCTTTAGAGGTAAGTCCATAATGGACATGCATCAATGCTAAACCATTCATTCTGGACTGGGTCATGGTGCTTCTCAAATATGTTTTGAGTAGTCCAAGTTCAGAGTTTGCCCGCTCACACTCACAGCTTGTCACACCTAATGTGCAAACTAGTTTCAGCATCATAAAGATATTTGGAAAGTCGTCCTCATTACATAATTTCAATGCCTGAGCTGCAGTATTGGGTTTCTTGTCATCTTTCCCTAGATTAGCAATGACTTGAGAACAATGAGTTTTCCAGAGGAGGAGTTCGGAACTTATACCGCATGGGGATGGCAAATCTTGTTTGTACTGATTGATGAACGATTTCAGATCATTAAGTGTGGTATTCTGCACATTTGTTGGAATTAACTTCAGTGGCTCTGAAGCAATGACACTCAATGTAGAGAATCTGGTTTCTAGTCCACTGATAAGACCATCTATGTATGGAATAACAAGAGTTCTCCTATAATATTCTTCAGGTGTATCAGCAGGATAATTTCCACGCTGAGTTTGACGGTTGCAGGTACGTGATTTTGATGGTGCTATGCCATTCTGTGCTGCCAAATTTGTAATCTCCTCAAACCAGCTACTAAATACTGCATTTATATCTGAACGAACCGATTTGATAGTTGCCTTAACAATTTCAATGCTGTTGTATGCTGACAAGATATCTTCAGATCTGCCTTGAAGCTTTTTTGAAAGCCCTTTTGTATAGCCCATACAGTTTTTGACAGTAATCAGGGTCACAATGAACTGGAATTGTGTTATAGCTGCCAAAAGCGTCGTGGCATCACTGGTGGTTTCACGGTTGAAATTCTGTGAGGTTGACATATCGCTGAAACATCTTTCAATTGCTGGATAGAGCTCAACAAAAACCTCGAATGCATCGTGTCGCTCAACAAAACGGGTCCTACACATTTGTTTCAGTCTCTGTTTCGTTGAAGGGCATACCTCTTTGATCACATTTTCCAAATAATCTGTTCTTTTGGGGCTATTGTCGAAGAATTTATAGACTTTTTCTGCACAGTCCACCATATTTCTAACTAATGTGCTTTTAGCACAGTCGTTGAGAATCAAGTTCAAGCAATGACTGTAGCAGTGAGTGTACACTGCCAGTGGAAAATCAGCAGTTATTCGAGCAGCACATCCGCTTTGAGCACCAGCCATTCCACCAGTGCCATCATATGTTTGACCCCTACAGTTTTCGAGGGACAAACCCCAAGCTTCAAGGGTTTTCTTAATTATTGAAGACAATCCCAATCCAGTTGTATCACTTGATACTTTGACAAAGCCAAGAAAAACCTCTCTGATATCTTTGTTGCAATCAACAAATCGCACAACCACAATTAGTTGTTCACTGTGTGAAGTGTCCGCTTTTTCGTCAGCTGATATAGAGTAAAATTGTGAGCTTTTGATTTCATTAATCAAACCTCCGACAATATTATCGCCAATGGCCAGGATTATACTGTTCTGGATTGTTTTTGAACGGTATGTGGCATTTTTTGGTCCGGTGGCAAGGTAATCCGAGAGAACAGAATCCCCAGCATCCATACGGAAATCAATTAATGCCTGGAAATTTCCGGAATTTATATCAGGATCACTTATGTGTCGGGAATCATCTCGATGGCCCCGCAGTGCTATATTCTGTCTACCACAAAGTAAGACTGTTTTTATCACGGATGATAAGACAGTACGGTTTCTTTCTATCTTTTCTAAAGCATTCTTATTACTCAGCTCCACGACAGTTTTTTGCTTGTTTTCATGTACATTTAGAAACTGCAATGCCTTTTCACATGCCTCAAGGTGAGTTTTTTTTGGTTCCTTTTTATCAGTTCCGTAATGAGCCCCTAATCGAGCATGGGCGTGTTTCATATCCGTCAATGGAGATATAGATAGTATTCCGAGATCACTTGACCCAAACAGACAACAATATATACAATTCTTTGGCCTTTGAATATACCAGGCCTGCATATTGCTTTTTAGTTAGCCAATCTACACTAAACCTCCTGTTCTTATTTTGGTATAGAGTCGTCGGGAAATAGTAATTTTCACCAGGAACGAAGTGTTTCCGTAATAATTTATACTTTTCATCGGCATTAAGGCTAGCTATGTCTTCAATTAATCCAATATCACAATTATCAGATGGAATCGGAATGTCATTTTTTGTTCTTTTGGGTGCGGGTGGAGGGGTGAATGTTTCATCAGTTCCCTGTTTTCTTACACTAGCATCTAGACCGGTACTTGTGGATCCAAAGAACAAAGAAATACTCGTCTGCTTTTTCATCTGCAAAATAAAAAAACACACAAATAAGAATAATTCAACAAATTCGCATATGATAATCACAATCGACTCATCACTGATTCGTCAAGTTGAAAAATTGGCAGAAAGCTTGCAAGCCAATGTCTATTTCACACTTCAAAAGTAAAATCAGAACTGGCCTTATCTATGATAAACATTCAATTATAAATACGTCATAGCTCCTTGATAATGGTACATGTAATTAGTAATAGTCCGCGACTACTTCAACTTGAGGCCGAGGGGATTTTTCACAGACTATTTAATATATAGAAATGTCAATATTTCTCTTGTGGGCTCACATAATAATTTTTTTACTCATTTGGCTTGAAAAGGTAGGTCCAATTTTTTTTGCTGTGACTTTTAGGGGGGGAGCACGTGCCCCGTGTGCTCCCCCCCTAAATCCGCCACTGTATGTAACTTACCACATCTTTGGCATTTTTGTTGTTGTTTTTGTTGATGATGCTGCTGCTTTTCTGCTTGATGATGCGTGAAGTTCACAGTAGGCTTTTGTCCTTTTATCATCGACACAAGTTCGGTCATTGTTCCAGATATCGCAGCTAAAGCATTTACTATAGCGGAATCGGAATGGTGTGATGGTGCTGCGCAGTAAATTATTTCAAAATGTTCACGTAGGGCATCCAGAGTAGCACATTTCTGAATCCTAGCGGGAAGTTGAAGCTCTTGTTTCAGGCCCTGAATTGCGTGTTCAATAACCAAAGCTGAATCTAATCCAGTAGCAACTTGTTCAATTCGATGTAGATAATCGGAAACCTCCTCATTATGTTATTGTTTAATTCCAATTAGTGTCTCGAGAGGGCGACTTTTAAACCTAGCCTTAAAAAGTGGTTTTACTGCTTCATAAGATACCTTTTGAGCATCATTTAGATTATGCCACCATGTCTGACATGGTCCACAAACATAACCCAATATCATGTGTATTTGCTTCGCTGGAGGCACATTTTTTAGCACACAATAATCTTCAAATTCTTTCAGCCAAATTTACACGTTTGATGAACCATCAAAACGATTAAATTTTCCCATAGCTGGCATTATAGTAGCGATTTTACTTCTAGCGTGACTTGAAGTTGCTGTAGATTTCTGGGTAGATGTGCTGTTTTGCTTAGGTTTCTCGATGGCTGGGCTATTTGCTTATCTTTAGAAGTAGACGTAGGCGTTGTTCCAGTACTTGTTGTAGGTTGGTGCGTTATACCTGATCGTAGTTGGTATTGGTTCATCGGATTTTTACAAGACATGAGAGGTACTGAGAGGTATTCTTTCCTCTCCACCAGGGTCGTGCGGGGTGTTCGTTTGCCGTTGCTTGCCGCAGAGCGAGGGGAACTAGCTCCTTCAAAGAAATAGACAAATTCCAAATAACATACAGTTGTCAGATCAGTATTTATTTGACTGTGCATCAGAGTAGAATGACAGTTTACAGATAATATAAGATTTGGTTGCTAATTGTTTAGTTATGAATAATGAGTAATAATTATGATAAGTAACTTGCAAATAACTGACTAATCATACATTTCATTATCAGAAATATGAACTATAATACATTATGTTATTAGTAAAATATTATTACATAAATTGAATATCTTTCATTTCTTTGAAGAATTTATATCTAATATCCTCTTACTATCTAAATCAAAAATCTTTAATAATAATAGATTCTCTCAGAAATACAAGCCATTTTATAAATTACTTCGGCCTAAGCTATAACACTAATAAAATACGCTCACCTTTAAAGAAATAGACAAATTCCAAATAACATACAGTTGTCAGAACAGTATTTATTTGTCCGTGCATCAGAGTAGAATGACATGCTTGTAAAAGCTACCCTTTTTATATGATGCAGGAAAAACTGTGTGGCCGTTTGGTCAGCGATGAGTAGTCTAGTGTCAGTCTGTTAATTAATTAATAAGTCACAGACTGACAACAACCAAACTATCAAACATCAGTCTGCTAATTACCGCTGAGTTCTAGACACCAAACAAGTCCATGTCTTCATTATTATACAAGCATTATAACCATCGATAATTAACACAAAAGAGAGATAAAATGATATTGCACCTACAGTGTGGAACTCCCTTCCGCAACCTCTCTGTGATATTGACTCTCTGCCAGCATTCAAAGCACAGCTCAAGACATTTCTGTTCAAGTCACCATCTTCGTCTGGAGAGCGCCTTTGATAATAGCCCTGCTATTTACAAGGCGCTATAGAAATTTACAATCCTATCCTATCCTATCCTATATTGATATGAATAAGAATACTACAATACATTGAAAAATAGAAATTAAGAATATAATGTATTATAAATATTTTAATGAATTACTGAAATAAAAAAAATCCAATATTTTTAAAGTAGTAATGTCCGGCATGACAGTTCATCGTCTGTCATTCCAATGGTGTGATTCAACTTTGTTGGTTGTCCCTAAATCTAAATCATCGAGTGCAAAGATATGCTTCCACTTAGTGAGCAGTTGTTTTAGCATGTCTTTCTCCTCATCAGTCGAAACTCCAGTTAGATCAATCGATTTAAGGAACTCCTCGTCCATTACTTCCTCACCTTAGTTTCTTCTAAACACGTGTTGACATCGCCTGAAACAACCTCCGTGACAGGACCTATACTGCTGATCACTGTCTTGTTCGGTATGGTGACTTTCTTCTCACCGGTGTTCCTCAGGCGAACTGCAACTCTACAGCATCGTACATCTGGGAGTACAGACACAGTGGGAAAAACGGAGAGAGATCCTGGAATCACAAGAGAGTCGCTGGACGTCATAAAACAATTAAAATTACTATTTACAGAAGATCGAACTAACCTGTGAATGGTAACCTCGGAATTTGGGTTAACATCCACACAACGGGTAGTTTAACATAACATGTAGAACCATCGATACTTGAGTCGGTCGAAACCAACAGAACAGAACCGAAACACTTCAATGCGTTAGTGCCCAATAACACAGGAACTCTTGTCATGGTAGTCCGTAGAACTCATCACTAGAAATAACACGATCATCTAAGAATCGTTGTAGTCCACGTTCAATGAACAATAATCCTGAAATGGTTAGTCGGCACCGGCAACAGTTGAAACTGAAAAACCAGGGCACAAATCATTTTATGGATATACAGGTACATCTTTGCCAAAATGAAACGATAAAAACTCATGTGATACCGTTGACACCATTGAACCCGAATCTAAGCCATAACATCCAATGCTACCTATCTTGAGATTTACTTCATTAGGTGCTCCAATGAGATCTGCAGTTCTGAGGCTTTTTACTTGCCTGTCTGCTCGTTGCCTCCAAGCGTGGACGTCCGATCATTTCCCTGAGTCATTTGCGGGCAAAACTTCCTAACATGTCCTTTCTGTTTGCAACCGTAGCAGATCCTTTCTTCTAGTGGTACCATCGGCTTCCGGTTACCTCCTCTCCGCCATGCAGTTCCGTTCCAATTTCTCTGTTCAAGCCGTTGACCTTTGAGCTCTTCCATGTCTTGCTGCATTTTTTCAAATTGTTTTTTATCCGCGTCTTCAACTGACTGAGGATATCACCCTCTGTAGAAGTAAGTGAGGTTTGCTGAACCATAGCCTTCCTTTGAACATGGCAGGTGCGCCGTACTTCTACTCAATATGTCCATGATCTTATTCCATAAAAACCCAAAATGTTTTCATAAAATGTAACTCATCTGATATTCGACTACTAACAGCTAATAAACGTAATTTGCAATTCTTACAGAAATATAACTTTGCATCTGACCGTTCATAATTTGCCTATAGTAATTAACTATGAATCAATCCCGCGTTATTAACCGGTCTAAACAGCGAACGAGAATGTTGCAAGGAATCGTCATCCATTGATAAAAGTACATCCTGAAATGCCTACAAATTTCCGGACGAACTTGGGTGTCAACCCAACTGTATATCACAGATTCGGACTAACATCAGTCTGGATCTGTCATTTCCCGCGAACTGTTTCATCCATCTGCGATTCAAAAAGCCGCTATTTGTATAAATACTTATAATCACCCCTACAAACCATATATATTTGTAAAGCTCCTCAGCTATCAGATGGTATTATTAAGAATAAAATCGATTAAATCAGAAATTGATCACCAATAATTATTGATCGATTTTTTTATCGATTTGTGGATCGATCAATGGATTTTGATCGAATAACTTGTAATGATCCATTTCCAGCACATTTTTTGTATTCTTATCGTGTAGTGATTGACTGTCTACTAAATCTGGACCAGGATGACATTTTATAAAAGAAACAGCTAAAAAATACCGACAAAAAAACTCATGCACGTGCCTTCTTGTTTCGTGCACAAAGTGGTGCATGTTGTCACTCAAGCATAAATTCAATTCTATTCAGTTCAGTATTTGAGGCACTGATTCGCTGTCTATGAGTAAATAGTGAAACTAAAATGCAGCAGACGATCATTTAGTACGTCTATACCCCTGCGGCGTAGTGACTCACCACACCAGCAATTGTAGTAAATGAATATATTGAGAGAAGGTGAGAGAGGGTCATTATTTGCGACGTAAATATACGTCACGCATGGTAGCGAAGAGGTTAATTGCTTTAAAGATATCGAGGCAGTGATGCTACATCATGTTCGAATCCCGAAAATGCAATAATTTTGTTATCTATAATTCCCTAATTTTTTATTAGCATGGCAACGCTGCCTTTAGAGTATACTTGGTTTAGGTTGGATTCAAAGTTGTTTAAAAACCATAAACATATGTGCAATATGCTCAAGTAAAGTAAACTATCGCTGATAAATGAAGACAAAAACAACTTTGTTAAAAATCATTGTTTATTTCCGAATGAAAATTCCTTACTGAATAAATTGATGCATAATGAAGGTAGATCAACCGATTTTTAACAAAAGTACGGATGAAAACATGCTCGTTGAGGATATAGGACGGACAAGTTCATGCAACAGCCACCAGGGGACTTTCGGTATCAAAGCCATTTTGACTAGACTTGGTACATCAGTACTTTATACGTGGAAGACCTTATACGGATCCAATATTCAGCATATTGTTGACCCCTAGGTTGTGCTTCTTCGAAATAGTCATATTTTATGGACTGATAAGAATTATTTCGATGAAATCTTTGTACGCTTCCCATTGCAACATTTGAACCAGTTAAGCAGAAACCCATTATCACTGCTTTGCAGCTTTATTATTTAATTAGATCTTGTTAAGCAAAAAATATCAAATCCAATTCAATTTCAATGCAGCTGAATGAAAACTTTGTTAATTTGCACTCTGTGGTAATAATAAAGCTGCCTGGTGCTTTATTTTAGCTCCATATTCAGTTGGGGAATGATGTTGCAATAAAGAGGAATATATTAATTAATATTGATCCACTAAATATATCTCCTTGCTGTGTTTATTCTTTTTAGCAAATGATAACATTATATGAAGCCCAAAATGATAAATGGCGAGTGTTTGGCTATCAGAAAGCTGTGTCAGCATTGACAAAATATCCGAAAAAAGTCACAACATGGGAGGTAAGACTTCACCTACTCCTCGGTCAATAAAAGAGTGTGTCTGCTCATAGTCATTTTCAAATTTGACAACAAAACCTCAACCTCAATTTTAATCTGATTGGATGAAAGCTATAATTAGGGGCTATAATGAGACAATTTTGAATATTTGTATACCTCATGCAGTCACTTTAACATCATTAATTCTTCTTTCCAACTTATGGAAAAGCACGTGTAACAATTGTCATCTTGGAGTATTCTAATGGTAATATAAGGGTTAATCGCCGCTGTAGTAGGGGACAATCCGACTCTTAAACCGGGACAAAAGGATAACACACGACTCACCAGGACAAAGGATTCTTTTCAGGAGAGCGATAGGTATGCCATCTATTGTCAACATTTATTAATACAAATACAAATACACTATATTACAATACAATTACAGGCGGGAGTCACACCGTTACACCACTCCCCCCTAACAATGAGTACTTAACTATGGTTCAGTACCAAAATTAACTTTCACGACGCAATAACAGTCCAATACCGGTATGCCGAGTTCCCATTGCAAAACGGTGACGATCGATAACATCCATGGTTCGCATAGTACACAAGAGTCAGATTATTTACATATTTACATTTCCGCTGAATCCATTCCTGAAGCACGAGGTAGACTAGGGTTCACCGCTGGCCATTTACCGATATCTGGTGTTGGCCCTGCCATCCCCATACCTACTCACGTGATGGAACTTGCGGTCTATATACACATGACGGTCTATATACAAGTGATGGTTTATATACAAATGGTACGACGATTCTCCGAATTAGCGCTGAAAAAGTAAAAGAGAGGCCAGCAGAAGAGTTCTAACACGCAGAACCAGGACTGAGGCAGGGATGCACGAGTCAAAAGGCCAGGTTTTGTAGGGTGTCCCACCTACAAATTTAGGACTCTAAATGACTCTTGACGGAGGCAAAAATATGACGGGCTACTTCGTTGACTGCCTTCGGTCAATAATGGATCCCTCTGTAGTCGTGGTCTGGAAGGTCCGGATGTTCGATGGTGCGGAACCCGGCCTTCTCGAAATGTACATTGATGCGGTCAATCGGGATGACCGTCTCACGCTTGCCTCTCATACACAGGGCTTTTGGGACACGAAGGTGGAAAATCGGGACAAGGGGTTATTTTCGCTGTATAAGGTTGGCCAGGCTATATATCTCCTTGACCGTATCACCGAATTCCCACACGTTATTCACCCCGTGGTTAGCGACAACAGCTGAACAGCTCATCAGTCGTATGGTCCGACTGACCTCCTAGATCCGTTCTCCTGAGTGAGCGATGACATACAAGTCATCGCTGCACTTGACTCCTTTAAACATGGAGTCGCTCAGCAGGAGAATTGGACGCCGTAGATCAAGATGTCGATCAAGCTTCTCAAGCTTATCCACGAGATGTATACTCGTACCCCCATGCTGGGACATCAAACAGCTGAGTTCTGTCCCCAGCAGATTAAACCTCTCCATCGACATGGTGTTTTTTCGTTCAACGTATCCAACTGAAGCACATCAGACATTTTGGTAGCTAAAAACAGAAGGAAAGAGAGAAAAACGTTAAGTTGGCCGGAGAGCAGAGAGTTTAACCGGTGAGGTGTTCTCTGTCCCGCAGCAATTTTCGCGCTTTCTTCAGCCACAGATCTTTCTTCTCCCGGATTCTGGACCATCGCTGACAGCAGGTGGTACAGTCGCCATTAACTGCTGTACTGGTTGCCGGTATAGGGTAATGACGAACTAAGTCCCTGAATCGGGCTGGCTCTTTCAATGCTCTCCTCGGGCGCAGACGACTGGATTGATCTCTGTTGTCGGCCGGTGGATGCAGCTGGGCATTTTCCACTGGCTGACCCGCTGGGGGATCGACCTCTGCCTACGCTTCGATTGGTGTGGCGTCATTGGGTAGTACTGCCACAATCTGCTAGTTTTGGCGCCTCCAGACAATCTCCTCGTCATCGCTCCCTGAAGAGCTCGAATTTTCAATCTCAGGGGCAGGTTGGGGTTCAACTGTCGTCTTTCTAGTTCTTGCAGGGACAGCCTTCTTGACGTTGGTATGCGGCTGGCCAAACGCTGGCTTCATATCATTGAAGTGGACAGTCTTTTGCTTTGGGGGACCCCCCTCCAGTCTGACCCGATACGTCACTTCCGATAGTTTCTCCATAACAATGAAGGGGCCCTTCCACTTCGAATGGAATTTTGACGCCTCCCCTGGCTTAATGGCATGACTATAGAGCCATACCCGATTCCCAATGTTATACCCACCCCGCCTAGCAAATCTGTTGTAATTGACAGTCTGACGCCGCTGAGCTTTACCCAGTCTCTCCCTGACTCTTTTGTGCGCCTCTTGTAAGTTTGAGTGTACATCACGGCTAAACATAGTGATGTACTCTTGTTCTTCTGGAGGCCCAACCATAATATCTAGAGGCAAGACCATCTCTGAACTGAAAGTCAGGTAGAATAGGGTTTCGCGGGTGGATTCCTGAACACAAGAACGAAATGCCATCAGGCATGATGACAGTTTCGTATCCCAGTCAGTGCCAGTTTCATTCACGGATATGGTCAGCATGGCCATGATGGATTTATTAAAGTTTTCCACCTGACCATTCCCCATCGGGTGATACGAGGTGGTACACGTCTTATCGATACCCAACAGTCGACACATTTCTGTAAAAACCTTGGACTCGAAGTTGGCTTCCCGTTCCGAGTGAATGCTTTCTGGGCAGCCACATCTCGTGACCCATTCATCCACGACTTTCCGAGCCACAGTGGGGGCCTTCTCATTCCGTACTGGCCATGCCTCAACCCACTTAGTGAATGCGTCCTGGACAACAATAATGCAAATGTTGCCGCGTTTAGTACGCTGTAGGGGGCCCACTATGTCAATGTGCAACCTCTGCCCTCTACGACCCACTGGTGTTGACACCAAAGGTGCCTTCGGTCGCTTGGGCGGATTTTTGCATATTTGACATTTCTGGCACTGTTGAATATACTCATGGACAGCTCTTGTCAGACCTCACCGGTCTCACTAGAATCGTTCGCGCATCTTCCGCTTTGTCTTAGTGCGCCCTAAGTGCCTGCCGGAGATACCGTCATGAAGGTGTGACGAAACCTTAGGCAGTAACATGTAAGGCAGAACAACACGCGATTTCGAAAGTCTGGATCCAGGGGAGGGTCTCAAAAATAAAAAGTCCTTGTCAATCACTAGGCGCTCATATTCACCCAGAAACATTCTGGTTTTGGTGCTAAATTGGCGCATCACATCGGCACTAGGTTTAATCTGTTGTCAATGGACCAAGTCTTTGACTACAGATATGTCAGCGTCCTCGTCCTGTAACCGGGCTATGTCCACTGTCGACAAGCCTGCATGATCACTACCCACACCCACCGCCGAAACCTGACATTTTGGGGGGCCGGTCTGACCACGGGTATGGCAATCTCCATGACGCTTCAGTCGTTTAGGGATGAGGGACTGCGCGTCCGCATTTAGTAGGATACGCCCGGGCCGGTGCTCGATATCAAAGTCATAGTCGGCCAATCGTTTGTTCCAGCGGGCAACTTGTCCAGACTGAATGTTTGAAGACCGGAGCCATTTAAGTGCTGCATGGTCAGTGCGCACCAAGAATTTCAGGCCCAACAGGTAATGCCGGAAGTGTCCGATCATATCGACTAGGGCAATTATCTCTCAAGTGTCAGTTCGCCCAAGTGGATGGCTATCCTTTATCGTAGGGTCATTTAACTTCCGATAATCACAACACAGCCTAAGGCTACCATCGGACTTCTTGGCCAAGACAATGGGGCTGGCTCAGGGAGATTGTGATGGTCGGATGAAGCTGTGACTGTGTAATTCGGCAGTATGACCCTCCACAAACTGTCTATGACCCGGTGGTAAACGCCGCGGTTGTTGTTTGATGGGGCGATGGTCACTCGTATCTATTTCAAATTCAACTTACGCGGTCCTCCCTATGTCAAAGTCTTCGCGGGAAAAAAACACATCCTGGTAATCAGAGACAACCTTCTTTAAGGCCTCGCGATCACTGTCCGGAATGTCAATTGCATCGAGCTGCAGCTCCTTAAACAACGAGTTTAGATCCTCACTATTGGTAGGGATTTCAGAGACATCTGGTCTCTTATCCTGAGTAGTGAGGATTTCGATACTGTTTAAAGGAGAGAAAATCCCTACAAGTTGACACGGCACGTCACGTTCGAAAAATTGGCCAAACGGACAGTCACCTTGTTATCGTTCGGGCTAACCAGTGTTCTACCAATACCGAATGGACCCGGGGCTCTACCACAAAAAATCCCAACGGAATTGTTGTTGTGGTTGTATATCTGCCTAAAATAAGCAGTAGCTATAATTTCGTGTCCGGCTGGGATCATGCGAGTCTCGGTCAGGAATAGGCGGCACGCAGTTGGTCGGGAATCCCTGTGTTCCAATGGTATGTCAGACAGACCACTGCTCATGACTCTATTTGGGTAATCACTCACGCAGTTGTTGTCGCTGATGAAATCACCACCAAGGAGACAATCCTGTTACAAATCATCTGCAATCACCATTGGAACCATAAAACTACAATCCCCCAAACTAAGGCGAACATCGACCGAACCCCTAACCTTAATGTCCTGGCCGGTAGCCGTAACCAACTCAAAATCAATTGGTTTCAGGCACCCCATTTCACCCCCATTACTCGCCACCCAGAGAGAAGTCTTGAGCATAGTCACACCAGCGCCGGTGTTGAAAAGCGCAGAGATTCTTCCTACACTATTGACTATAGCAGAACAATAGAGGCCAGTGTAACGGATATCTACATTCTGCACACTTTTATTTAATGGGGTGGGCTCTCGGGAGTTCGGGGTGTACTCTGAAGAGGAGCTTTGACCGTTAGGAGGTGTGCTCTTCCCGACTTGTAAACCACTTGAGTCCGGGCAGCTACACTGTGGGTTGTCGTATTCATAATCATTTTCATTCGTACTGTATACAGGGGTATTTACAACATTTATACAGGTATCTAATTTTCTACGGTGTGGAGGAATATTTTTCGGAACTTGGGGCCGATGGTTTAAAAGGGCTTGCCTCTGCCCCTCGAGGAACGCATCTGCCCGTTTCCCTGACTATTAGGACAGTTTCTAGCATAATGTCCGGGCTCAGTGCACGAGTGGCATATCGCCGTAAGACATGCACTAGCCGGGTGGTCTGGCACCCAACAGCGCCAACAGATGTCAGCCGCTGGATTTCTGGGAGGTTCCGGATTCCTGGAAGGCCTTGTCTGACCTCGATGCTCGAGATTTTCGATGCGGAGGTTTAAACTCTGGACCTGTTTAACCAGTTCCGAAAGCAGCTTGGTCTCGATGGGCTTTGGCTGGGCTTCATTTACCATCGCACGTTTCCCCCTCGACTCCTGCTTTTCAGCTATTCGCCTAGCCGATTCAAAACCTCTAGCCAGGGACACAGCCTCTTACAAGGTTTTCGGCTGAGAAACGTACAACTGTTCCCTAGCTGTTAATGGCAAATTAACTCCTGTCAAAAACTGATCACGAGCCAGCTCGTCTTGTAGTGTATGTCCAGCGTCTGGATAGGCATTTGGGCTAGCTCCATAAGTGCATCGCCGAAACGTCCGAGGTTTTCGGGCTGTTTTTGCTCGCGTGCTTTTAGCATGAGTTTGTAATCGCCGGGCGATTGTGTTAGGGATTGACGGTCTTTAATGGATGTCGAGAACTCATCATAATTCAGTTTGTCTGACAAGTGAAGATTTTTGGCCAGATATGACTCATGGTCCATATACATTAAGAGATGATCCTTCTGTACTGAAGGATCAGTTATCCACATGATGTCACAGTTACTATCAAATCTCTCGAGCCATACTTTAAAATTGTGACCAGCACTGTAGGTTTTAGGTGCAGGTACCTTGGTGTGGTCTCTGGGTTTGGCTGGCTCAGAGGGTGATTCTGACTTTGTGTTTTTAATTTTATGTTCCACATACTGTGTCAAAGACATGAGGAACTGGTTAACACCGAGATAACTAGCATCTTCTTCGGAATGTTCCCCAGGCATCGACATTATAAATACAAGTCAGTTAATTCAACACAGTCCAATATAATAGAAAAGGTGCACAAAAGTTTTTCGTATACTGGTCTGTGTCTCGCTCTCAGTCTCCCCAGCAATAATAAAATAATATGCAAATAATAATAATTTTTCCCCAAATTTTCCCTCAGTACTAATTCTGATTAAATAAAGAATATGACAAGTTAACGGTTTTAACTGCTATGAGAGTCCGTTATAAGTCTTTCAAGTATTTTCTACTAATAATGGTAAGCGTGGTTCGCTCAGACTAGGTTCCCAATGTGGAGCCGCATTAAAAGACCATAAAATACACAACAATCGAAATAAATCCCACTTCGCTCTCACCAGTGTAACAATTGTCGTCTTGGAGTATTCTGATCGTAATATAAGGGGTAATCGCCGCTGTAGTAGGGGACAATCCGAGTCTTAAACCGGGACAAAAGGATAACACACAACTCACCAGGACAAAGGATTCTTTTCAAGAAAGCGATAGGTATGCCATCTATTGTCAACATTTATTAATACAAATACAAATACACTAGGTATATTACAATACAATTCACAAATAATTTTAAGGTAGAAAGCTGCTATGGAATAGTACCGTTGACAAATTCAAGAGCCACAGCAGATATTTACATGTTTATCTATTCCACAAAGGATTTGGGTGCTGCAATGTGAATGGCATTCAGTCTTTATATCACGGATCCCATGCAGGATTGATTGGATTGATCTAATTATCAGATCTCCCAATCAGAAGCGTGCATTATGTTGTGTATATTAACAGCGAACCACAGCATACCATTTTTGAGGTCAGGTCGTTTTAGAGGTTCGACTTGAACTTCATTTTCCCAGTTTTTTTCTGTTATATGACACAAGATAGCTTTGTTACTTAATCAGTCTGTCTGAAATATGTTGTGCGTTCCTGAATGAATTTATTTCTGTAGGAAGGAATTGAAGGAATCCTGTAAAATAATAATCATTTTCCTGCCTGATGTTATATCGGGATATCCCTTGAGTTTTGCGCACCAATATGGCTGTGGTGATCGACCTTTCTAAAAAAAGTATTTCATACTCGTTGAGGTGTGCCACTACCTGTTGTATTGTATATCGTAGGCCTAGAAAGATTTCCGGGCTATCGTACGGCGTGGTAACTACGCGAGAATGTAGACTGTAGCCTGAGTGACGAATAGGTTTCACTTGCACATAGCAGTGGCCTGGTGTCGAATTGTTTGGTTTGTTACGTTCATGTCATTTGCAACTATCATTGATTTAGAACTGATTTACCATAGGTTGTGAGATAGAGAATTCACTGAATGTCTCCAATGGAACTTGATGCTAACCCGACCACATAGAAAGATTCTTTCTAGTTACAGTCATTGAATTAACTGAAGATCCAATAAATGGGGTTAAATACGCTGCAAAAATAGATTCGGCAACTTTGTATTTGAGGTTATTTCAAGTTATATTGGGGGGAATGGTGACAGAAGTTGATCACAATAAAAATAAAGATATTTTATCAATATTTTTTCGGATAAATTCATTTTACAAGGTGAATTAATATGTGGATGACTACATCACTCGGTGTGAGCGGGCATCTTGCACCAAGGGTCGGTACCATAGGGGTAATAAATTCCTTTTGTAATGGGAAAGTCAGTGATTTTATTTTTACAGTTAGACCAAAATTATTGCCGAGTTGTATGGCAGTGTGGTGTGTGTTTATTCATTTACTGCAAACGATTTGCTTAGCAACAGTTGGCATCTAGCCATATCAGTGTATACTATGCGAGGCAAGTGCGCGCTGGCAGATCACTAGTGTCACACACTGGACGCACTACAATGACAGCATATGCCCATATTGCCGTGCATTATGAATACGCGCGTTTTTCATACAATTCGACAAGATTTTTGAATTAAATAAACTTTATCGTAGAAAAACTGGCCATATCTCACTTAAACGTTTAAGGTAAAACAAATCGAACTGACGTATTTGTTCCTGCCTACCACTCTCTGAGGCTTCAGTCTTGCCGTAGTTCCCAGGGCACTAGGTGAACAGATCTGCATAATTAAAAGAGTAGTAGAATGAACAATGTAATGTGTTTTCATCGATATTATTTTTAAAAAACTGGACTCTGAGAGCACAAGACCTTTTGGCCTCTAAGTGACTCATAAATTTCATTTCAGGAAGCAATGGCAATACCAGGTATTGGTAGGAAACTTGCTGATAAAATCTGGGAGATTATCGAAAGTGGGGAACTACGTAAACTAAATGAATTATCGTCAGCAGAGGACACAAAAGTGCTTCAACTCTTCAACAATGTTTGGGGAGCAGGTGAGGATTACTATGAATGTAAAAGGCTTTTATTTTTCTGGTACCCAGTCTTGTTTACCCCACCAGGGCGAGTTGAAGGGTAGCTTCAGTTCCATTACTATAATTTGTCATTCATTTCTACTCTAGTTCTTTGACATAATGCTAGTTAAAATTTCCAATTCTCCTTAATTAACTCATACACATTAATTTTCACATTGTTATCGGCAGAATTTATTGCAGATGAGAGGTGTCCTATTTAATCCCCAGTAGCTAGGCATGTAAGCATTGATGACATAGTCATAGTCCATCACATACATGTGTAGACAAATAGATGTACTTAACGAAGATTTCAATTGAAAATTACAATTACAATACTGCTGTTTGGCTGCCTGTGTGGTCTGTGCTCTTATTTATCCACCCACTATGTGACATATATATGTAGAGGGCCACACTACATCATAGCATAGCGAAAAGTGTCTGCTACGTGGAGAAATTAGCAGCAGCTGGAGAGTCTACAAAACCCACTTTGAAAAAATATCTAAAAATTTTCTTTCCTGCTTGCAAAAATATATTTTTAACGGTTTCAAGCACATAAAGATGTAAAAAAATATTCTGCCGCAGTTCCCCTTTTGAATGGTGAATGATTTGAATGGGCCACTAGTTCATTAATATCGGTACCTATGCCTATTGTATAACCAAATTCAATTGCAAATTTGTAGCTCATGATATGATTTTTATGGTCAAAGACCATAAAGGTATCATCACTAGTAAAAGTCCTGCCGTTCACTGAACAACATCCGTAGTTTTCTACGGATATAGACCAAAAATGCTGTATCAAATAGCACTGATAATCCGATGTAACACGTCATTTTCCTGTATCCATGATCCTAGCTATGACTATCATAGCCTGTTGTATTTAGGTTCCCAAAATAGTGATGAATTATGAAAAGTTTTGAGCACATGAAGGACTCACCTGTCAGTGAATTGTCTACGATTTTACCCGGCAATGAAGAGATATCCCCATCACTATCAGCACAGGTGCTCGCACACTGACCATTCGTAAGTAGTTCATAGAACTGCACACTTCCTGGTTTACACTGACTTGGGGAGGATCGGTAGGGTTGTCTCTGCAGGGTTTGTCAGTCGCTTGCCCGGTCTTTATATCTTCACTATAAAGCACTGCAAGTGAGAGATTTTCTTCATGGATATTACCAGTAATGCCAGCCAGTCACATCTATCTTTGCAAACTATACCATTCGAAGATGCTGTACTCTTGGTAATACCCCTAATTAGCAGCACCAGTGCTGTATACACACAGCAGTGATTAGCCTCATGTAAACACAGGCCGACTCAGATCGACTGACGAAAAATATGCTGTTTGGTGCGCATAGTAGAAAAAAGATATATACATAATGAGAAACGCAGGGTTGCGTGATCGTTAAAAAAATGTCTGCTGCTCTTTTGGGGAAAAAATTGTTCGAGCGTGTATTCATGCCAAGATAATCATGGGAGGAGGTTTTGAAGCCCTAAGGGGCAAGTTTTGAGGATTTTTGGAGCCATTTATTAAGTGCATTATAATGTTATAGTGTGGTTTTGCCGTAGTTAAAACTACCACGGACAGTGCCTGTCACATAAACTTCATTCATTCATTGAGGCATCACACACGCAGAGAACACTGCACAGTTTCATTGCCTAACGTGTGGACTCTACCATTATGAAAAATAGGGTGGGTGGGATCTTGTCTGGTCGATTGCACTATGCTTTTGTAGGGAAGGTAGATAAGGCCTATGCGCTAACTACACTTGAAAGGCTGAATCCAAGAACATGTCTATCGCACTTTTGAGCCCAAACATCTACTTTTACTTAGTAGCCACTTGAGAACAATAAGCAATTAACGATATTGGCTACTTTTCCAGTAGTATACATTTCAGAACAGTCACTCTGAAATAGTATTCCTTTCAATTCGGTTGGTTTTCTATAGTGGCAGTTTCAAAGAGTCTACTATTGAATAGTGACCATTTTGAAACATCTGGTTTCGATAGTGCACACTAGCAGTAGAGGTGACTGTAAAACCACCCGCCTGTTAACAGTGACTTTGTGATAGTAACTCCTACCATAGCAGCTACTCTCAAAACACATCGTTTCTAAAAGTCAACTATTGAAAAGTGACCATTTTGAGATCGCTTGCCAGATTCCCTGTTATAAATACACGGTAGCAACATATGATTTAGATTAGCAGCGATACGTGACAGTATAAACATATGGAAAACTCTACTCACGCTATAGTTTGGGGTATAGTTCTATTTAGAGTGACTCAGTTAAGATTTGAAGATATTGTAGATACTCTTTGAGGATGTGAAATGTAATGAGCGATTCCCACCTCTAACCAATAAAAGTCGAGATTGGAGGTAAATTTGTTTAAAAATTGTCAATAGTTATGTAGTTTTAAGATAAATCAAAATTTCCTTCTTTTCATGGCGATATAATTGAATAAAGAATTCAATTTGAACAAATGCAGCTATTTTCGAGCATAGGTCTGCATTTATTTTTGATTTAAATTCTTAGATTAAAAGCGCAATCATAAGTTCAGGCTAACCTCTCATTATTGAAATGGTGGTTTATTTTCAACGGGGGCCTGGATGTCTTTGCATCTTAAATTAAGATGTGTGTTTCGGAGTGTTCGAATTTCCCTGAATTCTAATTTCGCGAAATCATTGATTTTTTTAAAACAAAATATGCTATATATCCACGTGGATTTTTAACATTCTAAAGAAATCATCTAAATTGTGCCCATATTTGATCGAATTTAATAGAAGAAACTTTGTATGGTATTCAAGATTTCATTTGGATTACGGTAACGGCCTTTGGTGATCGTCACCGGGGTCACGAATGAAGTAATCCCGTAATAGAATTTTAAATATGATAAAATTTGTTAAAGATGAAACCGCAACGTTTCGACTGTTGACTAACAGCCATCATCAGGTTGAATGTAGACATTCCAGTGATAAGGGCTTTCAGTCAGATGGCTGTCAGTCAACAGCCGAAACGTTGTGGTTTAACTATAATAAATTTCATGATACAAAATTCTACTGTGGAAATTCTTCATTTATCTACAGTTAACATGCTTTCGAGTATTTTATTGGACTTCTTCGGGTCCTGTAGTCGTTTAGATCGAAAATTATTTACTAATCGGCAAACAAGGGATATACAACCGTGTTGGTCGCTATGAGAGGATATACAACCGTGTTGGTCGCTACGTTCCCTGTATATCTGCACCTGAAACCGGTACCTTTTGTTGGTTCTAGCCCGCATTCACTTCCAAATTCAAGTATTGGTAACATTGGTTTACGATAATTTGAGAAAAAGAGTTTAGTTGGAGAAAACTGATAATTATCTTATAATTCAGCGATTCATTGGTTCATCGATTCAGCGAAGTTCAAACACCGTACATGTTGGCATGTTATTATATTGGCACCTTGAAATAAAGTTTCATAGAGATATTGCGGTGCTAAGTTTATTAATATTAAGAGGTAATTACTTTTGGTCTGTGGTCTTTTGGTGGTCAGTGCAGTTTGTTCATTTGTTCATCAATCACTGTCCAGTTAGCCAGTGTAATTGACCTGCTGAACAGAGCTGCTGCTGGGTTTTTGATAACCTATATAAACAATTTACTTAATAAAGTAGGAAAGTATGTGCAACTAGAATTACAGCCTATTGCATTTCTTGCACATCTTAAGCCAAAAGAAGTTTTCTCTATCAAATGAAATTGCTGACTTCAAAATTAACATTTCAACACTGCACTTTTATACGCTAATCGTTTGATCTTTTATTATAAGTTGGTAATTTCATTTCAACCAAACTGTATAACTACGAAATAAGATTTTGATTATGGTATCACTTCTAGCGAGTGATAAAACGATTCAATATTCATTAACGAAGAAGCAGAGAACAGCGCGACAAAGTGAACTTCACATAGATTACCTAAAAATCGTTTGTATTGAAATAAACAATTAATTCAAGGTTAATTCTAAGTATTTTAGATACATTTTTTTGTAATTCATTTTTTGAACATATGATTTTTTATTTGTATAATCCTCTCTCATATACCCTTAAAACAAATTGAGCCTAAAAGGCAAATTTATATTTTGTCTTTCTTTTCTACAAAATTAAAGATTTATGAACACACCAGAATGTTTTATAATCGCAAATGTAAAACAAAAATCTTAAAATTCTAAGAATTCTAGGACTGGCACTATATTTTAGTAGTAATGGATTTAATCCATGATGATGTTATATGAATCAATAGTTTCCCATTTTGTTGAGGGTAATATAATTTAGGGGATTCTTAGCATCTCAAAAACTTTGATTTTCTATTCACAAAACTGTATTCAAAGCATACAGAGTTCTGTATACAAAGCATATAGGGTTTAACAGTACCTTTGAACCTGTCACGTATCACTGCAAATCTGCTATTTTGTACAGGAAATAACCATGTCATCTCAAAATGGTCACTTTTCAATAGTTGACTTTTAGTAACGATGTGTTTTGAGAGTAGCTGCTATGGTAGGAGTTACTATCACAAAGTTACTGTTAACAGGCGGATGGTTTTACAGTTGCCTCTACTGCTAGTGTGCACTATCGAAACCAGATTTTTCAAAATGGTCACTTTTCAATAGTAGACTCTTCGAAACAGCCACTATAGAAAACCAACCGAATTGAAAGGAATACTATTTCAGAGTGACTGTTTTGAAATGTATACTACTGGAAAAGTAGCCGATATCGTTAATTGCTTATTGTTCTCAAGTGGCTACTAAGTAAAAGTAGACGCTTGGGTTCAAAAGTGCGATAGACATGTTCTTGGATTCAGCCTTTCACTTCATTGTCAGCCACCCATTTTATTGATGAAACAGATCGTTACATTGAAATAAACTAAAACAAGAACATATGATGTCTGTGGAAATTACAATTCCTTTCACAATTCCTCAAAGAATTTTTCAGGATTTGGGGAAAATAGGAAAACTTAAGACTTAAAAAAAACCAGCCTCATGGAAACCCTGGAAAAGTGACTTTGTTTTCACTGATAAAACTGACATCTCCTCACTACATCCACGCACTACTATTTGGTTTATTTTAAACACTGTTTATGACCATATGAACCTTGTGGTCCTCTTGTTCATAATGCTGAGTTTAACCCTTTCGCTGCTGCGGCCTATTTTTGCCTTGTGCTGAGCATTTCTGTCAAAATTTGACTTTATTCTAAAATAATTATAATTGATCTATTTTTCACAAATGAAATAAAAAATTAATAAAACTAATAAAACTAATTGTGGGATTAGATTTTCATAATTTCAACATTTGGTATCCCATAGTGGCGATTTTGATACATATGGCTGACCATACTAAAAACCATCATTTTCTGAAAAAAATCGCAAAAATCGGAAATAAGAACCAAAATGTAATTCACACTGTGCAATAAAATTTATTTATTGCAAAATAGCAGAGTTCTTGATTGTGTGATAAACTTCAAAACATTCACCCAGATGTAGCCCAGGTTTGTTTGGACAGGTTTTGCAATGATAGACGGATTCACTACGTATGCCGGGTCGCGCTTTACACACTGGGCATCTCTTTCCTGCAGGGATGTGAATTCCCCGCGGATCCATGGATTCCCGCGGATTTTCCAAATAGTCAAAAAAATGATGTAACAGTATGGGGGGGTGATGATCTCACTCAATTGGTCCGGTGCTATCGTTAATTAGGTGGACCTTAAGTGCGTTCAGTGCCTGGTTTACTTACCGTCGCGTAAAAGTATCGCATTTCAATGCATATTCATTGCAACACTGATTTTGTATCTACATTTGTACTACGATGAGTGTATATGTATTTTATCGATCGGTTGCCGACATGCGCGCGCGGCAACAGTAGTAATGTACATAGGCCTACTTAATGTTGCCGCGCGCGTGTGGTGAATGCCTTCAGATATTATACACTACTGGGTGATGATTTTTAGTGAGCATTCGGATTCATCGGCGCATTTTAACTGCAATAATTCAGGGCTCGACCCGTAATGCATGAGATGTTGAATGTCATCGAATGAGGATGGAACTAGCCATTACCTTCCAAAATATAATAGTCGTTCATGGGTTCAAGATCGCTCTAAGTGCTCGGAAAACACTTCTAATTTCTAAAAATTAGGGTCGGACCCCCAAACCCCCCGAAATAGCTTCGCGCCTTCGGTGCTCGCAAGTGCTGACAGCTACGCCGTCAGCTGGTTTGCATGTGTAACTCAAGAAAAAAACCGCACATTTTATAGGTTGGCGTTCTCATCTCCGTTCCTGGGGATAGTCTGGCCGGTGTTGAAGGAATTCTCTCAAAAAATTGTCTACTTACTAAACGACTGGCAGTGTTGTTGTCAACAACAGGATGGTTTGAAAGCATCGCAGATACCTCGTCATGAACGAATGCCAAGAAGTCCTGTTTTAACCCTCCTTTCCTGGCAACAAGATGGGAATTCAAGATGCAAAGCATGAACAAGCGAGCCGCAATCTTTTTATACCATTTCATTGTTCTCTCCATCTCAAGGCGGTCAGTTACTTCGGTTAGTTTACTTTTTAGTCAGTTACTGTGCATATCTATTAGTCTCAGTAACGATATGGTCAATCACTTCGTTTGATAGAAATTGTTTCACATAAATTTACAGAGTTGCATCATTTGCGATATGCACTTTTTGGCCTGGAATTTCAGTAAATTGAGGAATTGTTGGCATGAAATGTTGAGTGTCATTCAGCCATATCCGCTACGGTTGCTGTCCAGGCCCTTATCCTCGTATACGCTCTTGTCCTCTGCCGCTACCGCGACCTTGGCCTTGACTTCTGCTACGACCTCGTCTACGCCCTTGTCCTCTGCCTCTACTGCGACCTTGGCCTAGACCGCTACCACCTCTCACAGCATTTGGAACACTAGGCTCAGATGAATCATGGTCACTCTCATCAGCAGATTGAACAGTATCACTACCACTAAAAAAAGAAAATTATAATACTAAACTGCAGTGTTATTATCATATTTTACCAAATTAGCAAGCAGTTAGTTCATAATATAATTTTTGAAATTTCATCTTTAGTATTATTTTTTTCTTTTTCCCCGGACACAAGTGTCTGCCACTAACCTAGCAAATTACCTGGAATTTTCATCGGCACCATCATACGTAGCGGCGTCCTCATCATCACTGCTATCATCAATGTTATCGCCCTGCTGGACATCGACAGTATCGTCTTCACTTTTGATATCAGAATCACCTCTGTCGTGATCAGCAAAAACTTCGGCTAATATGTCTGCTGCAGAGATTCTTCTCCTTGCTGCCGCCATTTCAATGAATGAAAAGTTCCACTCATAATGGACAGATGGCAGTACTGTACGGTAACAGGGAGATATTATGGAACGAACGCCATAATAAAAAGTTTTCAAATTTTAGTTATTATTTTGATTTTCCCACTGTACTATGCGCCATCTACAAGATTTTGATGATTTGCGAAACAATTTTTATAAGGCATTTTTTTGTTAAGTGCCGACAATTCAAAACAAAACAATCGCCACTGTGCTGCAGTCAATTTGAAAAGAATAGCGACTATGCGTCAGCACGTCAGCCGCACACAAAGTGATGCGGTAGAAGCGTCCATAGCAGTTAAAAAGTTAAGGTTATTGCTTTCTGTGTATGTATACCAGGGGACATTTGATAAAAAAATAATGTGGTAATTCCATATATTGGTACCTAGGCATATTTGTTACCTACATCATCAGTAAAATTGTCGTTGATGACATTCTCTATGATTATAGCGAGTGTCAAGGTCATTGGTTTCCGATATGTTCAGGTGGTGTGGAATAGCGGAATAGCATGGTATTTTCATATATGCCTATTGGTAGCTATGCATAGTTTGTAACTACAATCAACGGCAGAATTGTAGCTAATAACAAGCTATATGATTGTGATGTGCTTCTACCTCATTCATTACTGTACTTATTCACCAGGGGTGTTGAATATTTGATTGTCAGATTGTCAAACATTTCACCAAGTAGCTTAGTCTCCCTGGACACCTAGTTTTCAAACATTGTTTACGGGTAGGACTTAGTGTACGGTACATACCTATTGGAATTAAAGTTTTTTGAGTTCCAGTTGTGGCCACCAGGGGATGTGTTGCAAAGACAGCCTTAATTAACTCTTTCGATGTCATTGGCGAACTGGTTCGCCGAGAATTGACGTGAATTTGGTTAGCTTAGATCAGTGTTGGGGAAAATATTCGCCGATGTCAATCAGGTGACTTCGGTGCTGATTGGCTAGTCGTTAAAGCTATTAGAAGCATCTAAGCCAATCACCCACATGTAGGTGGTTACTACTAGCTGAGCTTCCAGGAATTTCAATGTCACACGTGTTTTGAATGATTAGATCCACTGACAAACATACTGACTGGGATAGTAACTAGGGGCTTAGTGCATGCATATATGAATGTATACAATACGCGGCTACAGCATTATAGACTCGCATACATTTACGAACGTCTGCAGTTATTTGAAGTAATCATGGCAAACAAACGTTTTACCAGCAAGTCAGAGATCTTGTTTTTGATAGCAGCAATGATAATGATAATGTAGATGAAAGTGATGATGAAAGTGATAACGAAAGTGATAACACCAGTCAGACCGAATTTGAAAGCGATGAAGCTAGTCAAAGTGACAAGGAACCACCACCATCAGCGCTTCCTTCAGACAGCTGGAAGCGAAACCAATCCAACCATACCTGCTCCAGCTGTCACTTCTCCAGCTAGGGGTCGAGGGCGTGGTCATTGAATTTTGGGGGATTTGACCCCATAACATATCAAAACACAACCTTAACCCATGGATTTTCTCCTAAATGCCTTTTTGAATATATATCTCTAACTTTTTTTGAATTATTACATAGTAAATATGTACTGCAAAATTTTCTGTTTTGAGGGTTCTACTTGACCCTCCATAGACCCCAAGACCCCAAATTGAAATTTTGAAAATAACATTCTGTTAGCTGAGGTCATAAGCTCCAAGAAAATTGTAACTTTTATCATGCTATTTCCATTAGAACGACTGCAATAAGGCTTTGAAAAAATACTACAAAATTGTTTTAAAACAATGAAACTAATTCATCACTGCTGAATACCGTTATTCAATAACATATTCAACACGAAAAGAGTTTTAAAGCTGTAGAAACCGAGGTAAGTTCCTATGAGCATTCAAGAGTTTTTCTTTCCAAATATGGCCACCAGTGGGCCTAACTGAATAAAAAAACATTGGCTCGATAGAACCTACAATACTTGATCAATTTATTACTAACTTTGTATACGGGCAGGACTATCGTGAGTTTGCCAAGATGGATTGAGGGCGAACAGGTCCTGTTGGAGTTGGCGCCATTGTCTCAAAGGGAGAGGATAATGTCTCAACTGAGCATATATTTCTACCGCCTAGTAGTAGTAATAGTAGTAGTAGTAGTGGTTGCCAGGGCTCGCATCCATGTTTAATTAGCTATGTCCGTGGGAATGTTTATTTCCCACAAATTGGTTTAAATCGACACTCCAGCTAACCAGCTGGTTAGAGTAGAGAAGTAAATCAAAATAATGAATGAATAAAATCTACATCACTACCGTACATCAATATTGATACTGAACACATTTATGTATGGACTACTTCAAAACAAACAGTGACTGTGTCCACGACGAAACATATCTTTCCATAAATTGTATAGAGCTTTCTTGTCTAACCCTTTCAGTGCGTCTACACCGCAGTGCGGTGTATGAATTGATGATGGATTTTGCTAGTACATTACACTGCGGTGCATTGATGTAATTAGTTTTTATCTCTATTGAAAGATGGCAGCACATATCAAACATAGTGAAATATTAGTAACTAACAATACACTGCACCGCGGTGTATACGCACTATAGTGGTATTCCCGTTATACGACACATTTGGAATTTTTCAAAATTTTTCTCCAGCACTATAGTGTATTGATTAGTCAGCACTGAAAGGGTTAAATTGAATGATAATGTTGGACATTAAAGTGCTTTCTTTAATTGGTAACTTCTTTTACAGCTGTATCCTCAGAGAATTCCTCTGCCCATATCCCCCAGGCTAGAACGTCACCCTGGTTGCAGGGCCAGGGCAATGAGTTCACCCTTGCCAAGGGATGAGGGTTGCTCATGTTCGCCCAAGCCATGACCCTAACACTCAGAATGGCGCAGATCCTCTCATTGTCCTTTTTTAGGCTCAGTATTGGACTGTTCCTAAGCCATTACCCTTCACTCATCACGGATATATACTATCTTAGTAGTCAAAACTATGCGCTTATTTGCAAGTTTTTTATGCTTCACGACAAATTTTACCTGATACTAGTATGAACAAATTAGTTTGCACATGGTGCTAGAAAAAAAGGCCTGACTTGAGACTTAATTACATTGGGTGTTTACGTCTGAGCTACGTTTCGTCTGATTCACTCATTCTGCAGCTGCACTTGCTGGTTGTTGTTGAAGCAATATTTTATCTCTGGGTATCTTGTCCACCAATAGCTCCAGTTTTGCAACAATCCGGTTTGGTACCCAGGACTTTGCAGATCCCATTAAGCAATCCTTATGTTTACTTAGTTCAGGGATGATTCCTAGCTTTTAGTGTGTCTCAACTCAACATTGTCATGCACTAGAACCACGTCTCTCAGTTGTAAAATGTCAACCATTCCTGAATTCTTGTTTGAATATGAATATGAATATATTTTTTCTCAAATGTATAATACATAATATAATAGTATAATAATTGTTGTACATGATTATTGAATATATACATTCTAGCAGGACAGCCCCAAGCCCTAAGGGCTGTACCTAATTGGGGGGATGCCCTGGTATGATTTGATACCATGATACAATTAATGAGAATACAATAATAATTAATGACAACATAATTGACATCAAAAATAATAATAATAATAATAATAATAATAATAATAATTTTTGTCCCATAATGACAACTTTGTGTCCCGTAATGACACAAAATATTTGACCGTGTCCCATAATGACTGTCCCGTAATGACATTATGGGTCAATGCGGGACAAAGTGTCATTATGGGACATAGTCAAATATTATGTGTCATTATGAGACAAAAAGTTGTCAATATGGGACAAAAACATTTTTAAGTATATACCTTAAGTGTGACACATAAAGTTTGTCTGTGATACTGGTGTAAATGAATGCAGTCAACAGGCTTGCCTCAGAGGGATCTGTGAAAGATTGCCATCGTTCGGTGTTGAATCAAGTCTTACAATTGATATAACCTTTTTAAGCAAAAGTTTTCTGAAGATGAGATACCGTCCAGACTAACCACCAAGAAAAACATCAATTTTTGGACCTATCTGCAGTTGAGGAAATGCATCGGTCGACCTTCATTTCTCAGTCCAATAGTACCATTGCTGGCCAGTCAAATTCAACCAATATTTAGCAATAGACATTTAAAAACAAAATATTCAAATGATTTAATCATTTATTTTCATCTTATTTATTACTGTATCAAGTCATCAAGTTATAAAACAAAATGTGACATGTGCGTGAGAACAGCATACATGTAGTACTTGAATAGACCATAAGAGTGAACTCGCGTCTGACAGTGTGGCGGGAGGGAGGGTTGAAAATCCTTGACATACTTCACGACAGTAGTTATACAGTTCCCCAATTCCCTTTCACATCTACTCTGTCAACTAAAAATGAGTTAACATCAGATTTGAAAATTATTTGATGATAAACCCATCGAACACATCATTTCTAATAATGAACAGACGATAAGATTAGTTGCTTGCAAGAGACCCTCAACAGTAGTTATACAGTTATCCAATTGCCTTCCACCTCCACAATGTCAACTAAAAATGAGTTAACAACAGATTGGAACAGTGAAAGTATTACAATGATATACACAGGTTTTTATCCTTTCAAAATTGCGATCCAATCTGTTGAAAATGCATTTTTAGTTGACAGTGTGGCGGGCGGGAGGGTTCAAAATCCCTGAAATAACTGTACAACAGTAGTTATACAGTTGCCCATTTCCCTTCCACCTCCACAGATTGGAACACTGAAAATATTACGATGATTAATCCATCGAACACATCATTTCTAATAATGAACAGACGATGAGATTGTCACTTAGTTGACAGTGTGTGACACCTCCACACTGTCAACTAAAAGTGAATTCAAAACAGATTGGAACACTGAAAATTTGAAAGGATGAAAAACAATACTCTAGTGCCTGTTCATACGATAATGCACATGCTGGCGCATTTTTTCGTATCCTTCTCGAGACGATCGAATGCTATACTTCACCGCAATGGCCCCAACAGCTTTTACATTTTTACAAACGGCCCGGACTTCCTTCATGTTGGGCTTTTGTTCAAAGTCCTGAAATGCATCCCATATTATCTCGGTCTCCCTGGGAGAAAATGTTCATTTAACAGTTGACAAGCCCTGCGAAGATGCCAGATCCTGAATCAAAAAAGTAGATATTCAAACTTTTAAATGTGTAATGGTGACAGGGTCTCTTTAATTAAGTACTCATATTGCGGTCAATTATATACATGAAGTTTAATTCATTCTCTTAATTTTAAGGAAATATTTACAAGTTACTATTCATATTGATCAAACACTACATGTAATTCTTGCAACTCGTGAGTTGTTTTGCTATTCAAGAATGGTAACAATTTTCACATGGCTCTATCTTAGCAAAAAATCTTTCAAAAAAAGTTATTTGGTCGCAAATTTATATATCCCGGTATATCAATATCATTGTGGTAATCTATCATAGTTATTCTTCCAAAAGCAATCAGCAGAAACGCATGCCTAACTCAAGTTAAAACCATTTCATGATGACACGAAACATCAAACATGTAAACGGTAGGCTTACCAACAAGATCCTAAATCTGTAATGTCTATCTCTGTAAACTGTTATTTTAGTGACTTTGTAAGCAAATATAATCCTTTACGCTAACTAAACTCGGTTTCTAATTCAGTGACTCCCAAAACCATTTAATGTTTATCTCTGTTAAATCTTAATTCAGTGACTTTGTAAGCAAATATAATCCTTTACACTAACTTAACTAAGTTTCTAATTCAGTAACTGCCTAAACCATTTAATTTGTGGAATATGCGTCCATTAGGCCTATGACTACTGACTAGATAGCATTTGCTCTTTAACCCATTAGCACTCAGGAATTGCACTATGTAGTGTGAATTACTCCTCAGAAAATACGAGGTAAAATCTAAGTTCATCATGATACCGAATAGCTGTTTATATCCATGCATCACAAGTTTGTGTTATTTTGTACTAAATCGTCAAGGCTTTCATATGATGTAAAATACTTTTAACAATGAATAAATATAATCTAGTATCTTACCCGATTTTTCCGTTTATCAGAGGCTGCAATAGCCAGCAGACGCGCAGATGGTAATACAACGGAACCGTCGCCAGACTGCAATGATGAAACATACTAATGAACAGGCGCTTTAAAATACATTATACACAACAGTTGAAGAACTATAAGTGACTAAAGTTGACTAAAGTTTCTTCATTACAGAAAAAACTTTCTTTGCCGTCTTAGCCGTTTCTCAAGTCAGACCTTTATGGGTTGTAAAAAGGATTTCAATGTCTTACCAGATCTGTTTGTTTATCTGGAGTATCTGGTAAGCTTACTGATGGCGGAATAACAGAAGCACCATCAGACTGCAATGATAAAACATACTGATATACTATAGTTTTAACTAGGGGGTCCAGGAACACCATGCCCACTAGCTAAGTGGTTTCAATATGCTCAACAATCTAATAATTTCAATAGTCAGTTCCTTGGACACCATATACTGAAACCATTGACCTTGAAACTGAACACTATCATAAAATTATGAGCTACAATTTTGCAATTGATTCTGGTAAAAGAAATGCCTAGATACCAACATATTTCTGTGCAAACGATTTTGCTGTTTTCATGCCTCTCGACACAGGTATATCAACAACTTGCTGATAAACTCTTATTCAAAACATTTCTTTGTACACACCTCATGTTCAACACCATTTGCTGGATCTTCTTCCAGTACTACACCTGGCTGAAATATTAAGATATGCTAATTATCAAACACTATTCATTTCAGTCTAAAAGTTGAGAACTATGTTTGAGATGACTATCAGAGAATGAACCTAATAAAGGATTTTTACAGATCTAACTGTGGGTTTTTATCTGTTAAGTTCATTTTCACTTTCTCATTCTAAAAAGGCTCATAACTAAAAAATTCGCCCACCCTCCTCATGTCTAGAAAAGAGATTTGAATTAGAAACAAGGTATCAACTTTGAAGGGCCTAAATTATTCAGGAAAATAATATGAAATGTCCAAGTATCGTGCATGAGACCATAACTGAATATTGTGAAGTTAAATTTTCCTCACCTCACTTTCTCTAACCTGTTGTTTGTTTGCATCTTCTACAGTTGACTGAAAAGAGATATGCTGTCGTCAAATTCTATTGATAAGTGTACCAGGAGTAAACGCTAGAATTCATTATTTCCATTTTACCTAAATCATTTTTGGACTTATGTTTATAGTGGACATGAAGAAAATCTGTTTTTTTTTAAATAAGTCTGATTATTGAATTATGGTTTGTCACTCATGAATCGATAACCCGATATGCAAGCGGTTTTTTGATGAAGAAAACTGTTAGATAACTTATTAGATAACAGTTATAAAATTGAAAAATATCTTGAAACTATCAACTATGAAGTGGGAAAGTCATAATGCAGCATTTTCACATTTGACATCGGATAATTTTAGACTGTTCTACTTACCTTCATTACAGAAAAAACTTTCTTTGCCGTCTTAGCCGTTTCTATGTGACCAGACGTGAGCACATAGAATTTGTCTTGAACAATTGACGAGTGTGACATCAACTGTGCTAAATTATCACGCATGTACGGGTAGTCTCGTCGCACAGCTGTGACCGTGCTCTTCCTAATGAGGAAATTGCTGATCACTCGCTTTTCCCATGTTGCGTACTCAATAAACTTCTTGAGCAGGCTAAAAAATTTAACAATATATAACGATGTCTCAATATTTTTATATATTTTTCACTAGTAATTTGTTCCCAACAGCTGATACAGATTACACAACGTTTTAACATAGCAATTGGTACGTTGGCTACAGAATAGGTTGAACAACTTTTTAAATACGGATTATAGAATACAAATTAGACATAAGTAACGAGACGAGTAGTACTATATAGGTTAACTATTTATTTATAGAGAACTGAGTGAGAAGAGTTATTACAAATAAATGATGAGTGATATGATAATTAATAATTAAGTGAGTGAGTAGATAATTAATTAATTACAGAGCAACAAACTAAAACAAATCAAAGAGAAATAAATCAAAATGAAACTATATCAAAGTAAAACGGATAACAAGAAATGGAAGTCTGAAATAAGTACAGATACAATGAATAACAAACGAAGTTACGTTCTGTAGTGGGACATGAATCCTAGATCGCGATTGAGTCCAAGATTGGATACTATAAATACTGTTGTTTTTCTATTGACTATACTCATTCACCTGATGAAGCTTCTATACATTAGTAGCGAAAGCTTGTGCCTCAAATAAATAGTTAACCTATAAAGTACTACTCGTCTCGTTACTTATTTTAAACCAGGTTAACACGGCTACTCGACGGAAATTAGAGATAGAAATTTAAAGGGAATAACGTTATTGAAAAATGGGACCAATTCTATTTACGGAGTAAACACTGGGGTTAAGACAGGTTAACAATATACGCGTAGAGAGGTTATTTATTCCTGTTAAAAAAAATGCTTTTTTCTTGATTATCAGAAAATTGGGCCCGCAGGGCCGTCAGAGACCGGGCTGGCAACACAGTCGGGTTCATGGGAGAGTCACAGTAAACACACCATGGTTTAAGATATGTTATATAAACATATATGTAAAAATGTTTGATAACTGGTCACATCATGATGTGGGTAACTTTGGACCTCTTTTCAATCCTATTTGAGTCTCCTAAATTATCGTTTGTTGGTCTGGCAGGACAAGACTTCGTGTGGTGCCACAGACTAGTATTTATGAAAAAGCCATAACCGTGTTCGCAAAGAAGGAAATCTTCTGCCGTGTTGTGACCAGTGGTGGGTCTTCTAGCTACCACTAGTTCTCCATAACCTTGTTTAATGACCTGAAATGAGATCATTGAAAAAAGTCACTTTTCTGAATTATGCATATTCATGTGTACATCTAACTACAGAAAAAATGTTTAACTGGTCACATCATGATGTGGGTAACTTTGGACCTCTTTTCAATCCAGTTTCAGCTGCGATAACTATTTGAGCAGTATAACTGACTACCACCATTCATTCAAATTGTTGTGAATCACTTAACAGTATTGCAGTGCTGTATGGTGTCTTTGCCTGTCGGCAGATATGAGGGACAAGATCCCGAAGGGGCACTATCACTAGGCCAGCACATTTGCGATTCATAAATGATGTAATCTGTGGGTTATATCTGTCAAAATACACTCCCGCTCCATATCATTTACACAGCAAAAGCTTGTGTTAACACGACAGCAGGAACGAATACCTCACATCAATATTTTCCCTTCGCTGTTTTGATTTCAATGCAGAATAAAATTGAATTGGATTTGATGTAATTTTCTTCCATAAAATAACAAGAGGCCCATGGGCCTTGACGCATTAGTAGATTATACTGTGGTAAGGTATTAAGTGGTTAATGTATTACGTCTGGGGGCATATGTTCTATGACGATGAATTTCTTTTTTCTGCCGAAAGATTTAGCCTAGACCTTTTGTATTGTAAAACCTCGATAATGCGATTCTGTTTAAGTCGAAACTAGTTTATTCTGATGTTTTCCATCATGTCCCAGCTAAGATATTTATATCAATCAGGATTTGGATACAAAAACCCATTTAATACAACACGAGATTCTTAGCAATGATGTACAACTGTAAGGGTAATCACAACTGACCGTGGTTTTTTGCATGAACTTGTAGGCCCTACGGAATAATGAATACAAAAACAGAACGATTTTTCTAAGTAAAACATCCTCTGATGCATACGTAGATCAACCGGTCAAACGTACACAAGCAAAACATCACACAGAGAACGATGCCGGCGTTGGTGTCACTGAGGGAGGCCGGCTGATGAGGGCCTATAGCTAGTGTAACGATTGAGTGGAACAGGAAAACAATATTCACTAGTGGAAGAACGACAGTTACGCCAGATTAATTATGGGAATTTCGGATTTGAAAAATTTTGATCCCGTAAGACGATGACATAAAACAACTAAAACTTGAGCATGAACTACGATTCGGGGCAATATCAAAATCAGAAGCTGCTATATAAGTTTTTCAAATTTCAGGGCAGTACATATTAAACCAGGCCGGTTACCTTTATCTTTGGGTATACGGTAAAAATGTCCCCAGAAAAAATGTCCCGGAAAAATGCCCCAGGGAAAAAAATGTCCCCAGTCTATCATTACTAACTTGATAATGTAGTTAATTTCACATCATAATAACACCAGAGAACAAACTTGGTAATACATATTCATAACAATTTTAACATTTGATTAATTATTTGTATTTTAAATGAAATATCTTCTTAAATTTGAAGTATCATGTAATGAGTTTACAAGGTTTCAATAGGCAAAATTAATTAACGCCAAAATTCTAGGCCTATAATTCTCATGGTCACTCAATGAATTCTTTTTTATGGTTAATCAACAAGTTTGTTCTCTGGTTTGATGTGAAATTTACTTACCTAGTAATATACATATTTTCCGGGACATTTTTTCCGGTGATATTTTTTCCTGGGACATTTTTACCTACATTCCACTGCCACAGCAACACGGCTATATAAAATGTCGTACAATTATACACGCGCGCGCTTTTCTTTCTCATTTGATTTTAAATATCTGTTAATTTTGAACCATTTCCAAACTACAAGAAACTATTTTACCAACATTCTTAATTCTAAATGGTATATGAGTTTAGCCTTACCTAAATTAATGTTCTATTTCATCATGGCAACCTTGAACTCTTAAACATCAGCAGTTTAAACGATATTGAAAGTGTATGCGGTGTATAAGTCGACCTACATTTTTTGGACATGACTTTTGGTCTCAAAAACTCGACTTATACACCGGAAAATACGGTACTGTTGAAATCAAGTCCATCAAATGAATGTGACTTTCATTAGTTTCATGATAGGATATCTTTTAATAGTAAAGCAATACAATGCTCGAGTATACTAATTGAGTAAACTAATATCATTTTCCGTAAGGACAATTTTAGTGAAACATAACCCGTAGACTCAAATGCATGCATTAGAACGAAAATGACTCATCTCGCATTTGGCAATAGACGTGCTGCGATTTAGTTATTGAATCAAAACTTGGGAGGATAAATTCTATTTGGAAAGGGATACAGTTACACAAAAATGATATTCTTTTTAAAAGTATCCTATTCTAGGAGAGTATAGTAGAAAATGATCACTATTTTTATATATCATCGTCAAGGGGCATGGTCTCAGGAATATTTTGAACGAGAGATTCATGCGGTTAGAATGTTGTTAAAATCCATCAAAGGACAAGTGAAATGAATGTATGCACGCATTTAAAAAGAGAAAAGAGAAAAATGACCAATCAATACGGGACGAAAGTATTCCAACAAAATCTAACGATCCATTAACTGGTGCGTAGGCTGTCAACTTGAAATGCTGAGTAGGGAATCCATTAGATATTAACATTGATACTAATGTGTAAGGGGCACTTTGATAATTTTACACTTGGCCTTTGGTTACATCGATATTTAAGTTTCACTTATTTTCCCTCTTCCCACTAATTGCGTTATTTTGTCACTTGAGCCATATCCGTGACCAGGTAATATTTTTTTCTGAAATTGTGAAAACATCCTTACTCCAACCGATGTTCAGGAGGTCAATAGTCAAGTAAACAACGACCTCAGTTACACTTGCTGAATGGAATGCAGGTTACATTACATTAGACCATATTGTATCAAATACATTTAGAAAGAAAAATATTATATCAAATACATTATTTAAACACACTTACCTTAAGCTGTTCAAACGTATCACCGAATCTCATCCCCATTCTTCATTAACGCGCGGTTTCCAGATACAAAGAGGAATGTTTTTTTGCATGCATCGTCATATTCTAGTGCCCAAGACATGTCGTGGATAAAGTAGATATTTTCAAGTTAGATAAGTGATTTTTGCAGTAAAGCTAGTACCGAAGTGGCTACGAATCAGGTTAGAGCTGATCTTTTATACCGCTTAATATATTGTAACATGTGGATAAAATTATACGTTCTTCAATCATGACAGTTTCCACGAATGATAGCAACGGAAAACACATCTAATATATACTGAACGAATTATTAATTGCATGCTAACTGAGAAGTTGCCTAGAACTAATTTACAGAAATATAAACACTTTCAATTGATGATCAGCCGACGGAATATGAACGGGTGTTGTCAAGGTTTACACCTGCTGGCGATAGAGGAGGCTATGTAATTAGTTTCTGATGATTTGAAAAACCCCAAAAATTGCCCAGCAGTATTTTTTCTCCTTTCATGAAAATTACCACTAAGCTTTAACATTGTAAAAAGTATGCCAAAAATGACGCCCGCAAGTTTATATTAAAAATTCATCTTTTACTTAGTGATCAGCAGAACAAGATTGATACATTAGGTGGATTACCGAAAACTTAGTATGCGGTGGCGTGGTCTAGCTGCAGCCTTGATGGAGAAAGCAATCAGCGAATCCTTGTTTAATCGTCAATCAATTATCTAAAGATTACTTCCTATCTTCCGAGCAAATACTGCTAATGTTCTTTGCGAAAATATCGGGGACCCAGCAGTTAATCTTTTTTTTTCAAATTCAAAGTAAAAAAGGTACCGTGATCGGTTCGTGACTTTTCCAGCGAGCTGTCTCGAATAAAAGGAGCATGTCAATCCCAGTTTTTTTGTTGGTTTCATATATCGGATGAAATGTAAGAGACGGGTTTATTTCGTCTTCTAAAACAACCGCCAGGTGACCAGCTTCATATATCTATGACACGGGTTCACTATTTATTCTGTTTTCTAAAACAACCGCCAGGTGACCTGCTTCATATAACTATGACACGGGTTCACTATTTATTCTGTTTTCTGAAACAACCGCCAGGTGACCAGCTTCATATATCTATGACACGGGTTCACTATTTATTTAGAGGAGTTGCTGTTAACATTTCTGAAACAGATATGCCGTGTCAAAAAGGGCATTAATAGTTTTACTATATCGCAGTTACTGGTAAACTGGTGTCATACAACACGCACAAATAAAATACAGTCGTTGACCGGGAAGTTGGATCCCCTAAAATTAAGGGATTCCAAATTTTAATAATTCCATTTTCAAATAATAGACTGTTTTATTTAAGTTCTCACCTGGACTATCAAAGAGACGTTTGATACGGGATCGCTTCCGATAGAAAGGCTAGCATTCTATATAGTCTCTGCAACATTCGCACGGTATCAACGGGTCGACCAGCACGATAGTACAACCTTTCGGCTGATCGTGTAATCAACAAAGACAGTTTTTGTCTATTCGTTTCATCGTTTTTTTATCAAACAGTAGACCATTTGCACTTATAATTGCAACGGAAATGACCAAGTCATCACGACCTGCATAGACTCCAACGACAGGTCCCATTTCCCATTCAGTCTTCCTCAGCAATCAATACAATATCGGCAACTTTCAAGTTCTTTTGAATTACGTGAAAAACTAGTTATTGGTCTGGAATTGAGTTGACATTTCAATACCATTCAACACAGTTATTATTAATTCAAAGAATGTTAAACAAGCTCTAACAATCCCCCTTTTCAGCGCGGATGATCTGGCAGATACCAGACTGTCCTTTCTTCAGGTTATGAATCCGAAACGATATGTTATGTAGACTGCACTCTTTCACTGGTCGTATTAAGACCAAACTGAGGTGTTTTATATGGTGTTTTCATATCGCGGAATCACAGAATTCCGTGATTCTGCGATATGACAACATCGTTAATGAAGTGTAGCTGACCTTATGCTATTCAAGTTCAGGAATATCACCCATCTCTTCAAGATTACTTATACATACTCTTTCTAGCATATCAACGAAATTCCGAAGCATTTGGACAGATGTTGCGTCTTTCTTGTGCAACTTATCTTATTCATGAGACACCTGAAGAACTCCCTTGATAGCTTTGTATCACCTTGTTATAAAATATTTGATAAATGAAAGGACAATGAAAGGACATGATATAAACTGAAACAAATTATTGAATAAATTATTCATATATTGCTTCACCGCAAATCTGAAGCATCTGTTGCTGCAGTTTATTTATAACAGGGAATCTTGCAAGCGATCTCAAATTGGTCACTTTTCAATAGTTTTTAGACCTTTAGGAACGATGTGTTTTGTGAGTAGCTGTTAAAGTAGGAGTTACTACCACAAAGTCGCTGTTTACAACCGGGTGGTTTTACAGTCACCTCTACTGCTAGTGTGCATTTTCAGACACAGATGTTTCAAAACGGTCACTTTTCAGTGGTAGACTCTTTCAAACAGCTACTATAGAAAACCAACTGAATTGAAAGGTAGACTATTTCAGCGTGACTGTTTTGAAATGTATACTCTTGGAAAAGTAGCAGATATTGTTAATTGCTTATTGTTCTCAAGTAGACGTTTGAGCTCAAAAGTGCGATGGACATGTTCTTGGATTCAGCCTTTAATACATATGATAAAATAGACTAAAACAGAGATATTTAACTTGTGGTACTTATCAGATTACTTGTTATATAATCGCTGGGGTAAATTTCACGGACGAACTATAAATCGGGAACCCAGGCTAAAATAAAACAGGATTTGTGATGAATCCCAGCAGGCTATAATTGCATTCATTTGCCACCCAACCATTATTTTGACGTTCTATGGATCTTCTTGTTACTTGGTTTTTTACATGTGTAGATAACTAGTAGGCCAGAAACTTTCATGACCAGAATCAAGATTGCCGACTTACGGCCACTGTTGTTCGTCAAAATCAAGACTTTTTACACATTTTTGAAGTTTTCAATAGAAATTTAAAAGCCACTTACAATTATCTTGATATTTCAGATGTATTTGTATCCCGCCCTAAGGGCCTATCGGCCTAAGAATAATTGGGTCACTTGGACTCAATATGGCTGTCCTCTGACCTTTTTTGTGCTCCACAAGGTAAAATTTTGGCCTTGACTCTTTAGACCTGTAGCTTCCAAATGGTCTTCTATCAAATGATTTTGCAATCAGTCAATTATCACTCAATTGGCAGCAATCTTAGTGTTAGAGGAAAAAATCAACAGATTTTAAATTGTACTTGATATTTTTTTATTATTAGCCCTTTCGTAGGATACATCTCACATGGAATTGGGATCACCCTGTTTTGTTCTTGTGGCCAGGGGAAAGTTGAATATCAAATCATATACAATTTGTCTATTTGTATTGGCGCCTAAGCATATTTTCTAATCAATCAATTGCAAAGTTGTAGCTCATGACGAATTTTATGATTGTCATTTTTTATTTTCGTGGGAATTTCTCATCAGGTCATTGGTATTTGTATATGGTCAACAAGGGGCATTGAATAGCGAGATACCTTAGTATGTATTGGTACCTAGGCATATTTTGTAACTGCGAACAGTTGCAAATTTGTAGCTTGTGCAGGTTCTACTATTGCTGTGAGTTTCAAGGTTATTGGTTTCTTATTATGTTCACCAGGGGGTGTTGAATATTGAAATTGTTTAATTATTTAGCATTTCACACCACTTTCCAAGTGGGTATAGACCATGCCCCTGGGGAAGTATTCCTGGATCCCTAGTAGATTGTTTGCAGCACGTTTTTTTTTACCCTGAGTATGGAAGGGTTTTGTAAAATATTTCTAAAAAGATTTTTTCCTCATATTCCTCATACGATAGAAATTGACGATGATGAAAAGAAAAGCATCGAAAAAGATTATGATAGGTTCAGTAGTTTCTGGTTTAGCTCCTTTCTGCCCTTTTGGTAGATCACTAAACGACACACATTTTAATGCAGAATTGTAAAAAAGCCAACTAAGTACCAAAAGAAACCAATGCATGTCGGCAATCAGACAACATGACCAAAGAAGGGCACGAAAGTGAGGGTAGGCGGTAAAAATTTAAGTTTTCTTCACCATCTGCTCAATCATGACAGGGATGCTGGTGAAAAATAGAAAAAGAATATTTTGACCTTTTTTAATTTTCATGGGAATCTCTCATCAGGTGACAGTGAATATATCGAAATATGTCAATCGTTCATGGTGTCGGATCCATACTGCAAGCAATTGAAAAAGCACCTGACAGCTGCCAGCTCAAAGAAGCTATACTAGCTAATTTCCCTCTTTCCAAATGAATTTTGCCCCCAATGAAGTTACTTATGCATTTGGACACAGAAGCCATACCGCCTCATCCAGGAAGAAAGCCACTACATATTTGGATGGATATATGAAAGCTGTGGGTACTGGAGTGTGTAATGGGTATTGTAGTGTGATCTGTGTGCATTTGTGGCCAGCACACAGATCACATTGTTCAATGGGGTTTGATCCAGGACTCGCGAGATTTTCAACAACACGGTAGTAACGTGTAATAAATGATGACTTGAATTGCATCCTACCACCTACCACCCCTCATTATTGTTGGAAAACTAAACGTTCCGCACTGACTAAAAATTAGTAATAATAATTAGTAACATTTTAGAAATGGCCAGAATTTTAACTTAGATTCTATCTCATTTTTATTTTACAATTGCGATTGGTATAATTTTTTTTTAACGGCCGTTAAGGCTTCATGTTTCGTCTGAAATTCACTGCAAATAGTTACGCAACTACGCACATTTCAGTGTTTTTGGCAGCTATACACTCAATCGGCACCGTTCGTGACTAGCTTCACTGCGGAATTGTCATTAATTAACATCGCCATATCACATCATCAACTTATATTGTGCCTTAAAACCCTAACAGCCGAAATAATTGAAATGCACACACGATTTCTATCATTGAAAATTGAGAGAGTGGCCGTGTTTGTGTTCTGCTGCTTCGCGTAATTCCCGCGGGGTGGCGCCACCGTGCGGAGTGGGGCCGATACGTTGAGTTTTATAATATTCACAGGGTTTATTATTGTATTTATTTTATTGAAACATCTTTATAAAGAAATACGTTCTATCAAATCTATAGGACCCCAAACGGCACGGTCATGGTTTCAGATGGGTTTACGGACTTTAGACGATTTGAAGTTGAAAGGTAATTTGACCAAACAACAACAGATTGGATTGAAACATTACGACGATTTATTGGATAGAATGCCACGAACCGAAGCTGCTGAGATTGAAACTGTTGTAAGTAACCGTAGCCCACATTATTTCAAAGATTGTCCCCTTAACCTAAAATGGGGTTGGTTAATATAAGCATATCCATGCTAGGCTTTGTTATGACACATCTTCAGCGGGACGTTTCTTTGAACCCCTGAAGGTATGTTAGCTTGCCAATGTCAACTTGCCTCAATGATGTATCCGTCTTACTGAAAATTCTTAAATCTAGAGTTGTGGCAAGCATTTCTGGCCAAAATTGATATTAAAAGGGACTTTTTTGATTTTCCGTTTAAATCAAAGATTTCCGATCATCTAACTTTTAGGTTAGGAATGCATGTATTGAGTTCGATCCTGGATTAATAGCTATGGCTTGTGGATCGTTCAGAAGAGGAAAATCAACATGTGGAGATGTAGATGTACTCATTACTCATCCAGATGGCAAGTCACATAAAGGAGTTTTCTCTAAATTACTTGAAAAACTTACATCGCAAGGTAAATTGTTGGTAGTTAAAAATTTTGTGTATGTCATTAAGTAATACTACTTTTTCTGAAAAAAGGTATATCTGAACGTTATTTTGTTAAGGACCAATATCATTAAATCAGGCATTTGCTGTCAAGTCATATTTAAGGAACCAATTCCACGCTTTTAACGCACAACTGTTGAACTGAGTTCTATAGTGTTAAGGAGTGATCAAGTTTGTTAAGTTTGATAAGGTATATTTTTACAGGATTTTTAACTGATGATTTGGTTTCACAAGAAAATACTGGTAATCAGAAGAAATACTTAGGAGTGTGTAAACTTTCTGGCGCACTATACACGAAGGTACACTTAAAGTGAATTGGGTGATATTATAGGTGGACATTAGAAGAAAACAATACAACCAAGTCATCATTTTTTGTAACAAAATCATGGGTAATCCAGATTGGGATGATGTTTGCTAGATTTTGCCGCTTAGTGCACAAAATTGCTTTAGATTGTACACAGATACGAGTCTCGCAGTTCATGGACCTTCTGTATATGATTTGTTATGAAAACTAAATAACAAAGTATCATCAGTTCCCCACAAATCACCAGGATAATAACAATAAAACAACAATACATGATCTTTATGGGCCTTAAAGCATTGGTAGATTATACTGTGATATGGTATCATATGGTTAGTGATTAGTAGTTCCAAAGATGCATGTGCGATCAAAATAGAATGTTGTTTAACAGTTATTCTAAAACGTGATATACTCACAAATTTCAGATATGTTACTGTTTCGAATTTTAGTGTAGCCATTACAGAGAAGTATGACTAAAATCAGCAATTTCAGCATGTGCTCACTGTTATTGTATATGTAAGCAGGTGCGCATTTCTGATGTGGTAGGATTTGCATAAAACTCTAAGAGATGGAGTAACAAAATACGTGGTTACTATATGAACGCTATAATTCTGCAACTGGTTTATGTTCTAATTCTCACACATGCATACAGGTGTGATACATATTTGAAGATGTTATATAGATTACAAGAGTCATACTTCAATTTTCTTTGGTACTGCAGGCTAGCAAAGTGATCAAATGACAAATTAAGGAATAGACAAATTAAGACTTAAATTCTACTTGAAAAGTAGCAAAAAATAAACAAGAGTGATCGTACAATAATACAAGTAATTTACAAGCAATAGTACTCTCATTGCGTTGTGTTTCATAATATCAGGTCGCATTTCCGTCAACATGCTGCTGAGAATGTTATCCACTAAGATATTACGTTTTTATGTCCTTTGAGATGTCTGAACCATCATTCTCAATATGGTGCTTTAACGCTGAATTAAGAATAAAGTGTGAACTTTTCGAGCCAAATAACGAAGATGTAAACTTATATACACTATAAACTCACTCTCTTTTTCCTCAGGATCTGAAAGCCATAGAAATTTAGTAAACTTTCTAACTTCCGGTTTTAATTTAACTTTCAAGATCAGTTTCTTGATGTCACTACTTATTCCAATGCTTTTTACGCGAAGTCGCCGAAGGATAGCGACCAAATCTTTAATAAGTGACGCGCCGGTTCTAGATCATCGTTTAACCTCAGCTTGTCCCCCGATTTAGAACTACAGTTATACACAACTTGGCAGGGGGTCGTCTCAGAATCTTGTGTACGGAATGATGAGTCAAGTCATGACCTTCCTCTTTATTTTCGTTTTCCTTTGGTACTATTTCTGTGAATTCTCGCTTATGTTGATCATTGATCATTTTGTCGTGAGTTTCTGTAGTTTTGTCATCTAGTTTCCGAATCAATGATCGATCATTGATCGGGTTCTTTTCACGCACATATCGCGATTAGTTGGAGGAGGTTCGTGGTCCTCTTTCAACGGTAGCGATGCGATATGTTTTCCGTTTTCGTCCTCTCATGGTATGTTTCAAACGACGATGTTGTATCATTGCTATCTGGTGAGTATTGAAACACATTATTAGCATTGGTTGACGTCTATGACGTCATGCCAAAGCTAGTAAAATGGATCGAAAATAGTTGTACGAAAAAATAGCGCCGACTCTACTCATTTCCTTAGTAACTTCAAATTGTCACTCCGTTCACGTAAAACAATAGAAACAGCTGAAAAGGACTGAAAATAATGTTTCAGTAATTCCCCACAACAGTGCGTCACCAGATTTCTGATTTAATGGTCCAAAAAGTTATTCAATCGCATTTTCTCGTTATTTATCTGGTAGATGGGAGGGGTTAAGCAATTGCGTAGTGATATGCCCGCTTTGACATTAGTAGTAAAGAATGGCGAATAGAAAAACAAAGATTTATGTACCCCCGATTTATAAATGTCATAGTGTTTGAATATCACTGTTATTCCAACTATCAGAACAAATGGAACTAATTGGGATTAATTCTCAACGGCAGAATATGTATTTTTAGAGCAGTGGAAGCGCAGGCCTACTCATGACTGAAACCCGCATAGGTAAGCTATGTGATCGTGCGGGAACGCCTTTACTAAAGTTAAAACCATTTCATGATGACACAAAACATCAGTTACGGTAGGCTACCACCCATGATACGATATCACCAATAAAGATAGATCATTTTATTCAATTTTACCAGAGTTGTTTATTGGAGGAAAATATCATTGTTGAGTACGCCGAGAACAGCCATGTTGTATCATCAATCAGTTGGCTGACAGTTTATTGTAAAATTCCATCGGTTCAGCCATATTCTAAGATACGTTTTCACTTAAAGATGCGCTGCCCGCTTCCTGCGCACTTAGGAGGCGGTAGCAGCCCTGTACGCACTCGGCAGATAGATTCGCTTTGTAATGCGCGCCGGGAGAAAATAACTTTTATTATCTTTTCCATGTGTTGAACACCACAACAGTGATTAAATTTACACGTTGTTTGTCGTAAATTGCAAAATTGTGATGGTTATTTGCCGCGCTGCTGCACATTTTTGGGGAATTTATTCGAATGGCCTCAGTAGCTTAGTGTCAGTGAGATAAGGCGCAGTGCTGTTGAATCCACTCTCAGTGCTTAGTGACGACAAGTGGGTTCGAGTCCTGCTCCACAGTCAGTCGAAATTACCCTTACAATTGTACATCGTTGTTACGAATCTCGTGTAGGCGAAAGTGCCGAAATTGTTTTATTAAATGGGTTTTTGTATACAAATCTTGATTGATATAAATATCTTAGCTGGGACATCATGGAAGACAAGAATAAACTAATTTCGTCTTTTTAACAGAATCGCATTAATGAGGTTAAACAATACAAATAGCCTAGGCTAAATTGTTCGTCAGAAAAATGAAATTAATTTTTAGCATGAATGAAAATTGTACTAACAGTACTAAAACAAATTGACCTTAATACTGTGGTCTCCCAATCAACATCGTCACAGAACATTTACCGGCAGATGTAATACGTTAACCAGTTAATACCTTACCACAGTGTAATCTACCAATGCTTCAAGGCCTTATGTTTATCAATGTCGGCTCGCTCATCAGCCAACCAATTTGAGAACTATCTACAACTGGTGTTCGTCTCCTCCGATGTGTTCGTCGCCGACGATGAGCCAGTAGTAATCGCCTCCGATTTACAGATCGATTTTGAATGAATTTGACGTTACATGGTCAGCCAATTCCAGATTTTGTAAATAGAAGAATTTTTCAACGGTTCCCTGCATGTAATTTTTCAGATAATTCCGGTATTACGTAGACGCAAATGTTCTTGGGTTCGACTCTGGTAATTAGATCAATGTAGAAGATGGGATAATCTTGCCAACTAAATGATTTCCCGCCAAAGCCAGAAAGGTTTTGTTTTTCCGTCTCAGAGCTGTGCAAATCAAAGCCAAGGGTTACAGCTTTGAGACGGGTAATATAAGTGCCTTGAGCGCCTTCATTAAACCAATTATTGTAGTGGAAACTTGATTATTGCCTATATATATATATATATATATATATATATATATATATATATATATATATATATATATATATATATATATATATATATATATATATATATATATCCTATCCTATAGGAGCCTGGGCTGTTTTCAGTAGTTCATTTCCCAGTGATGATGTTTGCATATTGATCACTTAAGCGTTTTCATCGTACTTGACCTCCTTTACATTTATATTTAGTGATGAATCAAACTACTTGCAGAATCTAAATGTATATTTCGCTTGGCTAATGGGATCCATGTGGTCTTTACGTAAATCTTTGATGCAAACCTCATCTCGTTTAAATATTAGCGTTTACCTTCCGACTCGACTATGTTGCATTCATGCGATTTGTGGTCGCCTGTTTTACATTATGTAAAGATTATACTGAATTTAGGTCCTGGTGATGGTACATATGTCTTACTGGGCTTCATAGGTCTCTCATGGAAGTAACTATAGCGGATGGTTGAGTTTCATCTGTATGTTCAGACTGCTCTGATCCGATTTGCCTGGCTGTAATTTCCTTAACTATAGCATCACGTATTTCTTTGAAAGTCCACTAAGAATCGCCATGCTCCCGCGCAATTTGGTTCCACAGATTATTGGTAGATGTCCCATTATGATAGGTACTAATGAATCTCCATAAGTGTCCTCTGTTGTGCCGAGTGACTCCAAACCACGGACACAATTTTCAATATTGTCGTGATAGAAACACATACTATCCGCGGAAATGTCTGGGTTTTTCATATCAAGACGTGTCGTCATATTTGGGTTATCTCGTGGCTTTGACCGTACGGTTTTGTTAATAAATCTATGGCGTGAATATAATTGTTGCTCATAGTAGATAATCCCGATATAGTTTTTAGTGCGTCACCTGTTGATTGTGCTTGTAGGTACCGAAATGTTTTTAGATCAGCGAGTCTCGTGTCTTTGTGGACCAGCAATTCAGACAGCGATTTCTTTGAGCGTAATCCAATTAATTTGCTCTCCCTTAAACTCCGGTTGTTTGATTTTAGGCAGTTTTGTTGAATTCTGGTTGATAGTTGATTTTGGAGTTGGTGTTGAGTTATCTGGCTTCGTTTTCTGTTTGACGAGTTTTAATATTTTACCTCGCATTCTAACGTCATTGTTGTATGTATCTGTATCTAAGATCTCCAAGTGTCCAAGGAGTCATCTTCAGTTTCATCGAGGATCTGTTCGTCAATTGTTCGATTGATGTCATCTTCTTGTCTTCTTGCGTTCGACCATTTTTTGTAGGTCTTCGCTTGAATCTTGATGGTCTTTGCCCAGTGCCACTTTTATTAGTTTATTGACGATGCCTCGGTAGGCCCCCGGCTTCGTTTCAAACTGAGATAGTGCTTGGGCTTGGTTTTCTTGTTCATATCCTTGATCAGGCATCCTGGTCATGGCACCAAACTGTAGGATTTGCATGAAATGCTACGAGACGGAGTAACAGAATACGTGGTTACTATATGAACACTATACTGCTACTGGTTTATTTTCTAATGCTGGCGCATGCATACATGAGTCATACTCCAATCCTTTCCTGCCAAATGCTAGTGGCTTCCATAATTTCAGTTGACATTTCATAGGGAATTTTATCCTTTTGGAAGTGTTTTTGAATTAATTATCCCTTACCATCGTATACTGTCGCTACTGTTATGCATGACATAATAAACAAGTGCTATGGTTCTTTGAAAACAGCAAAGAAATGTTTTTTATTTAATCAATTATATATAGGCTTACATGAACTAGCGCGTACACATGCTTGCGTCGATTGTCAGAGATAACATCATCAATAGCGCCACTGTGGGATGTGTGTGAACTTCATGCACGAAGTGATGGATAAATTACTTATGTACGGCATGTGAGAGACATTGATTGATCAAATCTCTGGTGGTTATATGTACTAAATTTTAATCTGTTTAAGTAATCATGGAAAGTGCAATTTTGATGGAAAATGTCCTTTAATCATAATTTGATTTTTACCATTACTTTGGGCCCATAGAAAAAAAGTATATGAACAGTCTTTTTCAAAATATGCATGTAAAAACTGCAATGTTTACACGTGCATTTTTGTAACACAAATGCTGATTCGTCAGCTTGTTGCTAGGTTTCGTTGTCTATTCAAAAAGCATGCGTAGGTTGATTTTTCGACTGATTTGATTGCTGTACCACTGATTGCATATAAACCTACTATTATAACTATATATACTCCTTATCTCCTGTTAAAACCCGAATATTGAGATATGATATGACACAACAGTCCAAGATTTACTGGCAAAGGATTTCGTAGTCAATCACTCTATAATCATTTGTAACTTGTAACGGGCTTACTGGTTAGCTTGCTTGGTAAAAGGCCAGTCGGGCTTACGCTGTACCACTGGGTCATAGTGGTAGTTTGGTGTGCCTGTGTGCGTACATGCATCAGCTTTCTTGTGAACGCTCTACAGACCGAAATTTTTGTCCGATCGCCATTGAATCCGAATTTATATTTTGTATGACCATAAAAGGAGTCAGATATTTGTGCTGATCGGATCCAAGACTGCTGATTGGCAGCAAACTTGGATTCTGAAAATGTACATTTGGCTATCAAGTCATATATAGTTCCTTGTAGAGTTTTTATTTGTCGTATGAGAATGTAGTCTTGCTATTTGCATTTTATTAGCACTGGTATAGGAAACATCTTATGTGGAATTGAGATCACCCGGCGATTCTTTGTTCTTGCCACCTGGGAGTTAAATATTGAATCATATACAATTTGTCTATTTATATTGGCACCTGCATTTGTATGTATTTTTTTAACCACAATCAATTGCCAGGTTATAGCTCATGACATGTTCTTTGATTGTGGTGGGTGTTAAGGTCATTGATATTTGTATATGATCACCAGAAGGCGCTGAATAGTACAATAGCTTAATATTTCCATACTACATTGGTACCTAGGCTTATTACAACAATCAATTGCAAATTTGTAGTTCATGACATGTGCTATGATTGTAGGGAGTTTGAAGGTCATTGGTTTTTCGGTTTACCTTTATCAGCGATATGATGTTGGCATTAAGCCAATTCATGTAATATCGCGGTACGTTTTTTTCATTGGTTTTCGGGTTAAATGACGTATAATCGATGCGATTGAAGACATGGCTAACCTACGTCGACGAAATGGTCAACTGAGTAAAAATTCTACGAAAAACTGTTTTTGGCGGGAAAATTCTAAGCTCTCGCGTATAAAATTGCAATGACCTGGATTGGGTGGCGTTGTCTCTACGAGCGAATGTGAATGGCTTTTTTGGGATATACGGGGAATTCCGGCGCTACTAAAATATTTATGGGAAAGCCATAGAATGGCGAACGTTTCATTGGACCTGGTGCCGTAAACGTGCGAATTTCAAATGCTCATTGCTGGTGAGAATGTAATTATTATCCGCCATAGGTATTGTTTCATTTTAATACCCGGTGATTGATTTGATTGGCATTGAAGTGTAAGCGAACATTCACTTACACGTACAAGGCCTCCACGTGCGCGCGGAAATCATTAGATTAGGCTCTTGCACATACAAACACATGCGCGTACAGTATACACTACTATAGTGATACTGTAACGCTGCTTGCTGGCGCGTTTGACATTTCATCAGCAGAAGAAGAGCGCTGTGTTTTCTGTTTGATAGAATTCGTAATAAATTGTAATTTCTTGTAACCTGAAAATACTAAGCAGCAAACTACAGGTTACGTAGGTCGAGGTCTGAATATTGTAGTCAGTGGTGATTTCCAGGATTTAAAACGATCTAATGGGCCGATTTCTTACTACCGGTATTTTAGCTTCCGCAGCCATACATTCAGCCACCCTTTGATATGTGACATCATATGAATGAATATTTTTTCATACTATGAAAAATATTTCTTTGAAAGTATAAGTTTCCATGCCGCGCCTAAACAAATGTATATCTTTGGTCTTATTTGACTACAAAATAATCCAATATTTAAACTTGTTGAACTTTGAAGTCATGAATTAAAAAGATTTTTCAAGCAATGCCCTTACCCCAAACAACCTCTAGCTTTCAAGGTAAACCACACTTTGCCCATGGGCAATTTATTTAAATGGTCACCAGGGGGTGTTGAATAGTACAAATACTTGGTATTTCTATGATTGTTTCTTTGATTAGTTTCAAGTTCATAGGTTTCAGGTTATGGCACCTTGGTAGGAACCTTTTCGTGGCATTGTTTCGTTAAGAATGGACCAACATAGTCCACCGCAGTAGTACTGAATGCTCGAAATAATGAATGGAGACGTATAATCTGGGAGTGGAGCCATTATTTGTCTCCCTGCTTCAACTTTACTATATATGCACACATTGCATCCGTTTTCAGCTTATCGAAGCGCTTCTCTCCCAGATATGATCTAATACCGAGGTTGTGATATTTTCGAATGGTAAGTTTCATCAGTCAATGTTATCTTGGTCAGATTATCGGCATTCATCTGATTTTGGAGTAATCCCAAGTATTTTCCTTCCGCAACCAACATGCGATATTCATGCAAAGGCTTCCTGATGAGCATTCATCATAAACGATATTTCAGCGTCTGATATTTCTACACGAGACAACGCTCTAAATTCCTATGCTCAACTTTGGACCAAGACTCGGTCAACTGCTTTCTTTTTTCAGCTCAGGTGACAGCTTCGTTGCAACTTTTGATTCAACAAACTTTTATCAAACTTTTTTCATCTCTACGAGCGAATGTGATTGGCTGTTTTTGGGATATACGGGGAATTCCCGGCGCTACTAAAATAATTATGGGAAAGCCATTAATGGCGAACGTTTCATTGGACTAGGTGCCGTATATGTGCGAATTTTAAATGCTCATTGCTGGTGAGAATATAAAAATTCACATATCGCCATAGGTATTGTTTCATTTTAATACCCGGTGAATGTGTTGATTAAGATAGTAGTGAAGCGAACGTTCACTAAGGTCTCCACGTGCGCGGGAGTGCTAACATTAGACTGTTGCGCACACAAACACACGCTCATGCAGACTACTATATGGTGATGCTGTAACCCTGCTTGGCGCGTGCACGTTTGGTATGATAACAGGCTGAATAATCGTCGTAGCAGATGAGCGCTGTGTTTCTGTTTGATAGAATTTGTAAAAAGTCATAATTTCTTGTGAACGGAAAATACTAAGCAGCAAACTATAGGTATAGGTCGAGGTCTGAATATTGTAGTGGTTAATTTAACGGATTTAAAACGATATAATACTACACCCCAGTTTTAGTATCCGCGGCCATACATTCGAAAAGGTTTCGTTTGCAAGACTCAATATTTAGCCACCCTCTGATGTGTGACATCATATGAATTTTATTTGAATATTTTTTCATGTTGTGAAAAATATTTCTTTGAAAATATAAAATAGTTTCCAATGCCGCGCCTCCCTGTACCCTACGAAATTTTGGACGTAGACCACAAACAAATGTTTATCTTTGGTCTTATTTGACTACAAAATAATTCTTTAAGAAAGATAAAATACAATATAATCTTATAGAACTTTGAAGTCACGAATTAAAAAGATTTTTTTTTCAAGCAATGCCTTTACTCCAAACAACCTCTAGCTTTCAAGGTAAACCACACTTTGCCCATGGGCAATTTATTTCAAAATGAAGTCAGGTAAGGCGAGTTTCCAGGACTCACAATCCAACTCAATTATAATCATCAACGAAACAGGAACGCTTCCCATAAACTGAAAAATTTAAAGAGGACATGCAGTTGATAATTAAAACATCAAGAAACGGCATTTTACCATTAGATTCCCATTCGTAAGTTAAATTTAGGCATGGTTATAGAGAGTTAAGATACAAAAGGAAATTATCAACATTAAAATCACAGGGCAATAAAGCAAGGACATCATCAACATATCTGAGCCAGATTTTGGGTGGTATATCCAAGTACAGAGTTGATATTTCTGATTTCCTCTCCCACCATTTAAACTTAATTTACCACTCGTTTATTTTCCCTCATTTTGACTATTGCGACATACTATACAATAGTGCAAACAAAACCGTCCTTGATCGTTTAGAAAGGCTTCCTTACAAAGCTGCGCTCTTGGTATCTGAATGTATGCAAGGAACTAGTACTAATAATGTCTTGTCTGTTTTAAACTGGCAAAATTTATCCTCCCGTCGCACCAGAAGACATCGAATATTTATGTATGTATAAGGTTTCCCATGGACACTTCCCTGTTTACATTAGAACGATGTTTGAACCACACACCCTCCCCACTCGCTCAAGCAGACCTTTTGAAATTCCCGCATTGCTATCGCAAAAAACAAGGAAATCTCCTAAATTTACACTTATGAAATGCTGGAACATTACACTTCAATCTCTTAGGAATACTTTCCGCATTTTAATCAAAAATTAGTTTCCGAAAATCAACTGCAAAGGTTATTAGTACGTCCATGTTGAAAAACTTAAACAGAGAAGAAGAAATCTGCCTTAACAGATTAAGATCCGATCTTCTAAAAGCGCATCTTTTTAGCACAATTTTTTAAACATAGACAGCCCAATGTGTACGTTTTGGAACGCCCAACTAACAACAAAACATTTCTTGTTAAAATGCCGACCATCCCAACATGCAGAAAATATCCACAAACTCTCTTACCAGCTCGCGGCCCTAAACGTATTACACTTCAAGTTAAAACTGAACAAAGTAAATGTCGATTTCTATAATACGGTGATCACAATTTATTGTACGCTGAAAATTGACACAAACAGATTAGGAAGGTTCCTGGTTGCAGCTTGAAGGTGCAACATCCAATTTCCATCTCTTTTCGCTTGAATACAGTCTAGTAGTATCGATACCATCTCCAAATAAGGCCGGAAAATATTTGGACCTGGCATCATGGAATTTGTGGAGATTTTATTTTAATTTTATTATATCAAGATTGTCAACTTCGTTGTTTTCTGTGCCAAACTGTCCATGACTTTTTTCTTAGAGCTTAGACCTAGGGTTCTATAGTGTTTGCCTTTCCTAACAATATGTTCAACAAGAGCTTAGAAATCTCGGGTATCATTTTATCAACTTTTCTCTGTTCAATATCATTCCAGATACACTGTTGTTCAGGTATATTGTAAATATCATTACGAATTTGGAATACGACATAAGCAATTTCTTCTACGTTATTTAGATATTCTGTCTGGAATGTGACCTCAACTTCATCATCTCTATTTTTGATTTCAGTTAGAGATCTTCTTAGCGTATTATTATAATATTTACTTGGATATAACAAGCACGAATGTGCTTGTTCTAGAGAGTGGATGACAGTTACGGTGTGATCACTTCGATATTCAATATCCTCATAAAATGCATTTGGGCGAGCAAGATATCGCCTCCGTGGTTCAACTGATTTTTCATGACACATGAAGGGATATTTGGCTGAAATGTCTTTCATTTCATAGGCATTACCTGCATTAAGCCCGTACAAAAGGGATACACATAGCTTGTCAAGTATTGGTTCCATCTGGATACGGGAATCAGATTGTTCAAATTTTTTGACGCCTTATAAAACGTTACCATTTGGAAACCTAAACAATGTTAACCATTAAGCGTCATTTTACAAACGACAGCCGTAAATCGATGTGCAAAACGTCACAGGTCTATGAGTACACAAACAAGCTATCTGGCAAAATATTATTGACATAGATGTAGAATGGCTTCCTGTGATTGTATAATGACCTATATTCGAACGTCGAAATGTTATATTGCATTGAATATCATTAGAAGACGTATTGTAATAGTAAAGGATGGCGGATGTATACACGATTTGGAAGTCTGATATAAAAGTCAGACCCTAACGTTGGCATGCCGGTGGAATGACGAAGCTATCTACGATGTGTGTAGGGCCGGCGTGAATTTCATCAGCGGCTACAAGCGGTAAATATGAAAATGTGTAAACATATAATTTCAATATTCAAACGTTTTAGAAAATATGTTTGATATTAGGAGTATGCAGGTTTCGTGAGATTAGCTATTTATAATAGCATAGCTGTCATATACGGCTCCGCGTCCTCTGATGGCATGTGTATTAGGTGACAATTCAATTCAATTCTTTATTGATCCTTTTTACATTGAAATTCCGGGGTAAAATTCCCAAATTCAATAAATACAAATTTTAAAATAAATTAATACAACATACATGACACACGGGTAATTCATACAGAACAACATAAGCATGTTATTTTAAATGACAATGTCTACTTCAACCCACCCAGACTCAAGACTCTAGGATATCGAGTGACAGCAAAACCTGTGGCCCGGGGCCGGCTGGCTAGGCCACACGATATGCTCATGATGAATGCATGATGAAGCAGACATCAGAAGAGCTCTTTCTTCAACCATGGAGGCAATGAAGTTGCAGACCCGCTTAGAGGCATAAGTAAATGAAGTCGGTCGCAAGTTCGCGATCAATTATTGAGAATTTTCAATAAAAAAATTTAAACCACTACTAGAGTCGAAGACCTGTATCATCTACCCAATCGCCAAATCTCATCATTCCCCAAATTTGTTAAAACTTCGATTTCAAATTTGCAATTCCACATTAGCTTAGCCCAGAAATTCTACATTTTTTTCGCAGGCGTCAAATAATTTTCTAAAATTAATTTTCTTGTTTCTGTCTCAGCTTAAATGGCATTTTAAATGATATTTCCCTTCAGCCCCAATAAAGTCTGAAATCCCCGCAAAACGGACACTCATGGCTAGACCATCCTTTGCAAGGCCGAGAATTCCCTCAGATACTGATATAGGGTTGATAGTTATAGAGGTTATATGTGTATATATTCTATTCAATTCCATATTGTATAGGAGTAGATATGTATAGGAGTAGATAGTAGTATGTGTGTGCAGTGTGCACGATAGCGCATACTAGATGTGTGCTGGTGCGCACACTGAATGCAAATGGTTTGAGTTACAAGGAGGGAGTATTTTGACCGGAAAGAACAGCATTTAGTAACTATATTTAATATGTAAGGACTTTTAAAGGATGGTTAGTGCAGTACAGGAGGGAGTAGAATGGAAGTAACCGGGATTGATAATACAAAATAGGGTAAGGATAGAAGCGGGTGAGGTCAGGGTATAGAAATGTAAAGAATGTAGGTTTTTGAAGTTAAGGGAGTTGGGGAGATAAAGCAGAACGATATGTAACACTGAGAAGAAAATAAAGAAGTGTGGTCGTGAAAAAGACTTGTTTCAACTTATATTCATTCTAGAAAGGAGAAAGCTGTAGACAAATAGACAAGTCGGTCAACAACATTGGTGAAAGGGGTCACACAACAACTGTTAGAGAAACGCAGTGACATAGCAACTGGTGGAGAACAGCGGTACGTCCCACCTCTCGTCGCCAAGATATTTAGAGGTAGGAAATTCGAATTTGCTGGCTGGATGTACTTAACGCGTTCCAAAAAAAGGACCGCAAATATTCAGATACCAAAAGGAGTGCTTTAAAACCAGAATATCTTAACGGAAACGATGATCCAATTCCGTGGATCAACGCATTTCTACAATACGTGGAAATGATGGGCTGGACGGAGAGTCAACGATTAGGAAGTTTTCCCTTGTTTCTTCGGGATGAAGCGTGGTCATGGTATCAAGGACTTTCTGCGAGGGATAGGTCTGCATGGGATAATCTGAGAAAAGCTTTCGATAACAAATATGATAATGCCGAAAAGAAATTGCTACAAACACATGAACTAGAATATGTGAAAATGCTTTCAGGACAGTCAGTAGATAATTTTGCGGACGAGGTACGACAAAAAGCTTCAGAACTGGAACTACCACCTCATGTAACCTTAAGTGGTAACCCATCATTTTTTGGATGGGTTACCAATGAAGATTAAGAAAATTGTGTTGACTCAAATACCGGGAAATTTCGAAAAAAGCGGAATCGTTAGAGGGTCATGCAGTTCAGATGCTTAAAGATAGATAGCGCAGTGGATTAAGGCGAACATATGCTAAACGCCTTGCACTCGCCGGCAGTAGATGAACTAGAAAAATTGTGTGCAAGAATCATCGTGATAGAACAACAACAAGCGGCTAGACGAGATCAACAACAACATCGGCATTGGGAGCAGCAACAAGGTAATTCGCGCGTGAGGCAAAACTTTAGTTCAGGACAATAGAATTTTTGGGGACAAGAACCCCAATATTTTCGTGTTGAATGTTTTAACTGTGGAAAAAATGGACCTAACACTTGAAATTGTCGTATACAGCGAGAAGTAGGAGGACAGTGTTATTTGTGTGGACAGAACGGACATATTAAGAGATTTTGCGGACAGTTACGGTTAACAAAAGGCTCAAAATAAGCCACCAGCAAGGATAGGATTGGGCGGCTATCTAGAACTACGAGGACGATTAAAGCCAACAATTCTGGTGATTAAAAGGTAATACTAAACAATATTGCACCCAAAAGATGCCCAGAAATAAGAAAACGGCAGGCTAAATTGAAATCTAATAAGCAGGTAAACGTTTTGATAACTGAGCATCCTTAAGGTTAACTATGTAAAATAAGGAGACATGAGGTCGATACATTAGTAGATACGGGAGCAACAAATAGTGTGATTTTATTCGATTTTTAAGAAGAGGGCTCAGTCCATCCTTATGATGGGGAATATAGTAGGTGGGCAAAGATCACCAATGGGGGAATGTTGGAAGTTTTTTGATGTATAACCTTAAACCTTCAGATAGGCCAAGAAGAGATTAAGCAGAATTTCATGATATTGAAAAATTTGGCTCAGTCTAGTATTCTGGGATTAGATTTTTTACAAACAAATAGGGTTGTAATCAATTTTGAAGATAAGTTTCTTAAACTTAAAAAAACGGTAACATCGTCCACTTGACAGGAGGCTCAAATTTTTATTTAAGGATTTGTTTAGTAGCTCAAGATTCTTTAACTATACCGCCCATGGCCGAGGTCCAAATACGGGCAAGATTTAGGGAAGGTCCGAGGTTAAAGAGGGAGTAGGTTTCGTCCAACGATCTCCAACATTATGTAAGAGGTATCAGTTAATGGTAGCAGCTAGTGAATCGAGTAAGGGATGGAATATTGCCAATTCAGTTAGTTAACCCTACATATGAAAGTATTCGCTTATACAAGGGTGCAACTATTGGATGTGATACAATGATTGATTTAGATGCCCCAATAAATGCAGTTGAACCTTCTATGTCATATGAATGTATTCGCTTATACAAGGGCGCAACTACTGGATGTGATACAATGATTGATTTAGATGCCCCAATAAATGCAGTTGAACCTTTTATGTCATTGGATAATGAAGGGATATCAGCCCATCGGGACACACCCGAGGGGGATCATTTTGACGCAGTAAACACGGGGACTTATCTGAATATAATAAGTCACAGTTGAAAAGCTTGCTCGGGGAATTTAGGGATGTATTTGTAGAAAATGTTCTGTTATTAGGGGAAGCCAAGGGAGCAAGTTGCAACATTAAAACAGAAACTGAAAATCCATTCCAGTCAATGCCCTACACAGGTCCATTGGCACTCCGAGATATACTTGATCCAACAATTAATGGTACTAGGGGTAGAGGAATCTTCGTCGGATTGGAGTAACCCTGCCTTACTTGTTCCAAAACCAGGGGACTCCTATCGATTGGTGACAGATTTTCGTCGGCTGACCGAAGTTGCAAAAATCCAAAAATTGCATCAAAAATGCAAATTTTGAATCCAATTCCACATATTTTTGATACATTTACTATGTGTGGCAAATCGCAACCAAAAATATTTTCATCTCGATCTGGATATTTTCATCTCGAGTGGATATTTTCAGATACCAATATCGGAAAGGTCTCGTCATAAAACTGGCATTTTTATGCCGACGGGTCATTATCAGTTTACAAGATTGCCAATGGGAATCGCTTCGGCACCAAGCATCTTTCAGTCAATTATGGCTTGCTTATTACCTTCGTTGGGAGACTGTTTTGGTTAATTTAGATGACATTTTAGTGTCCTCAGCAGATTGGGATGATCGTATTACGCATTAACGTAATCTTTTTAGTAGATTAAGGAGGGCGGGCTTAGAAAATGTGTTCGATTTTTCTGCAAGGGCCGGGGCTCTTAGAGCTTTAACAGAGATACTTTTAAAAGGGTGTACCGTTTAATTAGACTGAAGAATGTCAGGAGGCTTATGATGATATTAAGGAGGCCTTGATAACAGCTTTGGTATTAGCGTTTCCTTCGTTAAAGGATGGATTTATAGAGCATTGCGATGCTTGTAATTATGCTGTCGGATATTGTTTGATGCAAACAGGTGTGAATGGGAAAGAACATGTTATAGCATATGGGGGTCGATCATTAACAAAACAGGAACAAGCTTATTCTGCTAGTGAACGAGAGTGTTTGGCTCTCATTTCAGCAATTAAGAATTTTAAAGTGTATCGATACGGAATGCCATTTTCGGTGGTAACAGATCATAAGGCGCTTCTTTGGTTGAGATAAATGAAAGTTGATGGGTTGGCAACGGGACGATTACAGCGATCGAGTATCATACTACAGGGGTATCAATTTTCTGATGCGAATTTACTGTCCGCAGAAAGAGTCGTTGCAAGAAAATAATGGCTAGTTGATTTGGTCACTGAACAACGAAACGATGATATGCTAAAAAGTATCATCACGAGTCAGGCGAATTGCCACGGGATGACGCGCAGGCACGAAAAATATCGGTGTTGTCATGTCGCGAAATCAATTGACCAATATACATATGCCCAAACGAATGATTCTGGAAAGATCGAATTCTGCACACTGTGTGATCAAAAAAGAACCTCATGTTTTTCAATTTTTTCATCAAATTTATTTTGCTCGTTTTTTTTACTGGATTTGTTCCACAGACGGGAATAAAAATTAATAAAATTTGACTTCTCATCAGATTTCGAGAGGCGGTACCGTGAACCAAGCTATTAAAAAAGGCCTTACCTTGATCAGAGAAAATTAGATTTTCAAAGACACATTATTTTGAAAATTATGTTATTCTTTACCTCTGGCATTTTTGGTATTTTTACGTGCTTATCAAATCATGGTATTTTTACTTATGGTATTTTTCCTCTGGTATTATTACCGTGTACCACAATTTCTCAGCTGTAGCCCGTTGACTTATAAACGCCACTGATAATCTGTGTTTCTAAAATGGGATTAAAAAATCAAAATATTCACATTATGATGTTATTAGTTGATTTCCAATGACATTAGATACACAACTAGATACTATGGCATTCATCTTATTTACCCGAGATCTGATAAGTGGCTGGTTTCTAGCTTTTCGAGAGATTTCGATGAGAAATATTCGTCGATTATTGATAGTTATATGTTGAATCTGCCTTCAGAAATCAGTTAGTTGACCACAATCAGTCTTCACTGATCTGAATGTCTTCAATAAAGGGATTTTTTGTTGATCTGACGTACGCTTTTCTATCCATTCCATTTCTGCTAATATTAGTGGGAATGTATCACTATGCGATTGCTTACCTCATCTCACCTACGTTTAACCTCAGAGAAAAAATATGATAAAATGACATCTGAATCATTAAATCAGACATCTGGTGAAGAGTATTCTAGTTTGAATTTGCCATGAAAGCGAGAAGTGTCGAGGGTTTTCCTACGATGGTCTTTCGATCCATTTAACCAGCATTGGTGTGGCATCATAGATATAGCTATGTGCGATGTATTAAGTCCACCGTTTGATGTGTTTTATGCTCTAATTTCAGCATCGTAGATTGGATATTATTGTTGTGCCATACGATGAGTTCGGATGTGCTCTGGTTTATTTCACTGGTTCAGCTCATTTCAATCGATCGTTACGTCACATGTGCAAGAAATTGGGTATGTCTCTCAACGAGCATTCTTTGAATGTTGGCGTTGTCCGAAAGGTAAATATTGCAGGATGCCATCAATTAATTGAAAAATAACTATCCCTCAAAAATTCTCCACAAAAGTGATTGTGGGGGACTAAATACAAGCCCCTGAGCTCGTTACACTCTCTCCAAATCTCAGCGGAAATCCAAAGGTCGTTGTGGCAGCATAACTGATAGCCTTCACTCCACGGGGGCCCTGGGAAGAGAATACACCCGGTTGATTAAGTAGTCGAAACAGGCTCACCCCAGTAGTCCGGGTTATATAATGATGGTATCATGGGATGACGGACATATCACCAGTGTCATAGCTGTATTTTCAATTAGAGGAATTTGTATTAATGATTTAGAATCATAATTTAGAATTTTATTCATTTATGATCTCCCATGAGAGAGTGTAGACACATCCCTCCGGGAGAATGTAAACTCACGCTCTGATTGCCCAATTGGCGACCTCTATAAAGTCACGGCTAATGTGAAATGAATAAAACAAAAACTGACGTTTTTTAGGTCAGCCGTTGATTGAGCATATTACTACATGCATACAAATGGAGCGAATTTAAAAGACATGGTTTCTGGATGAAATGCCGTTTGACTGTGCAGCGGTGCATGTAAATCTACAAATCATTCGTTAAAGTATTATCCATTCTCAAATTCTAAGGGACCCGAATTGTGAAAAAAGGCCAGGTTAAAATTTACCTGAGATTTCTTGCGAAAATCTGATTGCAAAAATATCAGTTTCAAAAAGCTAATCAGAAAGAAAAGTCTAGCTCCTCTATGATTGAATTAGCCGCAGAAATGAGCTTGGCCCAGTTTTATAGACTGGTATTATATGTAACCCAGGGGTTGAAATTAAGTCTGCCCCCTGGTTAAATCTAATACCATGTCTTTAAAACTGAGACTTGGTGTTCACGTGAACCATCATCGACTGTTTTACTTCCGGGCTCTATTTTAAAATTTCAAATGCATTATTTCAACGGGTTCAAATAAAAACACGTATGACACGAATATACGATTATCATGAATAATCCTTATTTTAGCGGAAGATGAGCACTGGTAGAATGTGTGATATGTTGTTATGTCATGTAGAAAAATAGCAGCAAACTATTGTCTTGCTCGGCGTACAAGTCGTGGTCAGTCAATAATATAGCGTTAAATATGGGGTTTAAAACCATCTATTTACGTACGCCAACTTTTCACGGAACCGGTTCTGATATGTTAGCTTCCAGCGCCATAAATTGCAAATGCCATCAAAATTGTACTTTCCGCGATTTCTTAACCAGAAGAAACTAGTAAACATATAACGACCTGAGATGTGACTTATTGAGAAAAGGAGCACGAATTAGCCGTAACAGTTTTCACTGACCTACAACTCACTTATATACGATTATTATGGCATATACAACGGTAGCAACACTATACAATGGTAAGAGTTTATTTATTCAAATCACTCCCAAAACGATAGAATTGGTAAGAGTTTATTTATTCAAATCACTCCCAAAACGATAGAATACGGCATGAACTGTCTAGTGAAATGACTGGAAGCCGCGAGCTTTTGTCAGAGATGACGTCAGAAACACGCACTTGCTAATTTAAACAATAACAGTGACCACGTGCTGAAATTGCCGATTTAAAAGTCATATTTCTCAGTAATGGCTGAACTAAAATTCAAACCAGTTCCATATATGATATTTTTGAATACATCACATTTGAAAATTAATTTTACACAATATTCTATTTTCATGGCATATGCTCTATCCGACAGTGGGTATCCCCGTGGGAAAACCCGTTTACTATTTAAAGTAAAAATGAAGAAATTCCGCGTTTTTGGAAAATTCCGCGATTCCGTCTTTCCGCGATATGACAACACCGAATAGATCTAGATTAATTTTCAAGAAATTTAGTGGATGGGCTTGAACCTGCTCACCATAGGGAGGCATACGCAACATTCTAGTTCTTGAATGCCTCTTGGCGTCTCAAATAGGACTATAGCGTAGGAACGGGTTAAACAGCCACTTGAAAACCATCTTGATTCTGATTTTACCATTTTCTATTTTAACGCAGTCTCAAATGTTTTGTGACTTTCTCAAAATGTATCAAAAATTTAACTAATTTTTAGTTCATAAGTCCTCAAATATTCATAAATGAACAGTTAAAAATTGTTGAAACATGTCGACTCTGCCGTAAAATCAACCTATTAACAGTCCGGAATTTGGGATAATATTGGGCTTTAGAGAACATAATGCCCTCGAGGTCTTCACATTTACAGAAAAGATTACGTAAGTGATTCACGCGCAGCGCGCGATAGGCGCACAATAGAAATCTGAGCCGCGCGTTCTTTGAGTGTCACCAATTAAGAGGACCGCTATTGTGAAAATTGACTGCGGGAGGAATATTCCTCCCAATGTCAATCGATGGAAACTTGACCATGGGGTCCGATATTCCAAGAATTGACTTTGGGAGGAATATTCTTCCCAAGGTCAAACGAAGAGAATTTGACCTTTGACCGTCTGAAAAAAAGCCGGTAGATTTTCATAAAGCCGGTAGATTTATGAATTTCGAGTGATACGATACACAGTGTTCGAGGTAATGAGACTGTATGAGACATAGGCCTACATAATATTTTAGAAAACTAAATAGATTTTGTATTTTCTTTGTCTAACAGTAAATTGCTATAACTTTGTTGACAATCAACTGTAATCAGATTGTAATCAGGCCCTTCTCGATAGAGGGGAAATCGTAATTAAAACACGTGCATAACATAGAAATTAAGTTTTGATTATACAGGGAATATATTAGGACTGCTTACAAATTTTCACTAGACTGCGATAAATCTAAATAGCTTAATACGGCACGAGTTTAGCTAATTTACGGGTTTAAAGGTTCATTTTCAGAGTCAATAGACGTAATTTGATAAATGCATTCTTTAAATGGAAATTCTATAGTAATCGATACAAATCATTTATATTAAGTGTTTTGTGTTAATTAAGAATGGTCATTCAAGGATTAAAGATCATTATAAAGCTGATACATTTCATTCGTGTGGATTCTTCTCTCATCACTAGTGTTAATAGGAGATTCGCGTGTCACGCATGATAAAAAAAATTATTCGAGTCGTATTTCTTTCATTTACGGTCGCAAATTAGCCATCGTCCTAGTCAGCATTATTCTCATTTATACGTAAAAGTGTATTCGGTATGAGGGTTTGTTTCTTTCTTCACTCCTTTATATACAATTCAGAAATAGGAGTTGATAGGAGGTTTTTACTCCTAACCGAACTCAGTTCCCATTCAGTTCAGTTCAAGTTTATATGCATGGAGATCTATGAAATAAGGGAAAATACAATCCAGCCTACTAGCCACTGAACGTTAGCTCCCAGAAAACGTCAGGAATTTGCAGAGAGAAAACATTATGTTACAAAAATATCGGATAAAATTCATTCTAAACATGCGTTACTAAGCCCAGAACTCCAGATATCGGGATGTTATGTCTAAGGCAGATTTCTCCCTTTGTGACACAACCATTTAATTACTCATGTGACCATTATGTTTAAACACCTCTCACAATCAAGCTTAAGATTAAGTGGCCTGTGGTATGAATGATTTAGTATTGATTCATATAGGAAGAATTATAGTCTTTACATTGAAATTAGTTGATAGAATGCATCTTACTTTTTCTCGACTTAAAAATTATTATTTGATCGACATACCACGGATTCGGAAACTAGTTGATTAAGAGCACAAACGCATATAGTCGCTATCCTGGTAATTAAATCGACTTAAAAATCGATTGATTGTTATTGAAATGATGAAAGTTGAAAAAGACAATCAACGTTTTTATGAGATATATGTTTCGTTGTTCGTGATATTCAGCATACACCAATGTCCAGTAAAATTTAACAACTCAAAGTTACTACAAAACTTACAAATTCTAATGTTTATTTAGCGGCAATTTTCCCCCTGCCATTTTTCCAACGTTTATCCAAAGATTGAAATACTTCATTAATACTAAACTAATACTAAAAGTTATCGCACTGGTAAAATAATATTTCAAATTTCAAATAGTATTTCAAAGATATTTCAAATAAAAAGTTTCAATAATTTATCGCATCGCACAGCAAAATCCGTGAAATACATTTTTGATTTACGGGTGCCTCATAGGCCTGTCATCGCTTGTACAATGAATTCTCTTTAATTGAGCAATATTTACTTAGGACTTAATCACTGACTTTCTATAGATAATGAGCTATACAAAGCCTAAACCGATAAAATTCAGTGGCTTGTTATTGTCAGCTTGCTTGTATACCAAGCTTCGCTAACATAAACGATGATGTTGCCCTTTTAACTGAAATCTTGACGTATCAAACCATAGATGAATAAAACTGCAAAAATTGCTTCAATAGATTTTACGCATGAGGAATCGATCTTGATTTGAAAGGCACTTGTTGACGTGTGGGGAAAAATTGAAAATTTTCACAGAAATCCTTTAAAACGATTCCAGTTATTTTGGACTTAATTTTGCAATACAAACGAAAACATACCAGCGGCAGCAAATCATAAGCTCTTTAATGGGTCTTCTTAGGGGATTTTTACCGGGGAATTTCGACCATTACCGTGTAGACGAGCCGGTAACAAAAACCTTTGGAAACAACAAATTATTCGCTTGTATGAATTTACGCCACTTTTGATAGGATTGCCTAATCAAATATTTAAATCATGAAGATGGCGAGTTGACTGAGCCCGAGGCGCAAGTCGATAGTAGTTATATAGAAACAACAAACATAATGCATTTTCCTTAAAAGTGTTTCATCTATAGAGATTTAATACAACTTGCCAACAGTTCAATTTCTATAATGCGATGACCTATGTATGAAAATATGTTTTCTGTTTGTTTTACGCGTGATCCAGGGGGATAATACCTTCGCCCAAACGTTCTACACACACATGATACCATTTAATGAATCCGAAATATATCCAGGCCTAGAGTTCATGCTGAAAAATGAAGACTAAGAATATCTTAGCAATATAATTTTTAGAAAGAGATTTTTGTCCACTGAAGTTTAGAATAGCACGTCGGACTCTTTGTTAGGATCGACCACAGTTCTATAGTGAATTGATTACAAGTAGTTAATTTAGCAAAACAAAGTAAATTGTTCATTACAGTGCATTGCTAAGGGTTAGTTGTAAAAAACCCGAGAATGTTGGAAAAATGGCCAAGGAAAAATGGCCAGGAAAGAATGGCCAAGGAAAAAATGGCCAAGGTATTTTGTCTAGGAAAAAATGGCCACGGAAAAAAAGGCCAAGGAAAATTTATGAGAACTACTGCCAATGTTAATAAAACATAAAGCTTTCAATATAATGACATCACATATTTTTCATGGGGCTTAAAACAATTACAATCGGTATTAATGAGTTCAGAAATGTGATGAACTTACATTTCATTTCATTGCATATAATGAATATATCAAGAACTATCATGCAAGTGGTCAATGAATAAACTTACTAGTGATTAACTTATACTTAATAAAATAACTAAGTCAATAATTCAAAACATCTAAGTAAGCGAGCAAAAATCCCCTCGGTAAAAATCCCCAATTCTTCAAATTAGGTAATCCCCTCCCTTTGAAGGGATTATAAGCAGATACAATCTTAAGGTCAATTAATTCGTATTATTGATACGTATATCCAATTTATTCATATTTTACTGTCGAACACCGTAAGGATATCAATATGCCCATACAAACTATGCTATTTTAATTAAAACATACTACAAATTAACGTTTCATTGATACTAAATTAGTACATATACATGCAGTTATTGCACAGCTTAGTAAAGGGGTTCATCGCGCATTTCAAATATATTACACTAGCTTGAATCTAAAATATTTAATATCAAAAGTACGTTATTTCTAATAATTCATGGCATCGCACAGCTGAAATTAAAAAATATTCCAGTTCGAATCTTTAGATATTACAAATAAAAGTTTATTACTCTTATTAATTCTTACAATTTATTTTATCCGTAAGAATTTACCGCAACGAAAGATTTCATTTAAAAGTTCAAACATATTTCAGTCTCATTGCAAATTCGAGAAACATCGTGCTTTGACATGTTCTTGACAATCACCAAGTATGAATATTTGGGGTTTTTTACCCAGGGTATGTTTACCCAGGGTTTAGATTTTTTAGATTTCTACATAGGAAATCTTTACCAGGTGATCTTTTTTGAACGGATGAAGGTATTTTGAAGGAGATATTCTGGAGGATTTTTAATTGTCATATCTAGCTACAGTAGATACTTTGATTATTCGCTACGTTACTTATTACATATCACACAAATTCGCGTATACGCTAGAATCAATACTGTTAGCAAAAATCACTAAGAATCGCAATTTGCTCATTTTGTAATATTTTTGAAATCGTCCAATGTTATTGCAGAGATTCCCCGATATATCCCCGAGTAATGAAACAGATATCACGTTTAAACGTAGATTTTTCTTTTATTTTGAAATCCATAGAGCAAACATTGGAACCTAATGTTATTGAACATAAAGCTCCCAACCCTCCCTGCATTTATACATCGAGAAATCCACCTCGACTATAATAGGCTTTTTATCATGGTGTAATATAGCTTGTGCAACAGGACGTCACTGATTCATTACGTTAATTGTGAGGTGTTTATACATAAAAGTTTCGTGAACGATTCATATGGTGGGATCATAATCGGGAAAGATCTGCCTTAAAGAATTTATCGCCTTAGGGAGTTTGAGCTTCTCGATAAAATTCCCCAAAAATAATTCAAAATCGCCCTATCCAATATCTAAAGGCCATTCAAAGCAATATATTTTGTCAATTCTTTTTGAATTTATCCATAATCAATAACATATTCTTAATAGTAATGATTTTATTATTAGGAATCTGATCTAATATATTTCTAGTTGTAAAACTTAGCTGTCGGATTTACGAGCAATTATCACATTAATGAGATGATCGCTCGTAGGTCGGATGGATGGACATATTAGTGTGGACCGGTTTACAGTGTCTTAAATCAAAGATTCCATTTGATATCTGTCGTATTTCTATGAAAGAGTACAAACAGATATATAAACCCTATACATGGTACAAATCAGAAGTTAAAACTAGGACAATGGCTAATTTGCAAACATAAAGGGAAAGATTTCTCTCAACAATCATGACCCACATAAGCCGCGATCACACGGAGACGATTTGGCCCGGGCCAAATTAGCACCGATCAGGCTCGGGCCAAATTTGGTAATTAGAGAGTGCGTTCACACGCAAACCATTCACTCGATACTAAACAATGCTCAAACAAAGCGAAGTGGATCATTTACGGTGCTAGTTGCAATTCAAACGCAGTCATTTGTCTGGTGCTCGGGCCTGGTCCGACGTTTTTGGTCGGGCCAAATTTGGCCCGGGCCAAACAGGCTCGGGCCCATTGGCACCCGTGTGAACAGTTGGTCCGGCCCAAATTTGGCCCTGGCCTAAAAAAATACACGTGTGATCGCGGCTATAGAGACGATTTGTCGGGGCTAAATTGGTTCGAATCAGGTCCGACTTAAATTTTACGCATGGCTTACCAAATAGCGCAGATTTTCATGTTCAAATTCATTTCACATTCAAATTCAAACCCATTCATTCGTTACTAAACAATGCTTAAACCATGGAATCTAAAACGAGTCCATACTTAAACCAAGCGAAGTGATTGACTTCCAGAACCAGTTTAAATCAACACGCTTTATTTGACTCAGGTCTGGTCCGTCGTTTTTGGTCGGGCGATTAGGCACGGGTCCATTTTGCACCCATTACTGTTTTTTTTTTTCGCCAGATCTCTCCGTCCCTACACCTTTTAACTTGATTTTTATCATCCACGTATTTAAATTTCGATTCTTTCAGCTTGTGTTAATTTTATACTCATGCAAAGCACATTGATTACAATTTGCAGCAGTGCGCTATATAATGAAATAAGTAATATTGATTGTTAATATCAATATCAAGTGTGAATTTGCAGTTGAAAAATAATTGATTTGATTAACAGTATAATTTGATCTAGACCTCCCAGCGTCAATCAATGAAGAAAAAATGTAACTAGTCAAAGACTCAAGATCAAGTGAAGTAAAGAAAAAGGAAGATGCATTCTAACAACTGATTGCGATGTGAAGACTATATAAGCCTTATTATTAGAAACTGCACTACAGCTATTCAACTTTCTATAAATCATTCGTCGCAGACCCTCAAATACCGTGTACATTATCACTCAAATTGCCTAAATATGTATGGTGTCGTCGCTATAGTATACTACTTATTAAAACAATTATTACACCAATATAATTAATATATACACCTATCATTCTAAAAGCTCAGGTTTTAGCGTTTAGTCGTTTGGAAGAACATTCATCCCAAAGTCTATATTTCGAATAACAGACCAGGTCCAGTTTCCTTCGTTTGACATTCGGAGGAACATTCCTCCCGAAGTCGATACTTTGAATATCAGACCTGAAGGTCAAATTCTCTTCGTTTGACCTTGGGAGGAATATTCCTCCCAAAGTCAATTCTTTGAATATCGGACCCCATGGTCAAGTTTCCATCGATTGACATTGGGAGGAATATTCCTCCCGCAGTCAATTTTCACAATAGCGGTCCTCTTAATTGGTGACACTCAAAGAACGCGCGGCTCAGATTTCTATTGTGCGCCTATCGCGAGCTGCGCGTGAATCACTTACGTTATCTTTTCTGTAAATGTGAATGTGACCGGCCTTATTTCCTCTATCGAATGACAGCAACCGATCGATTTCGGGTTTCTGGAGATCCACTTCTACAGCTGTGTTTCGCCGACTCCTCACGGTCCGAGACCAACAATAGCCAAGACAACGATCGACAAACCTGCGGCAACAGGAATAAACAATATATAAGTTTATTAACACACATAGGTGTTGTCGGTAAGAACAACCAACAATGAATAATTCCCTATACAACATATCTTATATTAACAATTTAACATTATTTCATATTGATCGAAATGAAACTTTCCAAAGAACCTTCACCTAACTCACCCTAAACTGACACCACATAAATTCGATTACTCCCGGAATTTACAATTTGTATTATATAAGATACTTATAAAGTTATGGATTTAAACAATATCTTACCTGCGGCAACAGGAATAAACAATATATAAGTTTATTAACACACATAGGTGTTGTCGGTAAGGACAACAAACAATGAATAATTGCCGCGAAAAACCAGAACGCCACCTACTTAGAAAAAGGATGGCAGCACTGTACGGAACGGTTTCCCCTACAAGTTCACCCGGTTACATCTACCTCCTGGCAGAAAGAATATCGTCCTCGATATCAGGAAAATAGAAAGATAGATATATCAAATATATATATTTCGAATAAAATGCGCTATTAATTTTAAAAGTTTTTTTTAAATTTTGTTTTAGGATTATATACTATCCAATCGTACTTTTTAAAAGCTTACTCATACCATAGTTATACTATTTAACCAGAGAATAAAAATTTGACACATGACTTATACATATTTCTACGCAAACCTTACTACGTTCGATTTAGTTTCACTGGTCAATTTATCACGTCCCATCACAGTTACACAATTTCAAAATAGCCGCCATAATAGCTTCATTAGAACTTATGGCAGGATCTTTTCCTGCAGCAAAGAGAATATCAATTTTATTTGTCCATGATGGGTTTAACTGTGTTTGACCCACCACATAATCATCAAATCTAGTAGGCAATTTGCGTACTCGCTGAGGTCGAGGAGACCTGACTTCATTATCATTATCATTGCCCCCAGCCACCCCACTTTCAGAATTATTCCTACTTTCTACTTCATCCTCTGTTTCAGAATGAAACACTACTGGAGTGTGACTTGCAGACGATTCCGTGACAGGTTCAGACTGCTCAATAGTTAGCGGAGGTTGACTAGAAACGTTTCTCACAATTGGAGTGGTAGAAGATACTGCACTGTCAGCTCTGGTGTTATCAATCAAATCCCCAGATTGGCGATCCGACTCCACCATCACACTCTCCGGTGCAGCACCGTCTAATTCGTCGACTATATTATGACCCCTTCTCTCTATGATTACAAAATCATCTAACGACTCAGTTTCGTCAACCGACTCGGTTTCGAATACCTCCAGATCCAAGCATGGAATAGGTTTTTCCACAACTGCTCTCTCTTTAAGAGACGCCTTGGGCATTCGCAGAGGTACTGACAAGACCAACAATAGATTCCTATGCAAGGTTTTACGCTTGTTGGTTACAGTACTCTCCACCACGTAAACTGGTATTTCAGGATTGGGCTGACCAATCACAAGATAGGGATTTTCTTCCCACCGGTCGCCTTACTTATTCCTTCCTTTCACCCCAACTTTTCTCACTAAAACCATATCGCCCACAGCCACTGACACACCACGAACTTTCGAATTGTAATATCGGGCAAATTTCCCCGCTGAGGTAACCAAATTTTCTTTAGCCTGAGCCCACAAGGAATTAAATTCTTCCTGAAGCGTGGCAGAAAATTGTTTTTGAGGTTTATCTAGCTGATAAACTTCATCAACTGGCAATAAAGGCTCCCGTCCGAACAGTAATTGATACGGTGGAAATCCTGTAGTATCGTGGGGAGTACAATTATACTGAAATACAACCGACGAAATGTGGTCTTTCCACGATATCTTCTTGGCGGGTTCTAGTAAATCCAAACGCTGAATCAACGTTGAATTGAAACGCTCCACCGCTCCATTACCGGGAGGGTGGTACGGAGTGGTGCGTGATTTTTCAATGCCGAATATACTACATAACTCTTTGATTAACTGACTTTCGAAGTTGGCACCTTGATCGGAGTGTATACGCTTCGGTACACCAAACCTTGTGATTAACTGTTCAAAGAGAACACGAGCGGTTGTTCTGGCCGATTGATTTCTTGTAGGGATGGCTAAAGCATATTTTGTGAAGTGATCAGTTATCACTAACACATTTTCGTACCCGCCCTTACTTTTATCTAAAGTGAGGTAATCAATGCAAACTACCTCTAACGGCTCAGACGTTATGATCGGCACTAATTCGGCCTGTTGTTTGGGCGTCGAAGCTTTATGAGTAACGCAACGAGTGCAAGATTTGAGATAAAGATCTATCTCCGAGTGCATTTTCGGCCAAAAGAAACGACTTCGCACCAGTGCCAAAGTTTTTTCACGGCCAGGATGACCCATTTGGTCATGCATTAGCTAATTCCGCTCAGATGGTTTCAATCCCCTACTGGCATAAGCAACCGGTCTGAGTTTCCCCTGCTGCGTCTGATACAAACCAGCACCAAGACCATTTAATGACGCATCGGTGTGCAGTTCAAACGGGAGTTCATAATCTGCATACGCGAGAACTGGGGGTTCCGATAAAACTTTCTTTAACTCGTCGAACGCCTGCTGTTCTGAGTCTCCCCATTCTACCTTTTCGTTAGCTTTACTCAGCTTTCCCTTTTGAATACCCTTCAATAGGTCGTTAAGAGGCTTCGCGATTTTTGCGAAGTTTTGAATGAACCGCCTGTAATACGAAGCGAATCCCACAAAGCTACGTACTTCACTAACCGTTGACGGTGCCTTCCAACCTAAAATAGCTTCGGTTTTCTTGGGATCTGGCTCGATACCAGCTTCAGAAACGATGTGGCCAAGATACAAAATTTTGAGTTGGAAGAAGGCACACTTCGAAGGTTTTAACTTCAGTCCGGCCTCCTCCAATTTCTGAAACACATCGGTAAGGCGGAGAATGTGTTGGTCAATAGAATCAGAGAAGACAATTATGTCGTCTATATAAACTAAACATTCTTTCAAGTTCAGGTCGCCTAGACAATTCTCCATGAGTATTTGAAAGGTAGCAGGGGCCCCCCTTAAACCAAACGGCATCACTTCACATTCGTAGAAGCCGAAGCCTGGGCCCACTGTAAAGGCTGTGCGGCCCCGGTGTTCGGGTGCCATGGCCACCTGCCAGTAGCCGCTTTTCAAATCCAACGAAGAGAAATACCGCGATCCGGCTAATGCATTTAATTGATCATCGATTCGGGGTAAACAATACCGATCAGGGATTGTACGCTTGTTTATCTCCCGGTAGTCTATACAGAAACGTAACTCGCCGGATTTCTTTCTAACAAGAACCACGGGAGAAGCAAATGCACTAGAAGACGGTTTTACCACCCCTGCTTCAAGCATCATTTTGATGTGTTCCCGAACTTCGTCGACCATCGCAGGAGGAGTACGTCTATAACGTTGATGAATCGGCGTTTCGTCAGTTAAGTTGATATGATGCTGAACTAAATGGGTCCTGCCCATATCCAAATCAGACGAAGCGAATATTGATCGCCAAGACCACAACAGATTTTTCAGTTTATCCATTGCCTCAGGGATTACTTTTTCAAGATTAAACATACCAAGAAACTCTTGATAATTTATTTCCTTCTCCTGACTATTTACATTGTCTGAAGCCCCATCCTGACTATTTACATCAACCTGATCACGACGCCTAGCATCGGATTTATCGCAGGTATCTACGTCGGCTCCATCACTATAATTCATATCACTCTCACTACTATCTACAACTAATTCATCCTGGTCCGAAAGATCGACGAGCCTCCGTCCAGCTACCAAATCGACAGACGATAATGAACAAATCGCGGCCCTTGCTGGAATTGTCACATCTTTCTGGGATGTGTTACGAATTCGAACCGATATCCGATCGGTCGAGGCTTGACCTATTTCCTGGGCCGAAGGAATAACTAGAAGGCCTGACGGCAATTGATTTTTCGAAGAAGTCGCCATCACCAAACTATTCGGCAACAAACCCTTGCGCCGAACAAGTCCATGGACGGTTGTTTCAGTCCCACCAGGGATCAATGCGGGCCTGGTTGACCTAACCGTGTCAAGCGGTTCATCGTGCTTGAACTTATGAGCAAGAGTCCATTGATGAGGCAACTTGCTAAAGTCATCCACCCGATTCAAGACATTCGTACCGATCAGTATCGGGACACGGTTGTGGAATTCTGTCGATTCCACAACCAAAATTGGCGCTTTTTATTTCAAAATCGTTACACTGAAGGGTCACCATGACATATCCTTCGTAAGGTAATTTTGACCCATCAACTGTCGTAATTTCGACAAAATCGGTAAGCGGATACACCCTGTGTTCAGGTAAATAAACGTCTACAAATTTCCGCGAGACCGTCGTGACCTGAGAACCACTGTCGATTAGTGCCTGACAGGGTACTTGATCACACTTAATCTGAACAACGTTCGCTGGGCCAACCACACGACAAGACATCTCGAGATTAGGGCCTGAATTCATTTTGGCATCACATGACTGCCCTGTGGCATGTGTGCCTTCACTTTTGGGGTGGTTGAATTAATGGATTGTCGACCCTTAGGCTGGGCATCTGCCCCGTCTTTGCTATCAGCGGAGGCTTGCATATTATGCTCGCTAGGGCACACTCGTCTTACGTGCCCGTAGCCACCACAATTATGGCATATTCCCTGAAAAGGTCTCACTGGTCGCGGTCTGAAAGAATTTTGTCGGAATGGCTGCGCCGCTGGGGCCACGGGACGTGGAACCCAGTTCCTATACTGATGATTCTCGGCGAACTGATTGAATCTACGACCTAAAGCTGCAACCTCAGCAGCAAGCTTATTCACAGTTTCCTCTAATGGAGGCCTCGACGCCGTGGGATCACCCTGTACCTTAGCACCATACGATTTGTTACTCGTGGCACCTGGATCCACAGCTACCTGAGACGCAGCGGCTGAAGTTTTTTTCCCCACATTCACCGACCTGCAGCACTCCTGCTCTCTTTCGATCTTTCGCGATTCGGTTACTATTTCGAAATAAGAAGCTTGTACCTGGTAAAGGTAACGAGTACCCATCTTGACCATGGGGTCTTTCAGTCCCCTCCAGAATTGGGATCGCAAAGTCTCGTTACTAATGCAATTCGCTCCACCAGGTAACCTACGTATTTTGAACATCAAATCGTCTAACCGACAAGACCATTGGCTCACCGATTCGTCTGACCTTTGTTGTGACACATAAAACAGCTGAAGGCTCTCTTCTACTGAGTGAACCTCGCCAAACACCAAGGTCATTTTATCTAAAACGGTATTAATACTGGCTTCTTCTCCAGCATTAAACAATACACTGACAGCCGATCCTCTTAGAGATCTCCGCATAGCCATTAAAATCTGGGGTTCGGAATAAGTGGGATCGCGTTGCAAAGCCCGAACTTCGGCTTGCCACTGCTGGAAGGTTAACTCATTTTTATTTCCGACCGGATCACCAGAAAAATTTCCTAACGACGGATTACGCACAGCTACTGTTGTTTTACTGCCTATACTATAATCAAAGTTAGACTGCTTAGGAGTCGACGTAGCTGCCGGTAAATCGAAGCGTAATTGGTTTAGTGATGATTTAGAATTTCGTTTCGACAACTTTTTCATCACAAATTCCTGCTGACGAGGCTTGAGCTCGTCAAAACATCTAAATACCTCATCAAAATCATCCCCCTGACACACTCCTTCCTCCTTAATACTTGGATGAAATGTTTCACCCCCACCTACTTCAGATTGTTTGAATAACGACAAAGCTAAAAACCTATCTTGCTCTTTTCCTGCCATTTTTGAAACCAATTTCACCTCCCCTTCTATTTCAGAAACAGTTTGACCGTCACTTATACACACCGCTTGTTGTGCAGCACTCGGGCTGGGAAAAAGTATAAAGTAACCATCCCCATAAGCCTGAACTCCCTGAATGGTTAATTTAGCTGACCTGAACCATTCAGCTACAGATTGTGGGGTGTGTTGTCTAACATCTATCCCCGTTATAAATATAACTCGTTCGTACAGTGCCATATGACAACTAACACTTCTCTCAAAAATTCCTATACCGGAAGTAATCAATATAACGAATACAACAAAATTACAAATACCCATCTCGGGCCTTGATTAGAAATACATCCAGCTTATTTGCGGGAGTCATTATACATCATGCAAAACAAAAATGAAATAAACAAAATAGTTTAACAGTTATTATTTTCTTTTACACGTTTTGAGAATCTCCAATTTCACGTAAAGTAACTGAACAAAAATAAATCAAAGCACTACTAGCGTAGACGAACATTTGCCAGCCAACACCATTTACAAGCAAGTAAGCGTGAACAAGCAAGCATTAAGCGCAACAATCATGCTCACCTCAGACGCGTGTCGTTGTCGTAGTTGATCGAGCACACTACCAAAAATAAGATTTTGTCGATTAAGCAAACTTCTACAATCTTTTACAATCGCAATATCGCAAAACGACGAAAGCATGCATGCATTACATAAAAACTGAGACAGATCGATCCGTTTCCAAGTACGTACGTACAAGTTCACTTCGCGACAAAATAAACATACATGTATACCGGTACCGGATTTCACAAAGCTCTCGGAATAAAGCTTATTCAACAGAAAGCTCAACTATATTTGCCCGAAACGTAATGACAGCAACGCAATATCAATCAGAATACGAGCAATATTACATTATACAACGGATGCATCCTAGAACGCAGCACACACCTGGACGATTTTACGATTTCCAGTTGATCGCTGCTCTAGACTTCAACGAATTTCTCCAGATGGCCCCACGTTGGGCGCCAAATGTGACCGGCCTTATTTCCTCTATCGAATGACAGCAACCGATCGATTTCGGGGTTCTGGAGATCCACTTCTACAGCTGTGTTTCGCCGACTCCTCACGGTCCGAGACCAACAATAGCCAAGACAACGATCGACAAACCTGCGGCAACAGGAATAAACAATATATAAGTTTATTAACACACATAGGTGTTGTCGGTAAGAACAACCAACAATGAATAATTCCCTATACAACATATCTTATATTAACAATTTAACATTATTTCATATTGATCGAAATGAAACTTTCCAAAGAACCTTCACCTAACTCACCCTAAACTGACACCACATAAATTCGATTACTCCCGGAATTTACAATTTGTATTATATAAGATACTTATAAAGTTATGGATTTAAACAATATCTTACCTGCGGCAACAGGAATAAACAATATATAAGTTTATTAACACACATAGATGTTGTCGGTAAGGACAACAAACAATGAATAATTGCCGCGAAAAACCAGAACGCCACCTACTTAGAAAAAGGATGGCAGCACTGTACGGAACGGTTTCCCCTACAAGTTCACCCGGTTACATGAAGACCTCGGGGGCATTATGTTCTCTAAAGCCCAATATTATCCCAAATTCCGGACTGTTAATAGGTTGATTTTACAGCAGAGTCGACATGTTTCAACAATTTTTAACTGTTCATTTATGAATATTTGAGGACTTATGAACTAAAAATTAGTTAAATTTTTGATACATTTTGAGAAAGTCACAAAACATTTGAGACTGCGTTTTTTGCTGTTTCCTATGCGATACATAGTGTGAAGATTCGTGGAGGGCAGCCGTGTTAAGCTCGTGTAGAAAATATGGAGTCACTCATACAGTGAGGCTTCTTATATATTAGTGGCAACAGTTCGTGCATCAAATAAACTTGTTAACGTAGTTGCTGTACGTCTCGTTTTATTCATGTTATACATACTCACACCAAATTTACATATTTTATGATCATCAAAAGTTTTTACAAATCTTTATTTTGGCATATGAAAATGAGTGACTTCAATTCTTCCATTTGTTTGGCTGCAGATAGGGCCGATCAATGATAATTCAAATATCAGTGAACGCAATTTCCTGCGGGGACTATTGCCCAACGGACACGTTAATATTATTTTCAATATTTTTAGGATGGCGAGAAGATAAATCCTGGGCGAAAGGTGCCAACGCCTACAGAAGAATCTGTGTTTAAGTTCCTTGCCGTACCGTACAGGCCACCCAAAGAAAGAGATCATTAAAGCAAAATGTGATACATATCACTTAAGAAATTGTTAAACTATAAACTATTACAATGCAGAATGAATAACATATGTATAATTCATCTTTTTTATTTAATAAATGAATGGAAATGATGTGTAGTATTTTGTTTGGTCAAAATGTTAGTGCCTGAATAGCAACAAAAGATAATCCGCGTGAAGGTTGTAGGACCCAGAAGTCAGCTTTTCCGTCTAAGAAGAAATCGTGTGGGATTCGTGCGGTTCCTGAACTTCGCTGAAAAAGCTGAATCACTGAAACGCTGAAATAAAAACGCTGAAATTTCAGGGAATTTCCGAAAAACGCCGAAATTTCAGGGAATTCCCGAAAAACGCTGAAATCGTGCTAGGTACCAACAATACACGTTTTGAAATATTTTCCGGGCCGGTGTCCGCTGCCGAGTCCTGAACCGTGTTTTAGTCTCTACCTTCGGTTACAGAGACATGCATGGACAGTATGTGTGGAGTATACTTCTAGAGGGCCACTTGTTGGACAAATTAATTCGCTTGAAATCCGGATTTTTAATGCATACAGGCAGCATAATGAGGAAAACCCATTCACAAACCGTGCAAGCCAACTTAAACACTATGCTCAATATTCCCTGCAAGATGCAAAATATCTTATTTGAACGTTCATGTATAAAACATGCAGCAACTTTTCTTTTGTCAACACGTTGATGGGCGACGGACTATGTCACTATGGTATTCTCTGAAGGAGGTAAATTAAATTTGACAGCTAGTTATATAAATGATGCAGCTTTTGGACAAAAGGGATCTAACTAAATTTCTTTTTAATTCGCTGTGGAATGGAATGGAATGGATTGACGCCAATGGCATGCAGTAGGCCCCTACGTATGGGTCATACTGATTAGCGTCAACCAATTAATCTAAATTGGGCTAACCATTCAACAACTGTGAATAATTTATTTGCTGTGGCGTGATAATAATTAGTTTTTTTGAAGAAATGACATACCAACTGTTAGAAAAATGTACCGATTCTTATTTTTAGACTACTACTGAATCTATAAAAGGAGGAGTCATAGACAAAGTTGATTTGCTTAGCTGGTGACACTTCTTGTCAAGTACATCATCTCAAGTACTGGGTGTTTTGTAAGTTTAATTTCAGTATTTATTTACTAAGTGCTGTTCTCTCGGACCTCAGTGCTTTCAAACTAGGCCCACCCCATAGGCTATATAGTCCAGGGTGCATTAGCCACTATTCTTTTATATCCGACTAAAATGCACCTTTTTCTATTTTTAGATTCAGGCTTAGAATGTGCAAATTTTTTGAGATACTGAGAAATCAGATGGCACCAGTAAACTTCAACTGCGAAATTTGCAGCAGGATAGCTGAACGACACAATTTTTAAAAATAAAATGGCTATTCGAATGCTATTTCAATTGATTCAACCTGAGAGAAATAAGTCAATTGCGGATGTACAGTACACCCACTTTTCTTCCCTGTTTCCTGGTACCAAATTTTTAGTCTTAAGCTAAGCGATATTCTAAGGTATACTAGTGGATTTCATTAGAATATGAAGCAATGGAACCAGAATTCTAGCCAGAGTTAAGCGAACTATTGATTCTGATATAATGTAAGAACTGATTTCCTTTGTGTACGCTTGCAGAATGTGTTATGTTTTATTTCAAGCTGTTAAATAATATAGTTAGACAAATGTCCAATTATTGGATCTTTCTTGTTGACTTGTTTAATTTTGTGAGTTAAGAGTTCCAGTCAATCCACAATGTGCAGTGCCTAGCCTTCATCTACACTAAAGCCAAGCCTGTGTATGGGAAAAAAATATCGTTCGACTCCTATAGGCCAGACACATCAAAGCATGCAATACATTGCAGATAGTAGTCTCCGGCAAGTCGAAAGAGAAAGTAAACCAGGTTTTACCCCGTACCCTACCCGGGAACCAAAGACACTTAAAGATTCCTTCCTCCTTGTAGAAATTGTAGAAATATGGCACCCAATTGTAGCAATGCTAAGTACAGTATACTATGACGGTTGAACCTTTCTTAACGAATTTCAATGACACCGAAAATAGAATCAAAATAATCATTAGTTCCATGCTAGCACTTAATTTGGGTTATCAGGTTCAGCCTAACTGTACTTTCATTCAGCTACTACTTGTATGAGACTTGGCAATGATAAATTGCAAGAAATCACCAAACATAAGAAAAATATTGTGAATTAATATTACTGTGATTAAGAATTTATTCAAATGAAGTGATAACTTCATTGTTAGATCGTACCGGTATATGCACATAAAACTATGGCAAAAAACACATCTAACAATCCACGCAATCCGCAATCGATCAAGTCGATCATGACGACGACCTTAAGGCATGTCTCTGTAACCGAAGGTAGAGCATAAAACACGGTTCAGGACTCGTCAGCAGACACCGGCCCGGAAAAAAATTTCAAAACGTGTATTGTCGGTACCTAGCACGATTTCAGCGTTTTTCGGGAATTCCCTGAAATTTCGGCGTTTTTCGGAAATTCCCTGAAATTTCAGCGTTTTTATTTCAGCTTTTCAGTGTTTCAGCTTTTTCAGCGAAGTTCAGGAACCGGGGATTCGTGAGAATATCCCAACAATAATTTTAACCAAAGATGTCATATTCTTACTTAAGTGAGTATATTGTAACCGGCTGGGGTTTCGGCAGGCTGGCTGGGGAACTAGCATTCACAACAGCGGTACAGGGTTTCATCCATCAGGAACAATAAAGCGGTTGAACCTTATATGTACAACCTTCATTGTATCACAATCCAATCACGGAATGCGTTTTATAACTTCTAGACTTGATTACTGCAATAGTCTGTTACTTGGTACAAGTCAGTACAATAAAAAAGTTGCAGCTTATCCAAAACTCCGCTGCCCGACTTGTCACAAGATCAAAAAAGGTTGATTCGATTACTCCAATACTTGCTGAGCTACACTGGCTTCCAGTCGCTAAACGCATTGATTTCAAAGTTCTGCTCATGGTTTTCAAAGTATTGAATGATTTGGCACTAAGTTACATTTGTGATCTAATCACATTATATACTCCTACCAGATCCTTACGATCCACTAATACAATTTTACTGAATTTTGTCTCATTTAATACCCTATTTTACGGCCACCGCGCCTTTGCCTCAGCAGCTCCAATCTTATGGAATGCTTTACCTTTTAGAATAACATCCTGCAGCGATGTAGTTACTTTTAAAACTGAGCTGAAAACTTTTCTTTTTAGGCAATATTTTAATTGACTGTTCTTAATTGTTTTTAGAACCTTTTATATTTGTAAACCGCGCTGAAATGTATACGGAGCGCGGTATATAAGAAATAAATATTATTATTATATTATTGTTATTATTATATTGATAATTATTAAGTATTTCATGAGGTAAGATAAATAAACTATCATGAAAATTTCGATATGAAATTCTAGGTATCTACGATTATGAATTGTTTGACTTATATCAGGGTGACAATATTTTTCACTCAACATTTTGGCTATTAACTAGTAGCCATCATCAGGCGATCGAATGTAGGTAACAATTTCTCGGTAAATATGTCCCCTGAAAAAAATATAACAAACTTCACTTCAAAATAACACCAGCGAACAAACTTGGTAATTGTGTGAATTGCACACTAACCATAAAAGGGATTCATTGCGAGACTTTAAATGAGATTTATGGGCCTAAAATTGTGGCATTAATTTATTTTGCCTGAGAACATGTTAACACATTACATCATACGTATAACTTAAGATTCCCCCTCCCCCCAAAAAAAATTATTGCCTTTTTATATCGCCGGAGATGCATTTTAGGGCGTTCCGGGTGGTCTAAAAGCATGGTTAAAAAGATACTTTTTAGTATTAACATGCTATAATATGCTATATTTCGATGAAAACAGCAATCAGATGATCCGACAAAATATTCACATACTAAATGGTAATCCAACAAAAACGATTTGCACAACTCTACATGCTGTCCAGAGAAAGAAGAATGTAACGTATATACACGTACGCATTCCACTTCTTGGTCAGTTGCTGCGCCTAAACAAGAATTCAAGAGTTCCGTAATCCGACTAAAAATTAATTTACAACTGATGTCTATACAGACATAATGTTACTTTGCATTGGACAAAATCCGCTTGCGCACTGCTTTCACGACCTCGACGAGACTATGGCTGTCTATGTTTTACAATGGGATTTCTTCTCGGTGCCTTCCTGGGAGCGATTTTTTTCACACCAGGTCCACCATTTTGTTTTAACACGTGAAAGGCTGCACGTGCTTCACCTGTTCTCAACATGTAAACAAATTAACTTATACTAGCCACAGTTTTAAGTCGGTTCCAACGACCAAAAAACACTGATAGATAAATTGCCATCGAGTTCCGTTTTTAAAACCGGAAAAATATCCGGCAGATAAGTAGCCGGACCGTCCATATCCGTTTATCTTATTTCTAGATAATTTTGGATTTACCATCCGTTTTGTAGGGATATGCTGGAAATATAGTAATAACCTGATAAATTGGTTTAATCTTTGATTGTGTTAATTCTGTATAAAACGTGTGGTCCGTTCTTTGGGCATAAGTCCTTTTTATACAGGAAACTTATTCTGTACTTCCAGCAACCACCGAACTGATATCAAGTTTTTTGGGTCCAACAAAAGATAACGTGTTGAATCCAGGGTCTATGTACCGGTATCGTTTCAGCCAACTTAGGACTTTAGTCCTAGCGGGCTTTTGCGTTCACTTTTCGTACGTCGTCCATCCGTTCGTCCTTCCGTCTGTAGACGGAATCCAGTTATTCTGGGAAGTTTTTAAGACACTTCAATGTAATGACTCGATATTTGGGTTGCACATGTATCTACCCAAGAGACAGCTTCAGCCCAAAAATTGGCCCTGTCAGATTCAAGATGGCCGATTGTTGATCATCAAAATCAGCACTATTTACACATTTTCATGGGCTTGCAAGCTTGCAAACCCATATTGCTATAACGCGGATTGATAACTGGCTTGGGGAGTCGATAACTTTCGTTTGAAACTTTCTTGGGCTCTGATATGTACATACATTAAATGCAGGAATAAAATCTAGGTTCCTTTCGTATATTGGCTATATCGGCTGTCCTTTTATGATTTATTTTATCGGTTTTGTTATTTCAGCAGCGCAAGCTAACCTTGGTTCAGCGTGCGTGATCAGCCTTGAAATTGGTATTCATGCGCGGCATAATTCAGTTCGTTCTTTATTGACACAATTAAATTTTCACAATAGAACACTTTCACGTTTTTATAATTCTTTTTAATTTTCCTTTACTTTCATTGCATTAGCGGCCATTTAAAAAATCTTTGTATGAACATTTATACGTTTCAGTGAACTGAATTGAATTGACCGGTTAGACTGGTTCCCTGTCTCTTCAGTGAGCCAGCAGGGTGCTTGATTAGTTACCCGGAGTACACCAAGTAATACACTAGTGAATCAAGTAGGCGGGAGCACTACTCCGGACTCTCCACTGCTACCCCGAGAAAATCAACGGTGTGATAGGTGTACCGCTAGATGGCGTTACTAGCAAAATGGCGGATAAAAAGAACAGATCTGCATAATTAAAAGAGTAAGAATGATCAATGTAATGTGTTTTCATTGATATTTAAAAAAAACTTTACATCGAGAGCACAGGACCGTTGGTCCTCCAGTTTGACAAAATATGATAAGCGTCGGATGATACCAATACCTTGTGCCACTTTCTTCGCAATGTTTTGTATATGGGCTTTCCAATTTAAATTATCATCTATTTGGACTCCTACAAATTTGGTGTTACTTACTTTTTGTAAAGGTATATCTCCGATATATATTCGGAAGTCCTTTTTTGAAATGTGTTTTGTCAAGATTTAATGAAAGTTTATTTGACTTAAACCAGACATCCAAATTTGCAAGTTCAAAATTGACAGTTCTCTCCAAAATTCTGTACTCTTTATGGGAAGCAAAGATATTAGTATCATCCACGAACATTATAGTCTGCAAAATGGCTGACGCATTGGGGCAGTCGTTAATGTACAATATAAAGAGTAGAGGATCCGAAATCGATCCTTGTGGGACTCCACATATTATTTTCATTCTATTGGATGTTTTATCTCCATATTTTACACACTGAAGTCGGTTACAAAGATAATTTTTAAACCAGATATTAGCTGAACCTCTGATGCCATAGTAGTCGAGTTTGCTTAAAAGAATTGCATGAACTATGGTATCAAAATAGTCTCTCCACAATCCAATTTATCAATTAAGCTATCGGTTATTTTCGTTAGGGCATAGGACGTGGAATGTTTTTTCCTAAACCCAAACTGGGAGTCTGAAATTACATCATGAGATTCAAGAATCTCAACGACACGGGAATACATAATTTTTTCTAAAATTTTTTAAAATTTTATCTTTTATAATTGGACAAACCTGAGCAATTTTGAGAGCACTAGGATAAACGCCAGATACCAAACTAAGATTAAAGATGTATACTAAGGGATCAGAGATAAGATGGATGACCTCCTTTGATATTTTCTGACTAACATTATTGACTCCAGAACTTTTCTTTGATTTAAAAAGTTTAACAATATTTTCTGTTTCTAATTTAGTCACAGGAGCAAGGAAAATTGTGTCTTAAACTCTGTTGTTTAGATAACTCTTGAAATCTTTGTTTGTATCTGGCATTTTATCAGCTAGTTTTGGACCGATATTTATTAAAAAAAAGTAATTGAAATTATTAGCTATACCGAGGAGGTCGGTAATGAATTGATCATTACGTCCGAACTTTTCAGGAAAATCTGAATAAATTTCTTTTATGTAATATAGAATTGATTTATCCCCAGGACCCGGTTCCATAGTTGTGGGTTAAATTTTAACCCTAGTGTCAAATTCCTTAACCCCTGTCAAATTTTAACCCTAGGGTCAAATCCGCTCCATAGTTGTCGGTTTGATTTGATCCTAGGGTTAAAATTTGAAAAAAGAGTTAAATTCTAACCCAGGGTCAGACTAGAGTTAAATCCTTAACTCAGAGTTAAAAATGGCTGCTTTCTACTTGATGGCTGGGCGACAAGCTAACGAAAAGTCATATTCCTCGAGGATAGACCGTATTTTAACAGATGATGAATGCTACCACCGATATAGGCTTATTTTAGCAGGCATTGAGCGACTTCACAGTCTGTTATCACACTATCTCGTTGTCAGAGATTCGAAACGTGGTCTACCTTTAACCAAAGAAACAAACTTCTGATAGCATTGCGATTTTACGCAAGTGGATCCTTCTTAGAAGTGATTGCTGATAGTTTTGGGGTGAGCAAATCGACGGTGTCAAGATGTATAAGCGAAGTGACAAATGCTCTATGCTCGTTGAAGAATGATTTTATAAAATTTCCTACGACAAATATTGAAATCGCAAAAACGAAAGCGAACTTATCTGATATCGCAATTTCCTGGTATAATTGGGTGCATCGATGGAACGCACATACGAATACAGGGACCAAATGAGAACGAAGCCGACTATGATAATAGAAGGGGATACCATAGTATCAATGTGCAGGCTGTTTGCAATGCCGATGGTAAGTTTAATATCTATAGTAAGATAGGTAAGCATATACATTTTCACGCCGCGAATTTATTGGTACAAAAAATGATATTTAATTGACTTGCAAATGACAAGATTCGAAATATATACTATAGAAGATTTTGGAATAGTGGTCTGAGCTCAAGCTGAGGGAGGGGGATATTGGTAAGATATTCATACTTTTTAGCTTATGCTTTAAGAATATTCATTTCATTTTCAGGATTACTAACGAATATCGTTGCACAATGGCCAGGAAGTTGTCACGATAGCTTCATCTACAGAGCCTCTTCGCTTGCCAGGTAAAGTATTGAGAAATTAAAAGCCGTGTGGTAAATGTAAAAGCATTATAGGCCTACAACTACAAGGAGTTGAATTTAACTAAAGTGCTTGATGTTGCTTCAGCCGTTGTTGGCATAGCCCCGATTGGTTATTTAAGCCTCATAAACTTCACAAAATTCGATAGGTTACTAAAAAGAAAATGTCTACTCTAAAATGTCTACTCTAACTTCAATATAAAAAATCCATGTATTTTAATCAATTATAATCTTACATTTTAGATACTTGAATGGAACCCCTTACAAAGGTCACTTGCTTGGGGATAGTGGATATGCCTTAACAACACCTCATTACACCATACTTGAATTGTAATGGACTGCAACAACATAACTTTAATAGATCTCATAAACAAACCAGGCCAACTATAGAGAGAACATTTGGATGGCTTAAGAGAAGATTTCACTGTTTACATGGTGAATTAAGATTAGCTACTGCAGAAGCATGCAACGTTATAACAGCATGTGCAGTATTGCATAATTTCGCAATAATGAATAAAGAGGTTTTCAGGGATGAAGATGCAGTGAATTGTGAACTAGTAGTAGATGAAAACCATGTTGCACATGCATCTGATGAACAAGGGCTACATATGAAAACATATGTCACAAACACTTATTTTTAAATAAGATTCGGTTCTACTTTTAATTGGTAAAGAGTGTGTGGAAAAGATGATTGGACAATTTTAATAACTAATGCCATGAGTTATCTGCCATACAATTAATGCAGACATGCAGACTCAAATCATCAAAAAAAATGTGCACGTATTAGAAATTTCAAGTTTTCGGTTTTTCGACACTAATTAGGTAAATGTTAGAGGTTATTGATGATACTAAATTTGGTAACTGGTAAGTAGTATAACCCTGGTAAAATTCCCCCAAATTTGACTTCGTAGCAAAATTCAACAAAATATTTTAATTTCACAAACTTTTCAAATTCTCTGTGGTGACATTATCGCAGTTTGGAAATTTCTATGAAGAAATATAGTATAAAAGTAGTAATGCAATATCTATCTACATATAAGTTCCTAAATCTAATCGTAAAACGTACTATCTATTTTCATTTGGGGTTTTTACTTGACACTTTAAAGGATTGTGGTATGGATATTTGGTCAATATTCTAAAAAAGATATTCGAATTTCGGATTTAGAATCATATCGACGGAAGCATGAACTATTGAGGGAGTTTAGGATTAGTGCTTATTTATCACTTCAACTTTATCAAAAATTTAGAATTAAAAAAAAGATCTTTTCCATAGACTTGAATACAACATTTTTACAACGGGGATAATTTCCACACTTTTTCCCTCAGCGACCGACACCCCAACATCATCCACACAATGCTGCTAATACAAGAGAGAACATGTAACAATTATTTCAAATAATGGAACTTTTGCGGCAATTTATTTGATAACAGAATTAACAAATATATGAAATATATAAAACTTTTGAAAAATGAAGAAAAAAATTCACAATTTTCTACACAATTATTCCTCTTTTTCTAAGTGTTTTATCTTCAATTCTAACAGGCGAATATGCAATGCTGATTCTTTTTCGAAGACGGACAATTCCATTTCAATTTTCTTTGTTTTGGCCTTCACTTGCTCATTAAGGAGATCCTGCTGGGTAAATCTTCTTTTCTTCGCTTTCTTTTCTGGAACGAGAAATGAATTTATGGTCGTGCGTGGTATGGATTGAGTTGACGTTTAATGAAACATCCGACATGTTCAGATTCAATCATCGAGCATACAATAGATTTGTAATACAAAAATAAATCAGATTACATCTAGAATGCGATTATTTTATAACTTTGATCAATACATAATTTGTGACACTTACCGCATGAAATATTTTCGGTCGATTCTTTTAATAGACTGGTTGCCTGTCCCATTCAATATGGGACAGGTTTTGCCCGTCCGCCATTTTCCGCGGATTTTACGGATCCAATCAGATTTCAGTATTTCATCACGTGAACAATATAACATGGCCGCCTACACTGTGTTTCGATTTACGTTCCATGGACCTCTTTAAAGTCATTTTTTTATACCAATGAAGAAAGAAATTCCATTAAAACTGCCAGGTAACGCTTCTGCAGGCACTTGTTTAGCGTGTGGTACCGAAAATATCAGTATTCAATTCAGGATAGCTGCGTGACAGCGCTGTCAAAACCTACCGGTCGTCAATCAGCATTTTGGACTGGTGGATGGAAACAACAATACATACAATACTACTATACCACTACTGACATACTGAACCATGCAGCAGAGGCTACTTGTTTGTTCACTCGAGGCGACTGATTGATTGTTCTTAATGTGACATTGGACATCAGTTGATCCAGTAAAAATAATGACATCAACGAGGTAACTTCACCTACTTACTTCGTAAAAATGTGAACATTATTGAATGAGTGCTATTTCACAATCACTATATTGATTATCTTTTGTAGATTATTGTGTGCGTTTTACTTTTAGTGATGATTTTGTGAGTCACAACTCGTAGGATGTTTTAAGAAATTGAAGTAATGCGTATCAAATTAGCTCGACATGAAAAGAATAGATTGCAATGCATCAAGGTAAGTTTGAAAATGGATTCTGAACCATTAATTGTAAAGTCAATCCAGGTTTGATTGTAAGTGTGATATGTATTTTAATTTCAGTATGATAACATCATGCAGTAATCAAAGAGAATAAAGAATCAGCACTAGCTGTCATGAAATGAGATTCCAAATAACAGGCGGTGAAACTCCTTGATTCTGATAAACTCATCATCATCAGTTACATCAGCAAGCGCCGCTGCGCCAAGATGTTGTGTACTTTATTTCTCCACTGCTCACGATCTGCTAAACTGATAAGGTTAAAAGAGCTGGATTCTGTGAATAACTGCACTAGCGAGCCTTCAATTTGAATTGTGATTGGATTATCTGTCTGGTCGAGACATGGTCTTTGATTCTAAAGACACTATCATTCAAATCAGGGATATCAGGATCGTCCCAATTTGTCGATGAAAAAAAAACTACTGTTCTATGTCATGAAATATGTAGTGCTTATTCTCTTGTCAATTGCTTATTCTCTTGTCAGGGGCTGAACAACATTTTGTACCAGAAGTGAACAATAAATATTGAATTCAGTGAAAAAGAATTGGTCGTGATGAATTCTATAATCGATTTCTAGCAAAGTCAACATTGACATTGTGTGGTCCATGAGGAGAGAGGATATTGCGAATTTCCAGTGTGATCTAAGTATCTTGTCTTGACCAAGTCTCTTAATTTGACGGTCCCAACTTGCTGTCTGTATCAGGAAATCAGTAGGCTGAGGTGGATCTAAATATCTGATCTCACAAAGCACTAAGGAGTTCAGCAATTGTAAACTTTATTCAGAAACTAAAAATAGTCATTTTACAACACTGTATTAAAACATCAATTCACTAAATACATCTCACGAACGGTAGATATAGAAAGGATGTCCCCTGTTCCTTCAGAATGTTCTGTATTCAGTGACGGTCGCGGCAGAGCTCACCTCGCATTAGATTTCGATGCTTGTTAGTTTGTATTCCGAGTACCAGGTAAATTATCAGTGGATTTATCTGATACTTAGCAATTAATGTCTTTCCGTCCATTGTAAAGGGCAATTTTGATATCGCTCGAAGCTAAGCAGATTCGAAGAGACGCCATCTTAACCAGGAAGTAACTTGCTACTTTACATGTTTGACCTTATTTGACATGCATCGAAAATGTAAAATGGAGGATATAGAGACCGGTAACCAGTCTATTCTTTTAAAGAATTGTGCGTACGGTTCCTGAACTTCGCTGAAAAAGCTGAAACGCTGAAATAAAAACGCTGAAATTTCAGGGAATTTCTGCAAAACGCCGAAATTTCAGGGAATTCCCGAAAAACGCTGAAATCGTGCTAGGTACCGACAATACACGTTTTGAAATATTTTCCGGGCCGGTGTCCGCTGCCGAGTCCTGAACCGTGTTTTTGTCTCTACCTTCGGTTACAGAGACATGCATGGACAGTATGTGTGGAGTATACTTCTAGCGGGCCGCAAAAGGGCAAAAGGTAGAAAGTTTCTTTTGTCCAATGTCGTATAGCGCCGCCGCGGTCGAAAATCGAACTAATCTGTCAAGTCGATAATTTTCTAAGTGAGAAGACGCCGCGTTCAGTTCGCGGTACACTGTACGTACAGTTTTTCGATACACTGCTGTTCAACAAATTTGTTTTGAAGTTGAAGTTCACAGCGCGCTATTCAGTTTTCAGAAGTAGAGGGCTTAAATAACATCATTCGTAAGATCTCAGATTGAATATTTTCATCAGATTCAGAGCTCAGTTCATTGTTTAAAATGTGTTATTTCATGTATTAGACAGAGTTACTTCTATTACTCTGACAGGAGTTTTTATGTCATAATTTTTTTACCTCATGTGTAACTTAATTATAGCAGAGTTGATTGTTTAATTATCAATTATTAATTTATAAATAAATTAGTATTATTAATTTAATTATTGGAATGATTATTATTAAGAGATATGACATTGTAAACATATATATATAATGCACAGATATGGATGTTATATATAATCCAAAGATATGGATGTTATAATGATAATGTATTTCTACTCGCATAGAAATGAGACTAAAGTTTTCCTGTTTGGATATTATAAAAGCCTATAAGTCCTTTGCCAAGGATATGAATGGTTTGTGATGATATTATGTTAACTAAATTCATTTGTTGGTTGAACGATTTCAATTAATATCGCAATATTTAGCATTCGTGATGTAATTAATATGATAGAGATATGGCCATTTGTCTATTGTTTATGTTAGCAAAAGATTGCATTTGATATAGAAGGCTTTAAAATGTTTTGATGTATGGTTGAGATTTTCAAAATAAATGTGATGCTTACATGAGATAATTGGAACTAGATGTTTTATTTCATTTTTATCAAGTATCGATGGATGAGAAGTCTTTCGACGATGTGCAGTTAGCCCATTAGAGTTTGCCTTAAAATACCAGTCTAAGCTGAATTTAATTCATACCGCCGTTACAGTACCATAAAATTCACACAAAATCTTTAGCGTCATTGGAATAGGACGTCCCCTGTTTCACATCCGGCAGGTGTGTTGACGGTGGGTAAGTTTAATGAGGTACACCAAATCTATTAAAACGATCGCTATTTTAAAACCAAATCATCCCGAAGAAATTGGGGATTCGAACCTATCGGATATATACTGGTACTCGGCGTCTTTCCACTCAACAAAACATCGTCAATAACATTAGTTCTTATTATTGCTAAGTAGCGGCGCTACCGGTACTGTCGATCGGACATTAGAAACTTTCTACCTTTTGCCCGCAAAAGGTAGAAAGTTTCTAATGTCCGATAAGATAAGATAAGATAAGACATTTATTTCACTCCAACCATAAGAATGGTACGTGGAGGCAAGATTGAATACAAAATATGAAATATGAAAATTTACAAAACATGAACAGAATTATGTACATATATACAAAACAAAATAGGAATTAACACAATTTAAAATCAAACTTCCAGTAATAAAACTATTTACAAACAAAGCAAGTACAGAGATTGAATTATATACAGCAAGATATATCACACGTATATACACAATTCACTGGAGGGATTTGTATAAGCTTAAACCTAACTGGATAAATTTAGCTAGTTGTGGGGTAGGATTCCTTAATATTTCCAAGTTTCTGGACATACTTAAATGGATGGAATTATCACGCAGATCACTTAGCAAAGTGCAGTCATAAATGAAGTGAAGCTCATCTCCTACGATGTTACAGGCAGGGCACAGTCTTTCACTTTGGTCTATATGAGCGTTCGATCGATTATTTACCGGTAATAAATAGGAACCAATTCTGAATTCGAATAAGCTATGCACAAGACTTCCATCAAGTTGAGTTATATATTTTTCAAGCCTTACGTCGTTCTTATATAGTTTGAAATTAACATACTGCTGATCGTCATTCACTTTTTGAAGCATTTCTTGTACGTGTTGGTCACGGAGGACTTGTTTCACGTACTTGGAGAGCGTTTTATAATTTTCCGTGTATTGTTGTAACCATATGTAAGATAAGCCAATGTCGTCAAATATTTCTTTATATACAATAACCAAGGGGACTTGTGTTTTTCGCGTACATACAGATTGAGGGATATACGGAACAGGATTGCATTAAGTTTTGATTCTTTGCCGGTAACAGTTTTAAGCCAAAAGTTTACCATCCTCCGTTTTACCTCGATTCTCATGGGGTACCGCCCAAGTTCAGCTAATACCTGCAGGTTGTGCGAATATTTTGACACTTTCATAATAATTTTGCAAAACGTACAGTGCAGACTCTCTAATAAATCGAGGCTTTCAAAGCCCCATATCTCACAACCATATAACGCAACGGGTGCGACGCACATATCGAATAGTTTCAGCAAAACATCTATCGGGAGCTTCAAGCGTCTGCCTTTTTGTATTACCGAGAACATTGCTCTCATTGCCTTGTCATATAGATATTTTTTTGCTTTGGCGAAGCTGCCATTCCAATTGAACTTAACTCCCAGGTATAGATAGTCCTCAACGATCTCAATCTCATCTGTGCCAAACATAAACTTTGTATCTATCTTGATCCTACATTTACTTCTTGCAAAAATTAAAACTTTAGTTTTATCGATATTAACCGTTAAATCGTTTTCTAAACAATATGCATACAAAGTATCCAGCTGCGACTGCAGTGAATTTTCATCCTCAGCTAAGATAACTGTGTCATCTGCATACAAAATAATAAATAGATTTAACAGGGTGTCAAGATCATGATCGCAGTCCGAATTCAGCTTTTCTTTAAATGAGAGAGTTGGATTACCATTACCCACGAAAAATGCCTCTATATCATTTAAATAGAGTGAAAATAGGATTGGTGATAGATTTTCGCCCTGTCTCAAACCTCTGCCGGCAGTGAAATATTGTGAGGTATTGCCATTATATTTTACGCACGATTTTACAGAGTCGTACATGCTTTTAATAACGTTCAGGAAGTTTCCTGTAATACAATTACTAATTAGTTTCTTCCAAAGAGTTACTCTACAGATTGAATCAAATGCCTTTTTAAAATCTACGAACGCACAGAACAGTCTTCTCCCCTGGCCAAGGTACAGTTCAAGAATGGTTTTAAGAGTGTAGATATGATCAACTGTCGAGTATTTAGATCTGAAACCACCCTGGGCTTCACTTATAATATTGTTTGCATCTAAAAATAGAGTTTGCAGTTTAAATTAAGCGCCATTCTCGCGAGATTATCAACAACCCAGAAGTAAAATCCAAGCCAGTTTACAAGCCCCTGTGTTAGATCGTACCGGTATATGCACATAAAACTATGGCAAAAAACACATCTTACAATCCACGCAATCCGCAATCGATCAAGTCGATCATGACGACGACCTTAAGGCATGTCTCTGTAACCGAAGCTAGAGTATAAAACACGGTTCAGGACTCATCAGCGGACACCGGCCCGGAAAACATTTCAAAACGAGTATTGTCGGTACCTAGCACGATTTCAGCGTTTTTCGGGAATTCCGAATTTCAGCGTTTTTATTTCAGCTTTTCAGTGTTTCAGCTTTTTCAGCGAAGTTCAGGAACCGTTGTGCGTAACCGTATCTTGCAGCACCGTATCTTGCAGCAGGATTTTGTCGGCGAGTACGATTTAATCTGTGTGAAAAAAAATATAATATTTGAGTCCAGCGGGATTCGAGTCCTGCCTGCTCTGCAAAAAGGCGGCGCTCGTGGCACGATGCCAGCCATTGCTGCATGCATTTTAGGGTCTAGCAGTAGACACTGTAAATTTAGGATTATGTATCAATCACAAAGCAGGGGGAATTATAGGCTCGGAATGCTTGGAAGGCCAGACGTGTAGCAGCACCAGTTTTGAACAAAATACCTCTACTTACCTTGAAATTTGACCCAAGAACTCCAAAATCACTAAGGCACATCCACTCCTGAGGGGTAATCACGCTACTTAATATCATTGTCCTGCTATCAACAAGTCTTCCTGGATCTCGTTTACAAGGTTTCACATGAATTACCTGTAGAGACCTTGACCTTGGACCTTGGACCCCAAAATCAATAGGGCACATCCTCACTCTAGGGGTTATCATGCTACGTAATATCACAGTCCTGCGATCTACAGTTCTTCTTGAATCGCGTTCACAAGCAGAGGCGGACGGACGGAAGAACAGAGGCATGCTGAATCTGTGTATATTTAACATATTCCGTCAAGTGGGGTTACTTTGAGCACATTTGATGTGGGGTTACGTTGAACACCCTAAAAATATACAGAAAAAATATGGAGTTACTTTGAACACCCTAAAATATACAGAAAACAATGTATTTTGGAGCCAAAAATCAAAATATGCTTTAATTTCACTATATAGTTAATTGCTAGTTATAATCAATAACACAGTGTTGATCTTCGAACCTTTTAATTTAACATGCATTCAATTCATTCTGTAGAATATTACATCATCAGACCAAAAACATTACTCCGGCTCTTATTTAAGTAAAAGAAAAATTCAGTAGAACTCAACAACAAAGAATTTATGAATTTGTCAATGAACCAACACAAAACACATTGAACAATTTTGAAATAAAGTAAGTAAAAGCTGGTACCGTAATGATGCTGGTACCAATTTAACCTAGAGAAAATGTTATAGCCTACTTCCACTGCTTGGAGTCAACATCAAATTTAAGGTGACCTCTACGTAATTCTAGAGGTTTCTCAATCAAACCAACAATTTTTGTATGATCAACAGTATCGATATCTGGAACAGTAGGCCAGATGAAAGTATTGCTAGTCATTTTATATGGACGGAGAAATTTTACATCAGAGCGACTGATATTACCAGATGAACCACCCTGGGATTGCCCCATTCCTTTCCCAACGAAGTATCTTGTATGGCGGTGAATTCCATCCCATCCTTCAACGCAGCCAGAATCCAAAAAGAAGCAGCACTAGAAACTTCGCTTTCTTCATCAGAGGAATTGGAATCAGCAGAGGAGGAAGTGGAATCATCAGACGTGGTATCTGACTCTGACGTAGATTCCGATGGTTTGGTTATATCTGCCACAGATTTGCTCTTATCACAGCCTCAATGTTTAGCTTTCTTCGTTGCTTCTTCTGTTGGACGAGTTGTCCCACACCCCTCATTTCTTTGAGCATATCAACCACGGCTTCTTATATATGTAAAATGGCTGCTGCTTATCCCCTATAATTGCTTTTGTACCTTTCAATTTCTTGGTATGCTACACGAACGATGTCTCGAACCAACCTGTGAAACTTACACTGTAAAACCAGCCACTTTTTGTTCGATTATATCGACAGTCTTTGGGCCCTCCTTCTGTCCACGTACTCCAGAGGTTCTCTGCCTTATAAACTACATAAGGCGGAAGAATAGCACCCTCTGCACTGATTTGGTACTACTTTTAACCCTTTCTGGATACTTCGTTCCGCGTTTGAATATGCATTTTTTAACACCAGGATCATCTGAGAGGTTTGTTTTGTCATAGTTAAATTTAAATATACAATACAAATCTATTGGAATTGTTTTGACGCGAAAGCTAGTATTATTGTTATTCCTGTCGATCATCATGGTTGCTTTTAAATTATGGAAGTATTTTCTGACTACTTCAGCAGAAACACCAGCTCTTGATGGTTTGATATTTTGGCATGTTCTCAATACAATATGCCCCTGGTTCCGTTTCAGAAATGATCTTGCCCAGTCACTACTGGGTACATTATTACTAAAACGCCTTACAGTTCGACCTATTCCATTCAGGTAACGCTGTGTTAGCATTCGAACATCAAGCACGTCGAAGGGAAAATCCCATTCTTCCACTTAACATGTATATTTGACCAAAATGTTCTCCTCAGCTTCGTTTAGAACTGGCTGCTGACCAGGCGTTTTATTGAATTTTCCGGAGAGCTTGTTATGTAAAGTTCCTAGTGGAATTTTATAGATTTTGTTTTCCTTCCTCAGGCTCATGTTACCAGCTTTAATATGTTCATGTTACCAGCTGAGGCAATGGTATTTTCAAGTCTTCTTGGGTATAGGCAGTTTTGTATGCTCTGCTGCCCCTTTTTCTTGTGTAAGTTCTTGTCATCTGAAAGTATAGAGATTTTTCCCAAATTAATAACCCTTTTAGTACCGGTACTGGCCATATACCCACCTACTGTACTGAGCCAAAAATGCCTATTTTTAGTGATTTTTCTAATCAGATACAAATTTTCAACCAATTTTTATTGATATTTCATCCTACACCATCATTTTCAGCAGCGACTTTTAAAGAAAAAAAATTATGAAAAAATGCATTACGAAAACAATTATAATTTATTGAATCAATCGCCATATCGCCATTTAAAAACTAACAACAGACAATCGCCATTCAAAAACTAAAAACAAAATGATCAACTGAATTTTACAGAATGAATCAATTTCAAGAATGAATTGACTGAGTCTGAATTGAATATCAACTAGTTTGAATAATCAAGTTTTGAGTGATATATTTCGATCCATTGAATATATTTGAAACGACTGTTGTATATAATAGCTAATATACTTAGGAAGTTGTTTTTGTATTTTCCGGTAGATGGCGCATGGGCTAGAGATAGACAGTTTCAATGTCTACAAGTTATCTTCATTACATTGTTTTTTTGTTTATACCATATTATCATACCATATTATTATATGGGGTTACTTTGAACACTGGCTTCATGGGTACTGCCATCTTTGACATTAATTGGGCTTTCATACTGCTCCTCGGCCTTTAAAGAATAATCAAACTGTTTATAAATGATTACATCTAAGACAGACAATTCAGGGAATCCACGATATGAATAAAAAAAGCGTGAGGATGATCTTATGAAGAGGATTTGAGGAGCTACGAAATGGAAATTGTCATTGTAATTAGGTTTCTGCTGCTTTCGCAGAAACCCTATTATACTTGTACTGATTATTATTATTAGGGTTTCTGCTGCTTTCGCAGATTTATCCGAAGATAAACGAAAACTTCACCTTTTTGACCGACAGTTGATTTTGCTGTAATTATTTCGCCTGGATAAATCAAAATACACTAATACATCAAACACCTAATACATTTCAAAATCTGTGTTCAGTAGAATTTCTTTCACTGAAATGAAAATTTATTGGACTAATATTTATGTATTCAAGATCGAATTTGAATTGATCTTGAAACCAGAGCAGAATAGAAAGCATTCAGTAATTTAGAAAATCCAACACCCATTATCAAATTCTATGAAGTCAGTTAAGGTATTTTGCTCGAATCAAGTTGAGGGCACAGTTGCCAAAAATCCAATCCCTCAATGTCCCTGTAATGCCGAGTACGATGGAGTTTAGAAACTGAAACACATTGGGCTGTGTAAGTGATTTAGGTGAGCAATATAATGGCCACGCTGCAACAGACGTAAACAAGTAAGACTGCATTGCTGCGATGCTTTGACAAACTGACTCCTAAGCAAGATGACCTACCAAATCAAATGTAAAATATAGCTGTAAAGCAGCAATAACGGGTTTTCTGACATTTTACATACAAAATATGTGACCTGAAGGGATTAATTGTTTTGGATTCCATCAGTAATTATTTTATAATAATATTGATAATAGTGCTTTATTGGCGATCTACAACTTTACATGTATTCAACAACATGTACACACATATATGTATTGCATATATTCAAATATTTCAATAAAACAGATATCTTTTATCAAATTAACAGCGATATATTCTTATCTCTGTTTAATGTCAACTCATCAGAATAAGATTCAGATCTTGATAGAACAAATCGAGATCTTTAATGATGTGATATTATCAAAATGCTTCACGAATGCATGTTGAAATCAATTAGCATTTATTGAGTACAGGTGGTTTAATTCAGTTTCCAAGCTGGATCACATCAAAAACATGGTATACACGCGTAAGTGCCATATGCCAACGGGTACGATTAGTTCATGCAACTCCCAACGGAACTACGAAAGCGCCAAGCAATTAAGGTACATCAGTACTTTTTACGTGGTAACCCTTGTGGAACCACTTTCCCGGATATGTGTCGCGCTCCTTCAAAATAGTTGCATGTTATAAACTTATGTGCATTATTTTGGTGGAATCATTTTGCGCTTCCTAGTGCGACTTTAAAACCAGTAAAGCAGAAACCCGTTGTCGCTGCTTTGCAGCTATATTTACTACTATTAGGGTTTCTGGTGCTTTCGCAGAAACCCTATTGTAATTGTGTTGATTATTATGAGGATTTCTACTGCTTTCGCAGAAACCCTATTGTAATTGTACTGATTGTTATTAGGGTTTTCTGTTTCTTCACTAAAAACCCTATTGATATTCGCATGATTATTAGGGTTTTCTGTTTCTTCTGTAACCTTTTACGCGTTACGCGTTTTGCCTAGTGTGAATGTACATGTATCTGTTTAATTGTTGAAACAAGTCCTTCATAAAAGACACTAAGGTGATATCTAAAATATATATCTATGTTAATATATGTATGGTGAGTTCATGTTTTCTGGCCGATCACTGAAGTTATACCGATGAATCCTCTTCTGTTACGTATGTCTCCTCCCTCTTACGAATGAATCCTCTCCTTTTTACGGAAAAAAAGAGATGTATCTCATCTCCGGCAATGAAAATCGGTTTTGTAAACAATTGGGTAAGGTAAATGCTTTAGGCAATATAGGCGACGTTACAAGAGTCCTCCTGCGTCCGCATAACTAAGGTGAGTATAGTTAAGAAGGGGTAGTTGTACATCCACAGGAAAAAGATAGTGCCCAACATTCCGAAGACTGGAGTGGCTTTAAAGAAATGCAAAAATCCCCGACTTCACTCAGGTGTGCGGCTCCCGGCCCCATGGCTTAAAAAAAGATTAGAAAAGTAACAACACACAGCATCACGCTGTTGTGGTACGGAGTTCTTCTTATAGTTGGTGTGTGACTCCTTTCACTAATGATATTGACCTGCTTGTCTATTTGTCCTCAGCCGAATACCCGAAGGACCTGTCTATGTGTGTCATATCTGTGAACAACTGTTTTATAGGCATAGTGTAAATGACATTGCATCAATTCATTCCCACCATACATTTTTCCAATGCACTTCAGTTGAGAATTCACTTAATGAGTCAAATTGGGTGTGTAAAACATGTCAGCGATACATCAAAAAGGAACAGATTCCTCCATGTTCAGTTTATAATAAAATGACATTTCCATCAAAACCTGTTGAATTAGAACTTTATCCTCTAGACGAACGGTTAATTTGTCCGCGAATACCATTCATGCAAATTGCTCAGTTACGAGGTGGACAACTGTAACCGGCTGGTTGTTGTATCGCAGGTTGGCTAAGGAACTAGCAATTACACCAGCGGGACAGGATTCTATCCATCAGGAACAACAAGGCAGTTAAACCTAACGTGTACAATCTTTATTGCATCCCGGAATGTGAATGATTATCATAACTTTACGTAGTCTTTATATACAGAATCATGAGTATGATGTGAGAACTAGGTGTCAGACAAGTTGTAGACATCAAGACTCCCAAACTAACACATAGTGACGTGTTTGAGAGACACAAATTAATTATTGATTTAATTACTACAAAAACATATTGAGTAATGTGACATGTTGATTATGTCAATATTGATACATGTACTATTGTAATAGGGGTTTAGTTGTTTCATACCAAAGGTCGAAGGGTCGAGTGAGTAAGAAATAAAAAATAAATTCTCGCACACTCGAATTTATTTTTTATTTTTTACTCACTCGCCCCTTCAACCTTTGATATGAAACAACTAAACCCCTATTACTCTTAAAATATTCATATATATGAATAAAATATAAATGAATAACTTCTAAAATCAATTTTAATAAAAAATTTAGTATTAAAATGGAAGCAAATAAGTACTACTGTCCAACATGTAATATCAATATAGATAAATCCCAAAAATCAAGACACAATAAAACTAAAACACATTTAGAGAATAAATTGAAACTAGAATATAAAGATGATATATTAGAAACTAAATTAGAAGAATTAAAGAATGAAAACGAAACATACAAATGTGATACATGTTATCAATCATTCAGTGATAAAAGATATTATAATGAACATTTAAAATCTAAAAGTCATATTAGAAATATAGGTGAAGATTATTTTAATAAAGATAATATATTTACAAGTATGTTCGGGCGTTGTACATAATTTGATTTCTATATAAAGATACGTTGCCTTTATTATTGATTTTCTCAGTTAATAGAAACGTTTAATCATATTGCGCGACTCCTCGTGTAACAGCTGGTATTACAAAATAATTGAATAAATCTAAATTCACAGCTGTCACAGCTGTTACTATGACGCCGAGACATATGAGACATAATATTGCAAACGCGTAGAACATTCTAGAAGGTGTACTAACTAAGAACTAGATGACGTGGCATTATCGACGACGTGTTCATTTCGAAATCGCACCGGAACTGAATAGACGCTGTAACAAAACGCTTAGGATATTCTCTCTCGAAACGCAATTAGGAGTTTATAGTTTACAATTCTAAATCTAAATGTAAGTACTGTTTTTTGTAGTTATTGGGGCTATTAAATATGAAACCTTTAGGTATATCTTTTAGATAGTTAGAGTTACCGCTGATATCTTTTAGATTAATAAAACGTCATACACATCAAAAAGCGATGGAGAAACTCAAGATACTCTTTCTGACTGAGGAATCAACAGCAATGGATATCGAACCAATAGAAACTGGCGTAGAACCACAAGAATCACCAAAAGATCGACGAAGAAACTATATAAGAATTTCAAAAACATTAAGACTCCAATGATTAAGTTTAACATTTGTTGATGTAGTTAAATATTTACCGGCAATTGAAAATTGAAAGAATGTTTGTAATTATAGATTTTATATATAGAAATCAAATGGTGTATTGGAAGAAACGACTGAACAACTAGTATAATGGATTGTGTAAATCTGATTGGTGAATTTTTATGTTCAGTCGTTTCAATTATGATTAACGCATGCGCATTAAGCAAAAGTGCGCCTGTATGCGCGGTTTTGCCTAGTGCGCATGCGTTTTGATATCAAGGAATTGAAACGACTTATCAAAAGCAACGAGGAATGAAAAAGGATGTCGTTGGTCGAAGAAATGGAAGAGGGTTCTAAAATATTAACCAATTTAGTAAAAAAATATGTATAATAAATGGAGCCAGAACAACCACAAAGTATTAATATTACAAATAACACTGGTGTTATAAATATATACTACAAGAAGTGTTCTAAGTGTGAATTAGATAAATTAGCTTTAACAGAATTTAGTAAGCGTAAGATTAGCAAAGATGGTTTTCAATATTGCTGTAAAACTTGTACTAAACTATATACCAAACAATATCGAGAAGATAATATAGAACATTATAATTATTATATGGCAGAATATATGAGAGGAAAATATCAAACAGATCTTAATTTTAGATTGAAACAATGTTTAAGATCTAGATTAACACAATTATTCAACAAAGAAACGCATTCAGAAACACTATCTAATTTATTGGGTTGTTCAGATGAATTTTTCATATCATGGATAATATATCAATTCGACGATGAAATTAATATAGATAATTATGGTGAATACTTTCATATTGATCATGTGTTGCCGATTTCTAAATTTGACATGAGTGATGATCATAATAAGAAGCTAATCTGGAGCTGGAGAAATTTAAGACCTTTAGAAAAGAAGGAAAACACAATTAAATCTAATAAACTAGATTTACAGTTATATTTAGATCAACTGGATAAAGCAAAGACATTTGTTGAATTATGGAATTCAACAAATAATGAAAAATACGTTGAAGCTTAAACGCTTAGAAAACCGGTTACTCTCAAACTATGTCAAACCGCCTATATGTAATTGTATTAGGTTGTTTACAAAAACTTCTGTGCCGCATTTTATGTTCAGTTGAATGGGGTGTACCTCATTTGAATATTGATCGAATGTGCTATTTCAGTTGAAAAGGATTAATCAATTACATTACGAAGGAACATATATTGCTCAGACAGTGTTTAGCTAGTGAATAACTGGCAGTTATAAGCGCGCAGCACATAAGCATAGGAACGCATAGGATATTCTCTCTATAAACACAATTTTAGGAGTTTACAGTTATAAATGTAAGTACTTGTTTTTGTTGTTATTAAGGCGTCGGGAAACGTTAAACATGTAAAACTTACCCTGGTAAGATGCGCCACAAATGACCATGTTTAAGTGTTGTAATTAATATTTTACAACTACAACATCAAGTTAGTTTTATTAGGCCAGCCGTAGGCTGAGCCTATTACTATACAAATGGAGCGAATTTAAATGACATGGTTTCCACACAAAAGGCTCTTTTGCTTGCCAAGTGAGGGCATATTCGAACAAATCACGTATTTAAGCGTAATCCATTCTCGGAATCGTAGCGAGCAGAATTTTGAAATAGGCTTTCATAAAAATGTTTTCTGCATTTTTCACGAAAATAAAATCGGGAAAATTTCAATTTTTATCAGCCAATCAGGAAGTTGTGTCTTCCCTGTGATTGGTTTATCTAAAAATATCAGCAGCTGTTCACGTGAATTATCGTGATTTCATTACTGGCGCTTTTGCGCATGACGTCATGTATCAACACGCGACAATACTTCCGCGTTCGCTACGTGTTCGCTGATTGGCCCATTTACTAGGGAAATTCCACAGAAGCCTAATGTGGTTTGTTACAAGCGCTGTGATTGGCTCGACCCGATTCTGGCACGGCTTTAGCTTAGTGGGTTCGAATCCCTTGACGGGAGAAGATGATGGATCCTATCGATGCTATCAACAAATAAGTTTCCCGGTTGGGCAGCTGCGGATATCTACCGAAAGTGTTGCGGTTCGATATTTCGAGGTTTCTTTGAATTTTGGAGTGATATTGAAATCCGGTAAACACCGGCGGTAGATTGTGGTGAAAACCCATTGCTTGATATTTGTACTACTTAATCAACGAAAAGCGTCGGGGCCGCGCCAGGAGTTTTCGCGATTCAAGTAGCTCAATACCCTACTTCTTCGTGTTCGTCCACCTCCGCAATTTTCACTCCGCCGATCTCTGACACGGCTCTGTCGCCGTCGGCGCTGTGATTGCACTATTCGTACCACCAAAATTTTTTATTTCTATATCAGGGAGGTCTGGAGAATAAAAAAAGTCAAAATTTGGATATCACATAGGCCTGATTTCATCGAATAAGTCGACCATGGTCGTTACGTTTCCGTAATAATTACCACCTATAACCGTCTGAACAATTTTGTCACAACCAACGTTTCGTTTACAGAAATCAGGTGTTCACGTGAACCCGCGGTATCGTCTATTGTTTTACTTCCGGGTTTTATTTTAAGATTTAAAATCGTATTTCAAGATCGATTTCTATGAAATCTTTAGTTGATTTGGTGTTTGGGAGGAATTTTTATTTGCTCTACAGAAAATTCATCCTTGACAATTGCGCAAGGTTCGCAAAAAATTGCTTTTCCCAAATCGAGTGTATGAACTTGATATGCTAATTAGCCATGTGCTCAAATTGCAAATTCAATCAAATTTTATTCTGCCAAAAAAAAATGTTAAATCCAATTCGCTTTCCGAGAGTTAATGGTATGCTGCATGGAACAAAGTTGTTTTGAGATGGGTCTTGAAGCTATTGAGTCGAGAGATAACCATCTAGATAGTTCGTGAGAGTTCCAAAGTTTTGAAGACGCTTCAAGGTAATGTCTTGATATTTGGTTTATACGTGTATCTACCCTAGACACATCTTCAGGCCAAAAACTGGCCCTGTTAGATTCAAGATGGCCGACTGGCAGCCATTGTTGTTCGCCAAAATCAGCACTTTTTACACATTTTTGAAGTTTTCGAGGGAAATTTTGAAGACACTTTTATCAATAACCTTGATCATTCGTATATATTTGTATCCCCCAAGGGCCCATCGGCATGAGAAAAATTGGGTCGATCGGACTCAAGATGGCCGTCCTGTGACCTTTTTTGTTCCCAAAAATGTTAATCTTGGCCTGAATTCTGAGTCCTGTAGCTTTCTAATGGTGTGCCATTTTTCATTGCAATTTGTAATGGGTATTCTTTGGAAAAGGATCTTTTATATCTGAGAGGGTATTTTTGACCAGGCAATTATGACGCAATTGGCGGCCATCTTGGGGTCATCAGTACTCATTCGTAGGTGGAAAAAAAGTTTAGCCACATCATTTTGATACTTAAGCATATTTTGCTACCATAATTAATTGGAAAGTTGTAGCTCATGACATGTTCTATGATTGAGGTGAGTTTCAAGCTCATTGGTTTTTGTTTATGGCCACCAGGGGGCGTTGAACAATACAATAACTTAGTATTTCTATATTACATTCGTACCTATGCATATTTTGCTACCACAATCAATTGGAAAGTTGTAGCTCATGACATGGTCTATGATCTTGGTGAGTTTCAAGCTCATTGGTTTTTGTATATGGCCACCAGGGGCGTTGAATAATACAATAACTTAGTATTTCTATATTACATTCGCTCCTGCTGTCTGTGTTAACACACGATTGTACTATGTAAATGACATTGAGCAGGGAGTGTATATTGATAAATATAACCCACAGATTACATCATTTATAAAAAGCAAATCTGACAGGCTGGCCATTGTGCCCCTTGGGGCTCTTGTTCTACGCTAGATATTTATCTTTTAGATAACAAAATGAAGACCATTGAATCAAGAAAGTGAAGATGGATGGATATTTCAACTCATGATACTGTAGCAGTTTAGCCTTACTGTATAGGCTTTCAATGCATTACGTTTGCCGGAATTTCAATTGCGTCATTAAGCTGTTGTTAATGACACACAGTGACAGATGTTGTATTATACTTTATTGATTCCTGCATTCCACGCATACCTTACCGCGCATGAAATGCGCGGCTTGGAATGTGGAAATCGATAATGATTGTAGAATAAAATATATGTGTTTATGAAATAGTATTTCCACTAGTCGTTTCTTTGAATTTATTTTCAGTTTTAGGATTTATTATCGAGAATCCGAAATGACTTATCTGGACAGTTATAATTACTGCTCCTAATAGATAGACAATAGTAGTGAGATATTAAATCCTAATCTTAATAAAATATAATAAAAAAAACAATAACTTCAACTAGCTAGTGAATTCTATTATATTTTTAATATTTTCTTTTCAAAAAGAGAATACTTTATATATTGAATAGATTCAAATAGAAATTCTTTAAATTCAAATAGCTAGTATCAGTAGTCAATACTAGAATTCTTTAACTTTAACTATCTAGTATCATTTTATAATACTTATAATATTTTTCTTATTAAATTTCTCTAATATAAATGTCAAAGAAATCGAGTAAGAATAGTATTGATATTGAAAAAACATAAGATGATTTGGGTATTAGTGATAATAAAAAAACAGTTGTTTCTAATTCTATTCAAGTTAATAACAATATTGATTATGAATACTACTTAAATTGTAAGCATCATCTTGAATTATTAATTGCTGGCGGGAAATCTAAGGATTTCTTGGGAAAAATAATAACTTTTCAAGAATTAGATGCTATGAAACCCGATAAAGTAATAAAATATTTTAAGATTTATGAAGAAGCTAGATTAGCTAGAATAAATTATTCTATTTCAGATGGTATTGTCAAATGTTATTCTAAGTTATGTAACCAGTTAATATCAATTGATGATGAAAATAAATTATATAGTGATTTGAAAAATGACTACTTAGTTATGACTGAATTACAAAAATGGGTTGGTTATGCTTCATTTCAATTAGGATCGGTTATGACATTAATTTCTACTAGCGTCATAACATTTTCGAACATCAAGCCTATGGAATATAAATCAGGTAAGAACGAAACAGATGTACTACAACCAAACGGCGAAACAGAAAATGAATCAGAACAAAAATTAACTAAAATAAATGAGTGATGGCGTTAAGAAAAAGGTTAGATCCGAGAAACAAATTATATGGGCAAGAGAATTAGGTAAAAGATCTGCAGAATTAAAAAAAGCTAAGAAAAAGAAATTAACTGATATAAATGAATCACAGACTTTATCTGATATTGATTCAAATAATAATCCATCTAATTCTTCTAATGCTGGAAGTAATTATAAATTATATATTACGATTGGATTAGTAACAGTCATTATATCATCCGGTGTAATATATAAATCAAAATTATTATTATATTCTCTGGTGTAACATATAAATATAAGTATAAATCTGATGATAAAGATGATTCCAATGATAATAAACCTATCATACCAGAAAATAAGTCAAATCATAAAGTCATTGAAACTAAATCTAAATTATTATTAATGGATTAAAATAAGATGAAAAAAGAACAATATTTAAGAGAGTTATATTACCCAGAAAGTGAAGTATCATATTCTAACGTTTCAGAATTATGGAATAAAATTAAATCTGATAATGAAAATGGTGATATAAAATATAGTGAATTGAAATCATGGTTACAAAATCAACCAACATATCAAATCCATTAGAAAATGGATAAAACTTATTTAACAAGAAAAGTTATGGTTTCATATATCGATAAACAATGGCAAGCTGATTTAATTGACATGAAGAACTTAGAGGAATACAACAAAGGATATTTCTGGATACTGAATGTTATAGACATATTCAGTAGATACGCATGGTCAATTCCAATCAAAAATACAACTGGTATAGAAGTTACAAATGCTTTTAAATCTATATTTAAAGAAGCTATTCCAGATAAGATACAATTTGATGAAGGTAAGGAATTTTATAACAAACATTTTTAAAAACTATTATCTGATAACGAGGAAGATTATTTTTCAACACATTCAGATAAAAAAGCATCTATTATAGAAAGATTTAATAAAACATTGAAAACTAGAATGTGGAAATATTTTACTGCTAATGAAACATATAAATATATCGATGTGTTAGATGATTTAGTGAAAGGTTATAATAATTCTAAACATCGTTCTATAAATATGAAACCTATACAAGCTAGAAAAGAAGATAATTCGGAAATAGTTTGGAATAATTTATATGGAGCGTTTGTTACACATGATTTCGGAGAACCTAAATTTAAAATTAGGCAACATGTCAGAATATCTAAATATAGAAAAACCTTTTATAAAGGTTATACCCTAAATTTTACTGAAGAAATATTCAAGATTAAAAAGATAATATTAACTAAACCATTTGTTTATGAACTAGAAGATGTAAAAGATGAAGAAATATTAGGTTATTTCTATGAACAAGAATTATCACTTGTACCAAATCCAGATGAAATAGAATACAAAATAGAAAAAGTATTGAAAACAAAAACTCTTAAAGGAAAAAAGTATTCTTTGGTGAAATATAAAGGATATGATGATAAATTTAATGAATGGATTTTATCTAGTAAAATTAAAAGAATAAATGAATAAAGATTTATTTATATTTGAACCGCATAATATGTTAATAACTGGAGTAAGAAACTGTGGTAAAACACATTTCATATTAGATTTGTTAGAAACTATTTATAAGAATCATTTTGATAATATAATATTATTCTGCCCTACTTATGAAGTGAATAAAACATATAATAGAGATATAGTTAAAATAAAGAAGTTTATTATATTAGATCCTAAAACAGTAAAAGAAAATTTAGATAATTGTATTAAAATAGCAATTGATACTTATAAAGGATCAAATACATTATTCATTGTAGATGATTGCGCTAATTAACATGATTAGAAAGTGAGTTATGTTATTTAGCTTTCTCTGAGAGACATTTTGGGATAACAACATGGGTTTTAAATCAAAAATATAATTCAATTGTTAAAGACTTTAGGGAGAATATAAGATTTATAGTTTTATTCTACAATAAAGATAGAAAATCTATGCAACAATCATTGGAAGAAAATCAAATTATACCTACTGAATTACATGATGAATATATGAATAAATTAAAGAATAATAAAGGTTCAAAATTATTACTGAGGCTTCAATTTCCATATGAATATAAATTTATAAAATAACTATTTATATATCTATCCATCTAATACGTATTAAATACGTATTAAATACATTAATACTTAAAACCCCCTTTTTAAAATAAATATTATTCATACAATTTTCAACCAATTTATTTAAAAACCCTTTTTTTATTTACTATTATTTTATACAATTTTCAACCAATATTATTTTTGTGTTAAATACAATTAATATTTTAATCACTTTCACTATCATACCCCATCAATTTTTTCAAAATCTCTACCGAATTTTCTTCTTCAAATTCTTTATTATTTTTATACTTATTCTTCACCCTTTTTACCGCATCATCAATAGTTGTTTCATTGTTATGCTTATTCATCCAATCAAATTTATCATCATTTTTTACTTTATGTTTCATAGAATCTTTAATATCAATATGCTTATCTGTAACTATATTTTCATTGTCATCTTTCTTAGTGTTTGACTCCAACATTTCATTTACAATGTTTGATCCTAATATTTTTTTAGCAGCAGATAAATCTAATTTATCATTACTACGTTCCTTAGATAAATTCACCTAATGAATCTTTATATAAATCTTTACCATCTACTTTTTTATTTGAAACAAACTTTGTAACATAATTAAATGGGTGTTCTATAAATTCTCTTATACCGACACGATCTATTACATTAATAATATGTGAATTTGTATTCATATGATTATTCCAATTTGATGAAGCGTTTGATTCACCTTTACAATAATCACAATAATTTCTATTTTCACTAATATTTAATATTATTTCATTATTAGATGTAGAAGGTATTACATTATTAGATGTAGAAGGTATTGCATTATTAGATGTAGTAGGTATTACATTATTGGATGTAGAAGGTATTGTCGTGAAAGGTTCGATTCGACCAGAGGGGACAGATCCGAGAGAAAGAAGCAACACGTCTGGTTACTACGAAACCTTGGAAGTGACTGATTTTATTTCACATAGATGGAGAATAAACATAAACAAGATGTCATCCACAGTAAATATATAAACACAAACCAGATGAGCGGCTTAGTAACCGAACTTTCGAAACACTCCCGGCGGCGGGAAGAAAAAATAGGATGTATAATGCCTATGTGCTATTAGGAATACCTATGAGGTTAATAAGCCTACGTAAAAAATGAGAAATTAATCAATTTCCAATTTCATATCAGAATCACTAAATCTTCGATACATTAAGTTTGCATTACTCTTAATCTTCATTTAACACAAAACTGAGATTGCTTTGACATTAAACATTGACATTAAGCTTTGACGTTAAACTATGACATTGCGTTGTGTCTCAACTAAAATATAGGTGTATACATGATAACTAGGATATTGTATAGCATTATTATGAGATAACAGATTACAATATTGATTGACGTATTCTTGAAATTAAAAACATGTGAATATCAGAAATAAAAAGAACATTTACTCCGATATATATTCAGGTATATAATAGAAAGGAAATTACATAGTATTTCAACATTAATACAATTTGTGCTTGAATGTATACATACATGATTTTCACTGTTAAGATTCAACTTACATTTCAATTAACATTAAATTTTACATATATACTATGGTGATCGTCATTTACACATTTTAATAATTGAAAAACATAGAAGAACATGTTCTTAACATTATAAATCTTCAAAAATGAAATTAACTCATATTAAGAAACATTATGAACATAAGTTTGAATTATACTCTGATTAGGCTGAACCTGTGCATTAGTCGACCAGTTTGTCACACCAGTTTTTTATTTTATTTCTAGCGTTCAATGCTGCATTTCGTTTTATTTTCATTGGGGGTTGAATATTACTAATTAGAGGCGATGATTCATCATTCATTTTCTCGCCACTATCAGAATTGATTTCTAAGGGGTATAATTTTTTAAGGGGTCTATTCGTAATCCCGCTTTTAGTACGAATTACCGCGGATCTCACAAGACCGTCGTAGCCCTTGTTCAGACCTTCAATGATAGCGAGTTGCCAAAAGATTCTCTTTTTTGAGTCATCATGAACGATCACTATATCGCCTATTTTGACATGATTTTCCGTAATGCCACCCCGCTTTAGCGTCTGACAGTGGTTTTCCCTTAAGGTTGGCAAATATTCATTTCGCCACCGTATCCAGTAATCTTGGAAAAGACTGTCTAAGTATTTCATGCGTTTCTTCGCGTCGGAGAAACCGATGGGCGGTAAGTTAAAATTCGGATCAATTAGTTCGTTTTCTTCAACTACCGGTTGAGGTAACAGAGTAATCATTCTCCCACAAATTAAATGTGATGGAGTTAAGGGAATGATCTCATCGTCATCATTTGTCATGTACGTTAGAGGACGATCGTTTATTGTAGCCTCTATTTCAGTAATTAGAGTCGACAATTCGTCCAAGGTAATACACGCTCGACCAACTACTTTTTTCAAAGTGTTTTTTGTTATACCGACTAATCTTTCATAAAATCCGCCAAACCATGGCGCGCGTTTCGGTATAAATGTCCAAGTAACAAGTTTGTTAGACAGAAAGTTTCTGACTTTTGTTGATTTGAATATTTCTTTGATATCGTTTTCTGCAGACAAAAATGTTGAACCATTATCAGAGATCAATTGACTTGGCAACGACCTCCTGCTGGCAAATCTGCGAAATGCTCTCATAAAGGAAGCAGGCGTCAGATCAGTGACTATTTCCAGATGTATTGCCCTGGAAACGGCGCATGTAAATAGACATATGTATGCCTTGTTCTGTTTTGAGTGTTTCGTGCGATAATATAAATGGCCAGTGAAATCAACGCCTGTGATGGTAAAGGGTGGAGCTTCTTTTAGTCTACAGGCAGGTAACGGAGGCGTGATTGGCGCACGATATGATTTACCATCATGTCTAATGCAAACTGAGCATTTTCTAATAATTGGGCTAACTATTTGCCTAATTCTTGGTATCCAATATGATTGACGTATGTAACACAAAGTTGATTGTAACCCACTGTGTAGAACCATTTTATGGGCGTCACTAATTACTAATTTTGTGTATGGGTGCTTCGATGGCAATAATATTGGGTACTTAGCGTTGTAGTTAAGATTCGCGTTTTGAAAACGACCGCCACATCTAATTAAACCCTCTTTATCAGTGAATAGGTTTAATTGTTTAGTCAATTGGGTACCTCGTCCCCCTTTCTGAATACATTTAATTTCATTTGAAAATTCGTCATCTTGCAAAGAGCGAACCCACGTAGTACGAGCCAAACGTATTTCTGGCACGGTAATATGATTATGTCTAGGTTGACATGTCTTCTTCATAATAGAAATAAAGCGTAGTACACATGCTGTGACTCGAAGTAATTTATGCAGCGAATTGAATTGCTCGACATCTATTACGTTTTGTATTCCAGACGGTTCTGATGGAGTTGCGGTGGTTGATAGAACTGAGATAGAATTAGTACTAGCTAATTCTGCACACTGTTGAGAGTGCGATTCAGAATTATTTACTGAACAATATAGTACAGTTGAATTATTCAATCGATCAATTGGCCAATCGCCATTAGGCAGCCAAGTTGGTCCAAACCACCATAATCTACTATTATCCAAGTCTTGGGTATTGATGCCCCGAGTCAAGAGATCAGCAGGGTTGTCCTTTGTAGGACAATAATTGATTATGTCAAATTTGACAGACCGAATTTCACGGACTCTGTTTTCGACGAATGTGGGTAATTTCTTCTCACTCCGAATCCAATGTATTGTGATCTGACTATCGGACCAAAGAACACATTTTGTTAAACTTAAATTTGACTTGTCGAATGCATCACGGATAAATTTCGCGAGCCGTGCAGCGATCAGTGCTGCCAATAATTCAAGTCTAGGGATAGTAACCTCTTTTAATGGTTTAACCCGTGATTTTGCCATAATGATTGAAGTCGATTTGTCAGTTTTCAGATAAGCTACAGCCCCATAAGCATTGGGACTGGCATCAGCAAAAATGTGTAGTTCACATTCACTAGTCGGTTGACCAAAATATGGTCTTTGTATAGCTGTATGTTGACAGGCGTATAACTGCTGATGTATTTCAAACCAGAGTGATGATAATTCATCAGATAAGGGTTCATCCCAAGTTTGTTTAGATTGCCACAATTTCTGGATAAACATTTTAGCTTGAATATGCACAGGCGAGAGGAGACCAAGGGGGTGAAATAGTGACGCTGTTACGCTCACAACTTCCCGCTTAGATACCACAGACTGAGTGCACATAGCTGGGTCTTTTATGGCCTTTGAAAACTGAAGAGTATCACTAATCGTATCCCATTGTAACCCTACGACATTGACGATTTCATCATTCTCACCCATTGCCTGTTGTTTTATCAACGATCTTAGTTCTGGGTCGTTTGTAGCCCATGATCTCAAAATAAATCCACCCCTGCTCATAGTATTCGTGGCTTCTTCAAAATATTCAATTGCTTTTTTAGCGTTATGAGAGCCACTGAGAACGTTATCGACGTATATGTTTGATTGCATATCGATTGAGATTTCTGTATTTTCGGACTGTAGATGCGTTTTCACTACAGAATTTAAGATGAATGGTGAGCTAGTGGACCCGAAAAGTACTGATTTGAAACGATAGACCTTGAAGGGACTATCGGGATCCGTAGGATCTGATAGCCATAGAAATTTTGTGAAATTTCTATCGTTTTCACCGAGTTTTACATTTAAAAATGCCTTTTCAATATCACTTGTAAATGCGACGTTATTCGTGCGAAAGCGGATTAATATCTGCACAAGATCATTTATTAATGAAGGACCGCTTTCCAGACAGTCGTTCAAACTAGGATTATCCCCTTGTTTACAACTACAATCATAAACAATTCTAATCGGTGTTGTGATTGATTCCTTTTTAACCGAGTGGTGCGGTATGTAATGGCCCTGGCTCTTGTCATCATTTTCTACTATCTCAATAAATTCGCGTGAAAGTTGCTCTGCTATTATCGCATTATATTTCTGCCTCAGTTCTGGAGACAAGCGTTTAACCATAGATCTAGTTCTAGCGGTACAAATATCAAAATTGGTAGGGAGCGGTGGATAATCTTCTTTCCAAGGTAAATTCGCTATATATTTACCACTGGTATCGCGTTTAAGGTAATTGTCTCGATACGTTTCAAAATTCATTGTTTCAGATTTAATCGTTTCCTTGATGCCAATTACTTCAAGATCCCAGTAGTTAGATAATTTTGAGAATTCATCGTTTGAATGTATAGTATTCAAAAGACAGGTAGTATGGAGTACCGATGTATTCGCATTCAAATTGATGGGTCCTGATAGAAGGAACCCGAGTTTGGAACTGACAGCTGTCGGGCCAGCTCCTCTAACCACTTCATTCTCTACGATCGACCAGTAATAATCAGCACCGATTAATAGATTAATTTCATAATTGCTGGTGTTGACGTACGGTGCTAATGGTAAATTTCGAAGGTACGGGTGATTTGTCACAGCAAGTTTTACATTGTTCTGAATTGGTGGACATATTTCCGGTACAACTAATGCACGTAAACCAATTTCGCCTTTACGCGTACGAAGTTTTAAATCTATACTCCGTAGAGTACGTGCCCCAGGCGAATTGTCACCAAAGGTGGAAATATTTACATCTTGCTTTTCAAATTTGTCCAATCGGACACCTAATTCATTTACCGACTTTTTAGTGATGAATGAGCACTGCGCTCCTTCGTCAAACAAGATATTTACCGTGGTCGAATTCGAACCATAATTTATTTGACCAATAGCCGATTTCAAGAGAACAGGACTTGAAGTTGGAGCTATATTGACATGAATATTTTTTGATTCAATATGCGTATCAGTATTTCGATCTATATGAATAGCAGTGTGGTGTTTGCCTTTGCAAACCTTACAACGATATTTCGATTGGCAAGCTGTTACCATGTGATTGCCAAAACAGTTATAACACTTACGATTTGCCTTTATGATGTCTTGTCGCTTTTTTGGGTTAACGATTATATCGCATGAGAACGCCGTATGTGGACCCTTGCAGAACGCGCAACTGTTGTTTTTCGAGGCCGGATTTTTCCTCGTTTTAGTGCTTATATGAAGAGCGGATAATTTTTCATTATCGAAGTTGACGCAGCTCGCTCCTGCCTGTGTAGCTTGTATTTCCTTTCGGATCGCGTCGCGTAGTTCTTTAAGTGTCCAGGCGCGGTCTCCGTGCTCCCGTGAAATTTGTGTTCTGACGGGACTCGGTAGCTTATCGAAGACTACCGGAACGAGTATGTCACCGAACGCATCTTCCGATTTCCCGAGCGCGCGCAATCCTCGAATATATGTTTCCAAAGAATCGTAAAATTCGCGTAGACTCTCGTGATCCTGCGGTGGCTGCAAATCTAATAAAGCTCTGATGTACGCGTTCACGATCTTGTGAGGTTGACCGTATCTTTCTACTAAGATCGTCAGAGCTTCTTTGTAGTTAGCGCTAGTTATTTGCAGACCTTCTATGGTACGCGCTGCTTCGTCAGTGAGTTGTGCGACCAAATATTGAAACTTCTGGATATCGTCCAAATGCGGATCGCTATCGACGGCTGAGATGAAATTATCGTAGAAAGTAGACCATTTCAAAATGTCACCATCGAAATTTGGGAGAGCCAATTTTGGTAGATTGACTTTTTTACTGCCGGTTGAGGTAGTACTGCTTCGATTGATGGTACTTACAGATTCGTTTAGCGATTGTGGTTTTGGTATCTTCGCTAGTAGATTATCCAAGTTCAGTTTGAATCGACCGAGTTTGATTTGTATCTCAGTGAGATAATCATCTGATTCAACTATAGTGTTAGTTAACTCGGTTTCATCAACGATTTCATCCATTAATTGTTGGTCTAATTGTCGTAAATATTCGAATTTTGTGAACAGCGCGTCGATTAAAGTGGAGAACGGTTGAACAGTTTCCAGAGTTCTTGAACTTTCATCGACGAGTAGAATCTCTGCTAGTTTTTCTTCCGTTTTTCCGAAAATCTTCGTCATTTGGCCCCGTTGGGCCCTTCTGATTGCCGTTAGCCTTCCTTCTGACCCCATCCTGGTCACGGCACCAAAATGTCGTGAAAGGTTCGATTCGACCAGAGGGGACAGATCCGAGAGAAAGAAGCAACACGTCTGGTTACTACGAAACCTTGGAAGTGACTGATTTTATTTCACATAGATGGAGAATAAACATAAACAAGATGTCATCCACAGTAAATATATAAACACAAACCAGATGAGCGGCTTAGTAACCGAACTTTCGAAACAGGTATTGCATTATTAGATGTAGAAGCTATTACATTATTAGATGTAGAAGGTATTACATTATTATTATCAATTACATTACTTGAATTATCAACAACACTACTTTTATTATTATCGATTTCTATTAGTTTAGTTTTATAAATTTAGAAAATAGGATCAAATATCAAAGCTATATTACAAGGTATTACATAATATAAACCATCATTATTTTCATGTGTATCGATGTATGGAATATGTTTATAAACTTTACCTCCTTCCATTTATTATATAAATTTTTATTTAAGTTAAAATTCTAATACATAACACTATTTAATTGAGAATTTACAATATTTAATTGCGCGTCAGATATAATATAAATGTGATTTTTAATTTAAAATTTTTGATTCCTTAATTCTTTGTCATGAATAATTGTATTCCATCTTTAGTGTTCTGTAGTTTTTTTCCAGAACCATGTAATGAATTATCCTCTGTTGTTCTAAAATCTAACCATAATGCATATATTACCGGTATAATAATCAATTTGATTAATATTACAATTTTCAGATGATTTCACTTTTTCATTCATAAAATGTTTTCTAATTTCTGGCCATTGATCTATCATTCTCATTCCTTGACAAAATATTTTATTTGCTATTCCTTCGATAGTTATTTCTACTTTTGTTATTTCAGGATTATAATAATTATCAACCTGTATTGCACCATTAGTATATGTTGCAATTGTAAAAAATATTAATATACCTTTAATAGATCTTCTTGGGAAGTTAATATTCTCATTAATAATTTCATCATTTGCATTAATAGTTACAGTTTTAAATTTATCAATATAATCATATAATAATGAAAATCCTTGATTGTATTTAGTTTGAATTATACTTGAAATATTTTCATTAGTTACTGTGTCATACTCTAAACATATATTCGATAATTTATAACCCATATCTTTAACAACGCTAGATAATACAATTTCATTTACAGGAGCAAATGTTATTTCTAATATAATATCTTCTTGAATTGCATATTTATATAAAGGTGCATTATTATTTATCAATTCAAAGCCTAATGGAATTTTATATTTGCTTCCATATATACTTTTTATCAATTTATCTATATCATTAGTTAATATTGCATTATGCGCTTCTGATCTTAATTTATTTTGGTTTTCTGATTGGATGCCTTGAAATATCATACTATTTCTATTTTCTTTAAATCTTTATAATGCATAAATAAATTATAATCATTTAATGAGAAAACTGTTTCTGGGCCAATCTTTATTGTTAATTTTTTAATCAAATATCTTCCAACATTATCAACAACATAATTATTATTACCGATTACTTTTATATCGGCTGATAAATAAATACTATTTGGAACATAAAAAGTATTTTGTGTTAATCGAGGAATTCTAACATATAAAGTTTCATCAGGATTAATATTTGAAGGGTTATGAGTAATTATATGATGTGATCTTTCTACTTTAATAGCATTAGATATTCTATGATTCTTAGAAGGATTGATATAACTCCCACTCATTTATTTAACAAAAAAATTAATTATTCATTTTTTATCATGTTTACTAACCCAAAAATAATAGCACTTACAACTGTAATTAAAAATAAAATAATATGTTCAGCAGCAGAGTTAATAATGTTTCCTGCAGATTTCAATATAAAACCAACAATTGATGCAATAACTCCTGGCAATGCTGCAGCAGATTTTTTAGATAGTTCCCATAAATATTTTGCTAATTTCTTTAAACCATCCTTAACTTTATCTTGTATAGAATTATTATCATTCGGGGGTTTATCCGGTTTATTGGGAGTAGGAGTAGAATTCAAAGAATTTGATATTGCTAAACCAATTGTTGTAAATAACATAGTTACAGCTGTTAGAATTGAAAGAATTGTTATTCCTTCTAATTTAAATAATAACTTTATTCTATCTTTTAATGATATTTCAGAATTTGGTTTTATCAACAAATTTTTAAATAATAACTTTTAATCTATTAATATTATAATCATATGATTTTAATAATAATTTAATTTCTTCTTTCTGTACTTCTAAATTATCTTTTAAATTATTAATTTCTTTTTCTAAACGTAATTCTTTTTGCCTATATTCTATTTCATCAATTACTTGATGATCTAAATCAGACTTTAGTTGTTCTATTTCTTTATTTGCATTAGTTAATTCTTTCTCCAAATACATAATTTTTTGATCTCTTATACTTTTATTATGTGCAATTTTATCAGCTTCATTTCTTATACTAATAATTTCTCTAATTGCTTCATCAGAAAATATATCTGAATCTTCTAATTGTTGATCTGTTGCATCAATTAATCCATTCGGTAAAAGTTTTTCAATTGGAACTTTATTTGATTTAAGTTTACTAGTTTTGGAAGTTATATTCTGTTCAGAAGTTGTTTCTGTTTCTGATTTCTTTTTGATTATTTCAAATAATTCATTAATTCTTTGTTTAAATACGTCTATATCATTACCAGTTAATTCTTGTTTTATAACATCAGTTATTACATTACTATTACTAATTCTTTTAATTCTATCTGGATCTAAATTACTCAAAGTTGATTTTGTTAATATTTTGTTTTGTTTTTTATAAGAGATATCAATATAATAATCATCTTTCAAATGATAATACCATTTACCATTATCTAAAAATTTTAATTGATCTGCTAAAGGTCCAACGTCTTCATCATTTATGTTAAGTTTAGAATTTTCAATTATACGTTCTAATTTGGGTATTTTGTTTAAATTATCTAAATCTTGTTTTACTAAATCTGGGTCTAAATTTTCAGGATTTAATTGTGATTCTGCATTTTTAATATAATCAGGCATATTTAAATTATTATTATATTCTGGCTCATTACCGTCATTAAAACTTGTTTCATCAAAATTAGGTTGTTGTTCATCAGTTATGCCAGGTTCATCAAAATTATCCATTCCAATATCTTCTCCACCTTCTACATCCATTTACATAATAAAAAAATTAAAATTTAAAATATAATATTCCTCCGATTACAATTCCTATACAAGTTATAGCTAATTTAGTATTTTCATGGGATTTATTATCATCATTTAGTTTAATTATATCATGTTGAATATTATCAGTTTTTATATCTTCTGATGTATTGTAATCTTTTATTTTAGAATCATTATTTAATTTAATATTCTTAGTTTTAGTTTCTGTTGATTGAATGTGTTTTTTATTTTTTTCACCTTCCATTAATTTTGGAGCAGTAATAATCTTTTTATTTATATCATTTAATCCAAATGAATTATTTATTGTTGCAGTTTTAATTAGATTATTATAACCAATTATATTTCCCATCTTTAATACTAAATCATTAGAAATAATTAATAGATTAGGGCCTATACAATAATTTAATCTAATATGTGATTTATCTAAATAATTTTGATATCTTACAATGTTTTCTGGAATCGATCTATTTTTATCATTATGAATGGAATCTTCAAATAATACTTTTAATTGTTTCTGTGTATCAAATGATGTATTTAAATTTCCAATTATTGGGGATCTTGTTTCAACCTGTGATCCTAGAATACATATCAAATAAGTTCTAATAGATTGATTTATTCTTTGTATACCTGATTTTGTAAAACCTTCATTATTTTCTAAAATGAAATAAACCCAAGCATTATTGTTTTCTTGTTTTAAATGATCATAAAATTTCGGTAATTTATTGAAATTTAATGTTTCTAAATCCTTTGTTTCTATTTTACCATAACCTAATTTATTATTATAGATATTATAAAAGCTATTAGATGGTATGGGAAGTGTACAATATTGTAAAATATTTTCAGGGCAAGGAAGTGATCTTATTGTTCCAATTTTTGTTCTAAAATTAGAATTATTTATATCTATATTAAATTCATTGCAAATTTTATAAAACTTTGATAAATTAATAATATTATCTAATTCTTTAAAATATCTAGATCCTGGTAAAGCACACTCTAATTCATTTAATATTATTCTGATTTGAAAGTATGTATGAAATCTAAATAAACTTTGAATTAATTTATATTTAAAATTATTCAAATGATCATTCCAACTTATTCCACATCCTGTTGTAGCGCAATAAACAGCAAAATTTAATTGGTTCTGCCAATACTTCATATTAGATTTTAATAACTATTGTTTTTCATCTTTCAATTTTTTAAAATTATTTAAATATACATGAAATATATTTTCCATCTTTGCATTAAAATTATAAGTTTCAGTAACATAAATTTCTAAATTAGTTAATGAATCTAAAACTTCATTTCTATATGTAATATCTTTATTAAAATCTATTGCAGGAATATTATATTTAATTGATTTATTATATTGGAAAGCTTTTGGAAAACTATCTGCCATTTATATAATTAAAAAATTAATAATTAACTAATTCTTTTAATAATTTATCTTGTTCTTCAACAGTTATATGGCCATTTAAACTTATTATATAATCTAGTGTATTTTTTAATTTATTGATTTCTTTAATATTAGTTTTAATTTTTTCTTTATTACTTTTTATATTTAATTTTGAACTTATACCAGTTAAAACACTTGAACTTAATCCTAGTACGCCAATTGATATAGCTAAAGGTGTTAATGGACTGAATATTGCTAAAAATGTTATTACAGACCTAATTGTAACCGAACCACTTATAATCAAATAATATATAATTTTAGATTTTAAATATTTTTTCTTTTTAACTTTTAAATCATTTTCAAATTCTAATATTTGTTTTTCTAAATATATTTTTAATTTAGTTTTATTTATATCATGAGGAATAATATCAATATTATCATCCATTTATTTAGCAAAAAAAATTACTAATTAGTAAATCTATATGCTACAAATATAACGATCACAGTTCCACCTAAAATCCATATTATTTCATATTTCTTTTGTTCTTTACTTGGGGTATAATAATCTGATAATTTAGGTTTGTATAGATGTAATTTTTCTTTATTAGTTACTGCGTTATATAAACTCATTGCATCATCGACTGATTGAAAATCTCTATGTGAAATCTTCTGATCATATAATTCCTTGTTAATATAATCCATATAGTTTTGCCTCTTTTCTCTATATTCTTCTGCTGCTTTATTGTATTTTTCTAATGCTAAGTTACGTCTTCTTTGTTCTCCTAATGAACTATTTTTATCAATATGCTTAAATAAATAACCACCACCAGTAAATGCTAAAGCGTTAACAATTGCCGATCCTACAATAGTTATAATTGCAGAAGCCATTTATTTAGTAAAATAATTACGCATTTATATGGGAGGAATATATTTTTGTTTTTCCAAATAATCAATAGTTAAATTAGATAAAGTAACTGCTAATGTTAATTTCAAGATATCATTTATATCAAATCTATCAACATTAACACTTCCCATTTTGAATACTTTTTTTAATACCATTGAATAACCAAAAGTTCCAACTGATAGTAATGCTCCATTATATAATCCAGTTATTATCCACTTATTATCACTTATTTATTTATCAAAAAAATTACTATCATCAAAATATTTAGTTATCTTATTTATAATTATTTCAACATTTATTTCATTACTAGTTTCAGGATTATCATATATTTTGGTTAATATGTTTTTAATATCATCTATGATAAAATCTTCATCTAATTCATAAAATCTTAAAGATTCTCTAATTAAATCAGTAATCTTTTCTACATTTGAAGTTTCTTTATCTATTGTTTTTTCATACTCAAATGTTGTTTCATCAGAAAATGCAATATTTTTAATATGTGTAATTACATCATTAATGTTAAATTTCATTTCTTTCTCATGTTTAAAATCAAACCCAAAACATATACTCGGTCCAACAGTTATATTCATTTATATAATGAAAAAATTACTCTCTACATCTTATAACTAATTCATATATCACAGGAAAGTTATTTAAATCAATTAAATATCCATTATGATTTCTTATTTCTAATTTGAAATTATTGAAATGTGGAATGCAAGGTTTAAAATCACATTCTGTTAAATTATAATTTATTTCAGTTCCAAATTGTTTAACATTTTTTAATGGTAAAATATTTAGTATACTAGAATTGCAAGTTTTATCTTTAGTTGCTTCAAATGTTTTTGTAGGATCAATTAAATTGCAATAAATATAGAAATGTGTGTAAGGTATTATATTTGGTGTAGTATCAACATTTGAATTAAGTTTATCTGGTGTAATTCCTAACAGTTTAGCTACAGGTTTTTTAACTGAAAATTGATATTTTTCATTATGAGCTAACCTTATCTTCATTTTATTAGAATTATCACTTTTCAAAAATCTAACGTTAAAGCCAGCATCACTACCTAATTTGATCCGAGCTTTTTTATTAATTTCTTGCGTTAATGATTCTAAATTATATAATCCTGGTTTTAAAAATAGATAATTCCATATATTCTTACTCCTGATTGAAATAAATAAATGTTCAAGACTTTTATCCGATACATTGTAAAAAGAATTACATAAACTTATATTAACTAATTTTAAATCAACACAATTCTTAAATTCTCTATCTAATTGAACTAGTAAATTATGTGATTTATAATTTGTAAGTTTTCTAGAATCAACAAATATTCTGTATTCTTTTAATTCTACCATTTATTTTACATATTTTCTTATTCGAAATCTATTTCATGGCGCCCTTTTTCATTCTTACCTTTGTATACGAAATAGAAATCTCCAGAACATAATTCTTCTAGATCTTCACTTGATAATCTATGAAATATATCTGGTAAATATGTTCTGAATTTATATGTATTTCCTTTTAATCCTTCATATTCTAAGTGTATAACTAATTTATCTCCATATTTGTTAGTAACTGTATCAATATTTGTAATTAGATATTTCTTATGGATTATTAATTCTTTTAACTTCCTAAATTTATAATCTACTGATTTGACATTTGAAGTATCTTTTATTCTATCTAAAAATAATTTGTTGTTCTCACTGTGCGATTGTTTACTCTCCATTTATAATACATATTTTTATTAAAATTTGATTAAAAAGTATGAATTCCATCATCTAAAATATATCTTTTATCATCAAATGGGTTTAGACTTATCTTTTCAATTTCTTCAATAAACATTTCATGATCTTCAGATCTTAAACATCTCATCTTATGTTTTCTAACTTCTTCATTGAATATACAATTGATGTAATCTTTGAAATGAATATTCTTTTCTACTACACTTTTGGTTATTCCTTTTAACTTTTTAGCTTCATGTTCTTTAGTTTTATATGAATACATTTTAGATCTAATACCAATGAATTCAATCATTTCTTCACCACCTAATTTATCTTTGAATTTACCAGGAACTTTTTTATTATCATTGCTAAACAATTCATGATTTTTAGGATAATTACTGAAATCAAAATGATGTTTGAATGTTTTTAAATCATCTGTTATGTTATTAGTTTTTATCTTTAATATGTAACTGTCAGTATCAAAATATAAGATTTCTATATGTTTTTCTCCAAAAAGTGGTTGTAATACATTATAATAGAATTCATACATTAGTAATTTTGATAATTCTAAAACTGATGCTCCAACATAGATTGGTTTATTAAATTTCATTGATGTTCTTCTCATTTTAACTGCGGCTAAATTTTCATCAAATATTCTGTTACCTAAAAACTTAGGATATGATTGTAAATGCCTTATCCTTTTGCCATTACTTACTAACTCAATATGATTTCTATTTCTAATATTTTCACAAGTCTTACCATAGAATGCATTATTCATTAACTTGAAGAAATCTTGCTCGAAATCAGTTTTAGCTTCAGTTCTCTGTTTGGTGTTAAAATCTATATATTTTTCTAACCACTTAGATTGACTAAATGAAATATAACTATGTACTTTTTTTAGGATCATTCCTTGTTTTAGATAAAACTTTAACATTCTATAATGTACTACATAATTATATTTATCTTCTTGAGTTACCATTAACTTTTATGTATGAATATGATTTTCGGGTTTAATTCTTTTTTGGTAATTTGATAATTCTTCATGAGTTACAGTTTTATGTTCTGGACAGTATGCTAGATTTCTAGATTTAAATTTAATATGTTCAGGATATTCTAAATCTACAACAAAGAAGTAACCAGTATCTGAATCATCTGCAATATCTAGGATTCTTTTCTTCCAATCAAATTTATCATTATTTTCATGTTGTGAAACTTCACTTATTTCAAATACTCCATAAGGTTGTGGTTCCATCATTGTCCAACCATACAAATTATTTGCATCTATATATAATAACTTATATCCAGGGTTATCATTTACATTGAAATATCTATCCCCTAATACACCTGAAACTCCTCCTCTTATAGATTTTTTAAATAATAATAATTGATCTATATTTGTTATCAAATCCATTTTTATATCTGTGAATTTTAATCCATAATCCCATGTTAATCCTGGACTTGAATAACAATGACAAGGACCAATATTAAAATATTTTTGGTTTACATCTCTAAACCTTTCGAATATATCGGTTAATAATAATACATCTGATTTTAGATATGAATCTACAAATTGCCCATGATTTTCTATTTTGAAATGATTCCAAATATTCAATGTTCTATTATAGACTTCATCTTTAACATATTCATTTTTTAATTCATCATAGAATTGTTCTTTCAATAATTCAGTTATGTTAAAATCATCATGATTTTTATAGAAAGAATATGGAATTGCGCCTTTATATCTCATTAATTGGAAATCATCATTATTTGGGTAGTGTTGCTTTAATATTTTTAATTCATCATCAACTAATGATTTTGATAAGTTATCTAATGAACTATTTAAAAATCTATAAATCTTAGGCAACCAAATTGGAATGATATATAATTCTCAGATGTTTTAGCTAACATTTTAAATTTATAAGTTGGTATTTTATCTTTTGATCTATTTGAATTTAATCTTTCTATTTCATTATTAATTTCTTCTATTTTATAACATAGCTGTTTGATAAATAAATGAGCATCATATTAATTTTCTTGTAAGCTTGTAAGTTACAATTCTCATGTGCAGCACCTCTAAACTTTCCATTCAAATGATCATGGTCTCTGACTTTTTTATCTTTATAATTAAATATCTTTTCACAATAATAACATTTACCTGTAAACACAAATTCTTCTTTATCTTCTTCTGTCATAATTATTTCTTTATTTGTATTCAATAATTTACTAAATCTTATTTCATATTCAATTAATAAGTCACAAAAATGATTAATAACGTTTTCATTTCTATAATGATAATATTCACTTTTAATTAGTTCTGGATAATCAGATTTTATATATAACCCGAAAGCAGCAGCTGATTGATGAATCTTTTTAATTGTATTTGTTTTTGGTGGTTCATCTGAAAAATCACTTTCATTAGAATTTAATTTCTTTCTTTTATAATATATTTCTTTTCTATCTTGATCAGTTAGTTCTTTATTTAATGATTCAAAATCTCCATATATTACAAATGGTACTTCATTTTTGTAATCATATTTTTTGCATTCTAATATTTTATCCTTTTCATTTGGTAAAACTAATTTACAATAATCATGATTTTCACATAATTGTTTATGATTTAATAATGCACTTTCAGTTCTGAATTTATGTAAACATCTTCTACGTAGATATATTCTATTATCAAAATCATTTTCTGATTTAAAAAATAAATCAATTCTTTTAATCCACATATAATGATTTTCATAATATAGTATATCTATAACATCATTTGAATCATAATCTTTTGATAGATATAAACGGTCTAATGTATAATGTTTTATATTGTTACCTTTTGTATTTGGTAATTTGATTAAATCAAATACATTTATCTTTATATTATTATCTCTTTCTATTTTTGGGATGTTTTTAATTCTAACAGGATACTTATCTATCTTATAATTATTTTCAAATGGTTTATAATGAGTTAATCTAAAACTATGTGTAATATCTTCTGTTGGATGTAAGCAACTTATAATTGTCCATAGAAAACATTTATCATCAAAATTTTGTACATTTATTACAGCATTAGTTTTAAATGGCAGTTTAATATATAACTCAATGCTTCAATATCTGGTTCTTTATAATATGATACATTATTTTCATCTATTGGTTTTGATTTAGTTAACTTATTATATTTTGTGTTATAAACATGTAAAGTCATAAATATTATTTCATCAAATATTAAACCAGATCCTTCAAAATATTTCTCTTCTATTTTAGTTTTTACTTCATTATAACATTTATCTAATTTATCATCTATATGTTGTTTAGATATAATATGTTGTGAATGAGAATTTATATTATATATTGGTTTATCTTCAGATTTTGTAAACTTTACTTTAGAAGATATACTAATTTTAGGATATTCAACATCAGTTATTATTTTTATAATATTTTTCATATTTTCTAAATGTTTTTTATTTTCTTCTAATGTTTTTCCTTTATGAAATTTAAACTCGATACCTGCTGGGCCAATATCACTTTTAAATGCTTCGGTTATCTCTATATCTTTTTTATTATCTAATGAATTAATATAATTTCTTACATCTTCCATGTATGGTCTTTTATTGTTTAATTTATTTCTTATTCTTTTAATTGTCTTATGTTTCTTATCGTTATCATTATCAAAATAATCTTCACCTAAAATATCATTATTCATATTTCTAATATGGCTTTTAGATTTTAAATGTTCTTTATAATATCTTTTATCACTGAATGATTGATTACATGTATCACATTTGTATGTTTCTTTTTCATTCTTTAATTCTTCTAATTTAGTTTCTAATATATCATCTTTATATTCTAGTTTCAATTTATTCTCTAAATGTGTTTTAGTTTTATTGTGTCTTGCTTTTTGGGATTTATCTATATTGATTTTACATGTTGAACAGTAGTACTTATTTGCTTCCATTTTAATACTAAATCTTTTATTAAAATTGATTTTAGAAGTTATTCATTTATATTTTATTCATATATATGAATATTTTAAGAGTAATAGGGGTTTAGTTGTTTCATATCAAAGGTTGAAGGGTCGAGTGAGCAAAAAATAAAAAATAAATTCGAGTGTGCGAGAATTTATTTTTTAACCTAAACCTAAGCCTAACTTAACCCTAACCCAAACAGTTTGATTTTTTCGCGTCAGTCAATCTGAGTCGGCCTGTGTTTTAGGCGGGACGCAGCAGATTATCTTGCTGTGTATGCAGCACCGCTGTCTCTACACACTAACCTACTACCCATGCTAACTCAGCGTATTCCCAAGAATACAGCATATTTGAATGGCGTAGTTTGTATAGATATATGTGATAACGGCTGGCATTACTGGTAATTTTCATTGCATGAAGAAAATCCCTCACCAGCAGCGCTTTCAAGAAATAAAATCTGGGCTGGCGACTGACAAACACCGCAGAGACCACCCTACCAATACTCTCCCTGTCAGTGTAAACCACGAACTGCGCAGTATCTATGGATTACTTACGAATGTATAAGTGCGCAAGCACCTGTGATGATAGTGATGGGGATAATATTTCATTACTGAGTAAAACCGATTTAGACAATTCACTGATATGGTGAGCCCTTCATGTGCCTCAAAACTTTCCATAATTCGTCACGATTTTTGTTTTGGACCAACAAGTAAAACAGGATAAACAATAGTCATAGCTAGGATCATGGATATAGGCAAATGAGGCGTGACAGACAACTTTTTATCAGATTATCAGTTCTATATCATTACAACATTATGGGACTATATCCATGGCAGTAGAGATACTACGGGTGTTTTCTGTGAACGGCAGAATTTTTACTAGCGACAATCCCTATATGGTCTTCAACCATAAAAACGAACAAATTATTCGTTATGTAGCTGGATATGTTGCATTTCAACTTAAAAACTTTACATAGGCTATAAATCAATTAAAAAGGAGAATTCTGTTATGGCGGCAAATAATGCAACAATTTTTACCTCTTGGAGAACTGAAGATATTTCGAGTGCATCAACATTTCTTGACTATACTAAACGACTAATTGATATTTGTAATCGTGGTGGACTTTTCTGTGTTAATGAGAGGGTTTAAAAATTTGAAAATAAACCCACTGCTTGTCACATAAAATTCAGTAAATCTGAAAGGAAACGTTAAAAAATCCTTAAAGATACTGTACTAAGTGACCGGCAATATTATTCTCGTGGAATTCCATATCAGCACCTTTAGTAGTGATCAATTGAAAAGATATATGCTGAAACAAGATTTGCTAGATACAAATTCGAAAGAAAGGATTCGTCAATTCACACATGTTTGTGAAACAGAAATTGAAACCAAAAACAGGTACAACAAAGAAGAAAAGCCTTCGAAAAATTTGAGTGCTTCCCATAACATAGTTTATAACAGGCTGAAATCAAATAATAAACATACTTAGTGATCATTTCTTCTCCGAATATCGATTTCGTCCATTACTGAGTAATCGTCGACTTGGCAGTTGCCATATCACAAGGCAAGAGTTGCTTTCGACCCAGCAACAAGCATTTTTCTGTCGTTACGCCAAAATTCGAGCGAGTTCGGGTTTTCATGTTTGCCTCCACAAGATCTCTGTTTGCTGAAATGAATCTCCAGCGGATCTTGGCTTAACTTCCCACTCAAAAAGAACTACACTTCAGGTTTAAGCACCAATTCTCAAGTCAGGCATACAAATGACTCAACTAAAATATAGAAAATTATATGTTGAAGTTGTTCATGTTGTAAATGTAAGTTATGTTTAAGTTTAAAGGCCGACAGTATATCACAGTGACTCATAAAAAAAACTTTTTTCGTATACGTTTGATATCATTTTGGTCATAGTAATCTTCTTAATTAGAATTCGCTGATTTTGTAGATGTTTTTTTATAAGAATTCCTCCAGTAATAATGGAGTTGAACATAAAATCTGTATTTTCAATTTATTCAATTTTTGTCCGATTTTGATGAAATTTTCACACATTGTTACTGATGAGGAGTTAAGATGATATATAAATTTTCAGTTTGATACAAATTTCAGGTCAAAAGTTTTCTAACCCCCAAAATTACGCACTAGAGAGCTGCAACTGTTTTGTTTATATAGGTTTATGACTACAGGTCACTGTGCTATCTGTGGTGAGGTGAATAACTCCTCCCAGCTTGTCATTCAAAGATTTGAAAATTTGAAGAATGCACTAAGTAAATTGCTAATTTATGCATGAAGGAGGGCTTAAACTAAATTTTAAGCCATAGATATGACTATATTACATGTTTACACATATTCCTGACAAAAAGGAGGGTCCAAACCGGTTAACTGACAGAGATATTAGGGAAATTCCAGTTTCAACAGCGGAGCTCTTGACTGCTCCATGGGTTCAGAGATACTGCCATGTCTGACAGATGATGGGCCTTTTATACTTTAAGTTTAAATACATCTCAAATAAATAACTCATTATTGGTGATTTGAAATCCTTCCAGTTTTTGCTTACTTTTGCTAGGCGACTCTCCTTTGCTTTTGTTAAATCATCACCAGACTATAGCCTCGCCAGTTCTCTAGGAATAGCAAGAAATCTTCTTCGAGCCACTGGAATTGACAAATTTCATATTTCTGATTTTAGATGAATATCAGAGCTTTAAACCTTTCTCACTGACAAACGCAAGTCATTGTATATAATTCTAAGCATTGAATTCCTAGTTTAATTGTGCCATCCAGAATTTTCCCAATTGTTCCTCATCATTCTCATCAGGTGCAGGCGGTGGTTCAGATATGAAATATATGATTCATCCACAATGATACAGGTTTTGGAGTGCAAAATGCTGGTCCTTCGCAATAGTTCAATGGCAGATGATGATTTATATGCCAGCAAAATACACCATTTAATGAGTACTGGTGCCATTTCATCGCCCGCTTATCCTTCAAATCACAGACTCTCACATCAATCCCTCAGCCACATTTAAAGTGTTTCTCGCATAGTCGACAAATGGAGCTTAGATTCTGTTGATGTCTCTCTCAAATAATGGAGCATCTCAAAATTTCGAGAGTTACTTCAATTAGAATAACTCGCGAAAGGGGGTAGGGGGTTAAGGCTGACTGCGGATTCATCACGACTGTCGAACTATCGATTTATTGTGGTGCAATAAAGATAACATTGCATTGAATTGCAGTTTCAAATATATTTATATTACAAGCAGTAGATTTAACTGTCTGTTGGTACTTTAGATATATTTGATTGATAAATCAAGTACAATGTCGTGGTGTAGTTTGGAAAAAAAACATCTGTTTGGTGATGCACCATCGCGAACAAAATATTTTAAATGAAAACCAGACAGTTCAACAGCTTGCAGCACTTTTTGTATCACCCAACATATCTGATTACTGTCAAAACTGACGCATGGATAATTGGTGATTACGCTATGGATTTCATTAAACAACCCATGAATCATGAATGCATGTGTTGCAACGGCTTCACAATTATTACCTCCATCTTCTTTGTAGTTATTCGAAAAAGTTACAAGTTCATTGTTCAAGTTGCCCAAGTCGCAAAATCTGGATAATTCGCCAGTTTCTGGGCTACGTAAACTAGACCATCTTTGATCTTAACTTCATCGCAGGCAGGTGACACAAATTTTTGGTAGTCTTTCATATCATGAAAATTCAATTCATTCTTCACTAGGTTGATGAGGCAAAAATTGATACCAGACACACTATTCGAAAGATGAGTATAATCCCTCAATGTCATGAGGCAAGTTAAGTAATGGCGATGATCGCAATAGTTCATTAGCAGATGACGATTTATATGCCAGCAAAATACGCCATTTAATGAGTACTGGTGCCACTTCATCGCCCGCTTATCCTTCAAATCAGACTCCCACATCAATCCCTCGGCCACATTTAAAGTGTTGCCCTCATAGTCGACAAACGGAGCTCAGATTCTGTTGATGTTTCTCTCAAATAAGGGAGCATCTCAAAATTTGAGAGATACTTCAATTAGAATGAGTCTCAAAAGGGGGATAAGGCCACCTGCGGATTCATCACGACTGTCGAAATATCAATTTATTGTGAGCAATAAAGATAACATTGAATTGAATCGCAGTTTCAAATATATTTATATTACAAGCAGTAGATTTAACTGTCTGTTGGCACTTTAGATATTTGATATTTTTATAAAGTCTATTAGAGTTTGATTAAAAATTTAAAAAAAGTTTAAAAAAAAAACAATATGAAGAATAAAAAGAGAATTAAAAGTTGTGACCAAAGTACACTCGTGAGAATGTCTCATCTTTGTCTGTGGTCTCTCATTAGAAAATCAATAGTTCCAACTATTGATTTTGGGTCTAACATGGCATGGGTCTAACAAAGGGGGGGGCGGTGGGGGGGGGTTTAAACCAATTAGACAGTTATTCTAATCAACAGAACTATTAAAATTTTGAGATGCTCCCTAAATGAAATTTAAAAAAAATCTGATTTACAGGTCACCTACCAATTTGTATTGAGCTTTGCGCCTAACATTCTATATCCACCGATCGTTACTTAAATATAGTCTATAGTCTGGAAAAAAAGAAACAATTTAGAGGTTAATTATGACGATTTTTCATAAAATCTGAAATTAGAAAAAATGTAGGCCTATGTAATGTTATTTACATCTTAATTATAGAATTGAATTTTCAAGTTGAAAGGATCCAGAAAACATTGATTGAGTAGGCTACTGATTATGTTGAGAGAAGGTGATTATATTTTTCTTTGAAAATCCATAACACGGACGTAGTTTGACCAAAACTGATGAATTTTCTGATTGAAATTTTATACAATTTGGCATCATTTGGCGTGTAAACCATTTGGACTGATACGAAGATGGGCTCTTTCATTCGTTTAAATGTATAATTCACAAAGGGAGGAAAAGAGTGTGACTATGAGAAATTAGACATTATATTCACCTTATATTTAAAGAATGTTATCATATGCTACCGTAAGTTAATCTGCTGTAGTTTCGCTAAATATTGTGGTATCCTCGAAAAATTTTCGCTCAAACGCCGAGCACAAAGCCATCTTTCATATTGCGACGACTGTGCATATCTATAACGCACATAAATAGATTGTATTATGCTTGCGCATTCCCATAATCTCTTCCTGGTAGCAAGACGCTAGGCAGTTGCTAGTAACAACGCGCACCTGTTCAACGCGCAATGTAAAATGGGTTTCCAATGGTTATCCAATCATGTTAAAATGAAGAGAGGTCCTGACCCCAATAAAAATAACAGATATGACATGACTCTACAAGATCACGATGTCAAAAATGTTGTGTCGACGGAAAGTTCAGCGCAAGGGATATTTATTAGGGTTTTCTGACTTTCGTCGAAAATCCTCTTGAAATTCTGTTGATTATTATTATTATGTATTTTCCGCCGATTTCGTCAAATAAAATTCATCTTCATTCAGATTCGGCAACTGACAGCTTCGAAACGAAATTGAATTGAATTGTTAGACAACAAGCACCGGCGAAATAACAGTTTGTGACGTCATTTAGTAAGTAAATAAAGGAGGGCTCCGAGAATTTCCAAATCACGGGGGACTTTACTGGGGTTAGACCATTCAACCAAAAAGAGGATTGCTCCGATAATATCCAAATCACCTCATTTTATTTTTGTCCATCGAATACCCGGTAATTAATTTTTCCTTTCGATCACATGCATCCAGAAAACCCGTTATCGCTGCTTTGCAGCTATATTTTGAGTTTATGTTCCGAACTAAGTTGACGGTTAATTAATATGCTTCGACACCAGTTTTTGGCAGCTACATAGAGAAGTGAACGACAGAAAGTACTACCAGCTTTTTAGGTTAGTGCCCACAAGTAGCATTAACAACACACACAGACATTTAAGTTAGTCTCTAATTCAACACGCACCATGAACTAATTTATTTAGAATGACCCAGACCTAAACCGTACATTCATACACATTTTCTAAATCAGGTGTTATCAATGGTCTCACTAGAAGTAACACCATGACTGCTGGGCAATTAAAGCAATATTTCTATTTAGAATATAACTGGACCAGGCTTTTTGGTTGGGCAGGCAGAGCAATCAGAAGAGAAAAAAATCAATAGGCAGAATGACAGGATGAATGAAGTATACTCTACCTCCAATTTTGCTGTGATTTCTTTATTCATATTTTCATTAGTCTTTAATGAACACTGAGCGCAAGTCCAATTCCCTTTCTGAAAAACACATCAGTCTGTCAGGTAACAAACATATATCCTGGTGACCAACAGTAGAACAATTAAGGGATACAAATAGCACCTGTGCCCACACTAAACAGTGGCTCGACTTACAAATCTGTTGGGAAGAAATAAGAGCTATTAAACACAATTATCATATGGGGGCAACTATGATCAAAATCGACTTCAATTAAAAAATGCAAATGAACAACAAGTAACATAGGTTGTGGAATAACTGTTACCAAAATGAAAGTTCTACTAGTAATAGGGGTAATGGGCTTTCAGGCCAAAGGTCGAACGGTCGAGCCCATTAAAAAACAAAATATTAAAAGTAATTAAAAAACTATAATATATTTTCATAACCGCGTGCATTTTATATCAAAACTAAATATTTATTCTAAGATATCAATAATATAAAAAGCATATTGTATTAAATCAATTGGTCGCTCCACTTCGCTACCGCTCCGCTCCGCGACCAATTGATTTAATTACAATACACAAATTCAAATAATCAAATATATTCAAATGATAATAATTATTCTATTATTCAACTGAAATGCACGCGGTTATGAAAATATATTATAGTTTTTTAATTACTTTTAATATTTTGTTTTTTAATGAACTCGATCATTAAACCTTTAGCCTGAAAGCCCATTACCCCTATTACTCTTAAAATATTCATATATATATGAATAACATTTAAATTATTGAACTTCTAAAATCAATTTTAATAAAAAATATAGTATTAAAATGGAAGCAAATAAGTACTACTGCCCAACATGTAATATCGATATAGATAAATCCCAAAAAGCAAGACACAATAAAACTAGAACACATTTAGAGAATAAATTGAAACTAGAGTATAAAGATGATATATTAGAAAATAAATTAGAAGAATTAAAGGATGAAAAAGAAACATACAAATGTGATACATGTAATCAATCATTCAGTGATAAAAGATATTATAAAGAACATTTAAAATCTATAAGTCATATTAGAAATAAGAATAATGATATTTTAGGTGAAGATTATTTTGATAATGATAACGATAAGAAACAGAAGACAATTAAAAGCATAAAAAATAAATTAAACAATAAAAGACCATATATGGAAGATGTAAGAAATTATATTAATTCATTAGATAATAAAAAAGATATAGAAATAACCGAAGCATTTAAAAGTGATATTGGTCCAGCAGCTATCGAGTTTAAATTTCATAAAGGAAAAACAATAGAAGAAAATAAAAAACATTTAGAAAATATGAAAGAAATAATAAAAATAATTACAGATGTTGAATATCCTAAGATAAGTATATCTTCTAAAGTAAAGTTTATAAAATCTGAAGATAAACCAATATATAATATAAATTCTCATTCACAACATATTATTTCTAAACAACATATAGATGATAAATTAGATAAATGTTATAATGAAGTAAAAACTAAAATAGAAGAGAAATATTTTGAAGGATCTGGTTTAATATTTGATGAGATAATATTTATAACTTTACATGTTTATAACACAAAATATAATAAGTTAACTAAATCAAAACCAATTGATGAAAATAATTTATCATATTATAAAGAACCAGATATTGAAGCATCAAGTTATATTAAACTACCATTTAAAACTAATGCTGTAATAAATGTACAAAATGAAGATGATAAATGTTTTCTATGGGTTATAATAAGTTGTTTACATCCAGTTGAAGATTATAATAAACATACTTATAGATTAACTCATTATAAACAATTTGAAAATAATTATAAGATAGATAAGTATCCTGTTAGAATTAAAAATATTCCAAAAATAGAAAGAGATAATAATCTTAAAATAAATGTATTTGATTTAATTAAATTACCAAATACAAAAGGAAATAATATTAAACATTATACATTAGAACCTTTATACCTATCAAAAGATTATGATTCAAACGATGTTATAGATATACTATATTATGAGAATCATTATATGTGGATTAAACAAATAGATTTATTTTTCAAATCAGAAAATGATCACCATAAAATATATCTATGTAGAAAATGTTTACATAGATTCAGTAATGAAAGTACATTATTAAATCATAAACAACTATGTGATAATCATGATTATTGTAAATTAGTTTTACCAAATGAAAAGGATAAAATATTAGAATTCAAAAAATATGATTACAAAAATAAAGTACCATTTGTAATATATGGAGATTTTGAATCATTAAATAAAGAATTAACAGATAAAGATAGAAAAGATATATATTATAAAAGAAAGAAATTAAATTCTAATGAAAGTGATTATTCAGATGAACCACCAATAACAAATACTATTAAAAAGATTCATCAATCAGCTGCAGCTTTCGGGTTATATATTAAATCTAATTATCCAGAACTAATCGAAAGTGAATATTATAATTATAGAAATGAAAATGTTATCAATCATTTTTGTGACTTATTAATTGAATATGAAATAAGATTTAGTAAATTATTGAATACAAATAAAGAAATAATTATGACAGAAGAAGATAAAGAAGAATTTGAGTTTGCAGATAAATGTTATTATTGTGAAAAGATATTTAATTATAAAGATAAAAAAGTAAGAGACCATGATCATTTGAATGGAAAGTTTAGAGGCGCTGCACATGAGAATTGTAACTTACAAGCTAAGAAAATTAACTTTGTACCAGTTATATTTCATAATCTATCAGGATATGATGCACATTTATTCATCAAACAGTTATGTCATAAAATAGAAGAAATCAATAATGAAATAGAAATATTAAATTCAAATAGATCAAAAGATAAAATACCAACTTATAAATTTAGAATGTTAGCTAAAACATCTGAGAATTATATATCTTTCCAATTTGGATGCTTAAGATTTATAGATTCATATAGATTTTTAAGTAGTTCATTAGATAACTTATCAAAATCATTAGTTGATGATGAATTAAAGATATTAAAAGAATATTACCCAAATTATGATGATTTTCAATTAATGAGATATAAAGGAGCAATTCCATATTCTTTCTATAAAAATCATAATGATTTTAAAATAACTGAATTATTGAAAGAACAATTCTATGATGAATTAAAAAATGAATATGTTAAAGATGAAGTATATAATAGAACATTGAATATTTGGAATCATTTCAAAATAGAAAATCATGGGCAATTAGTAGATTTATATTTAAAATCAGATGTATTATTATTAACCGATATATTCGAAAGGTTTAGAGATGTAAACCTAAAATATTTCAATATTGATCCTTGTCATTGTTATTCATCACCAGGATTAACATGGGATTGTGGATTAAAATTTACAGATATAAAAATGGATTTGTTAACAAATATAGATCAATTACTATTATTTGAAAAATCTATAAGAGGAGGTGTTTCAGGTGTATTAGGTGATAGATATTTCAATGTAAATGATAATCCTGGATATAAATTATTATACATTATACAAAATTATTATTATTATAGATGCAAATAATCTTTATGGTTGGGCAATGATGGAACCACAACCTTATGGGATGTTTGAAATAACTGATTATAATATAGAATATTCATTTTAAAGATTACATCAATTGTATATTTAATGAAGAAGTTAGAAAACATAAGATGAAATGTTTAAGATCTGAAGATCATGAAATGTATATTGAAGAGATAGAGAAGATAAGTCTAAACCCATTTGATGATAAAAGATATATTTTAGATGATGGAATCCACACAGTCGCCTATGGTTGCAATTTAGATGAATATATAAAATTCAAAAGAGAAGAAACAAAAGAAAATGAGATTATGAAAAGGATTCTAGCGTGTTAATAAATTTCAATAAAAATTTGTATAATAAATGGAGAGTAAACAAGTACACAGTGAATTCTTAGATAGAATTAAAGATACTTCAAGCGTCAAATCTGTAGATTATAAATTTAAAAAACTAACTGAGTTAACAATTCACAAGAAATATTTAATTACTAACATTGAAACAATTACTAATAAATATGGAGATAAATTAGTAATTCATTTAGAATATGAAGGATTAAAAGGAAATACATATAAATTCAGAACATATTTACCAGATAGATTTCATAGATTATCAAGTGAAGATCTAGAAGAATTATGTTCTGGAGATTTCTATTTCGTATATAAAGGTAAGAATGAAAAAGGGCACCATGAAATAGATTTCGAATAAGAAAATATGTAAAATAAATGGTAGAATTAAAAGAATACAGAATATTTGTAGATTCTAGAAGGCTTACAAATTATAAATCTCATAATTTACTAGTTCAATTAGATAGAGAATTTAAGATTTGTGTAGATTTAAAATTAGTTAATGTAAGTTTATGTAATTCTTTTTATAATATATCGGATAAAACTTTTGAACATAGAGGGTTTATGATTTATATGAGAAATAAAGATAAATGGTTTCATATATTTTTAAAACCAGGATTATATAATTTAGAATCATTAGCGCAGGAAATTAATAGAAGAGCTCGGTTGAAAATCGGGGGCACTTCTGTATTTGAAATTAAATTTAATAAAATTGATAGTACTAATAAAATAAGAATAAAGATATCTAATGAACAACATAAATTTATGGTAAACAAACCACTAGCTAAAATGTTAGGAATTAAACCACTTACAGTTACTGGAAACGCAGAAGGCAGCTCAAATATAATACCTTTTACACACTTTTATATTTATTGCAATTTAATTGAGCCTACAAAAACTTTCGAAGCAACTAAAGAAACAATTTGTAGTTCTAGTATACTAAATATTTTACCGCTAAAAAATGTTAAACAATTTGGAACTCAAATAAATTATAATTTAACAGAATGTGATTTTAAACCATGCATTCCTAAATTTAATAATTTTAAATTAGAAATAAGAAATCATAATGGATACTTAATTGATTTAAATAACTTTCCTGTAATTTATGAATTAGTTATAAGATGTAAAGAGTAATTTTATTGATATATAAATGAATATATAACTGTTGGACCGAGTATATGTTTTGGATTTGATTTTAAACGTGAGAAAGAAATGAAATTTAACATTAATGATGTAATAACACATATCAAAAATATTACATTTTCTAATGAAACAACATTTGAGTATGAAACAACAATAGATAAAGAAACTTTAAATGTAGAAAAGATTACTAATTTAATTAGAGAATCTTTAAGATTTTATGAATTAGATGAAGATTTTATAATTGATGATATTAAAAAAATAATAATTGAAATATATACAAATGAAACTAGTAATGAAATAAATGTTGAATTAATCATCACTAAGATAACTAAATATTTTGAAGATAGTAATTTTTTTGATAAATAAATGAGTGATAATAAGTGGATAATAACTGGATTATATAATGGTGCCTTACTATCAGTTGGAACGGTTGGTTATTCAATGGTATTAAAAAAAGTATTCAAAATGGGAAGTGTTAATGTTGATAGATTTGATATAAATGATATTTTAAAGTTAACATTAGCAGTTACTTTATCTAATTTAACTATTGATTATTTGGAAAAACAAAAATATATTCCTCCCATATAAATGCATAATTTTTTTGTTAAATAAATGGCTTCTGCAATTATAACTATTATAGGATCGGCAATTGTTAACGCTTTAGCATTTACTGGTGGTGGTTATTTATTTAAACATATTGATAAAAATAGTTCATTAGGAGAACAAAGAAGACATAACTTAGCGTTAGAGAAATACAATAAAGCTGCAGAAGAATATAGAGAAAAGAGGCAAAACTATATGGATTACATCAATAAAGAATTATATAATCAGAAGATTTCACATAGAGATTTTCAATCATTTGATGATGCAATGAGTTTATATAACGCAGTAACCAATAAAGAAAAATTACATCTATACAAACCTAAATTATCAGATTATTATACCCCAAGTAAAGAACAACAAAAATATGAAATAATATGGATTTTAGGTGGAACTGTTATTGTTATATTTGTTGCTTATAAGTTTACTAATTAGTAATTTTTATTCTAAATAAATGGAAGATAAAGTTGATAGTATTGATATTATTCCTCATGATATAAATAAAACTAAATTAAAAACATATTTAGAAAAACAAATATTAGAATTTGAAAGTGACTTAAAAGTTTAAAAGAAAAAATATTTAAAAAGTAAAATTATATATTATTTGATTATAAGTGGTTCGGTTACAATTAGTTCTGTAATAACATTTCTAGCAATATTCAGTCCATTAACACCTTTAGCTATATCAATTGGTGTGTTAGGATTAAGTTCAAGTGTTTTAACTGGTATAAGTTCAAAATTAAATATAAAAAATAATAAAGAAAAAATAAAATCTAATATAAAAGAAATTAATAAATTAAAGAACACACTAGATTATATAATAAGTTTAAATGGTCATATAACAGTTGAAGAACAAGATAAATTATTAAAAGAATTAATAAATTATTAATTTTTTTAATTATATAAATGGTAGATAGTTTTCCAAAAGCTTTCCGATATAATAAATCAATTAAATATAATATTCCAGCAATAGATTTTAATAAAGATATTACATATAGAAATGAAGTTTTAGATTCATTAATTGATTTATATATTTATGTTACTGAAACTAATAATTTTAATGCAAAGATGGAAAATATATTTCATGTATATTTAATTAATTTTAAAAAATTGAAAGATGAAAAACAATGGTTATTAAAATCTAATATGAAGTATTGGCAGAATCAATTAAATTTTGCTGTTTATTGTGCAACAACAGGATGTGGAATTAGTTTGAATGATCATTTGAATAATTCTAAATATAAATTAATTCAAAGTTTATTTAGATTTCATACATACTTTCAAATCAGAATAATATTAAATGAATTAGAGTGCGCTTTACCAGGATCTAGATATTTTAAAGAATTAGATAATAATATTAATTTATCTAAGTTTTATAAAATTTGTAATGAATTTAATATAGATATAAATAATTCTGATTTTAGAACAAAAACTGGAACAATAAGATCACTTCCTTGCCCTAAAAAGATTGCAGAATATTGTGCACTTCCCATACCATCTAATAGTTTTTACAATATCTATAATTATAAATTAGGTTATGGTAAAATAGAAACAAAGGATTTAGAAACATTAAATTTCAATAAATTACCGAAATTTTATGATCATTTAAAACAAGAAAACAATAATGGTTGGGTATATTTTATTTTAGAGAATAGTGAAGGTTTTACTAAATCAGGTATACAAAGAATAAATCAATCTATTAGAATTTATTTGATATGTATTTTAGGTGCGCAAGTTGAAACAAGATCACCGATAATTGGAAATTTGAATACATCATTCGATACACAAAAACAATTTAAAGTTTTATTTGAAGATTCAATTCATAATGATAAAAATAGATCGATTCCAGAAAACATTATAAGATATCAAAATTATTTAGATAAATCTCATGTAAGACTTAATTATTGTATAGGCCCTAATCTATTAATTATTTCTAATGATTTAGTATTGAAGATGGGAAATATAATTGGTTATAATAATCTAATTAAAACTGCAACAATAAATAATTCATTTGGGTTAAATGATATAAATAAAAAGATTATCACTGCTCCAAAATTAATGGAAGGTGAAAAAAATAAAAAACACATTCAATCAACTGAAACTAAAACTAAGAATATTAAATTAAATAATGATTCTAAAATAAAAGATTACAATACATCAGAAAATAATAGAACTGATAAAATTCAACATGATATAATTAAACTAAATGATGATAATAAATCCCATGAAAATACTAAATTAACTATAACTTGTATAGGAATTGTAATCGGAGGAATATTATATTTTAAATTTTAATTTTTTTATTATGTAAATGGATGTAGAAGGTGGAGAAGATTATGAAATGGGAGAAATGGGAAATAATAATGAAGGATATATTGATGATGAACCACAACCTGATTTTAATGAAACTAATATTGATAATGATGATGAATCAGCATATAATTCTAATTTAGCAGATAGTGGTTCTAAAGGTCAATCAACAGATGAATTTGATAGAAGAACTAGATCGAGAATAAATCCTGAAAATGAAAATCCAGATTTAGTAAAACAAAATTTAGAATATAATGAATATATTTATAATTTCAAACCTATATTTGAAAAATCTGGATATAATATCAATACCAGAGGCGCTAGACTTTTAGTACAAGAATTAAAGTTTTTAGATGGTGAATATTATTATCGTTTGAAAGATGATTATTATATCGATATCTCTTATAAAAAACAAGAAAAAATATTAGCAGAATCAACTTTGCTTAAGTTAGACCTATCTAGAATTAAAAGAATAAGAAATAGTAATGAACCAGAAGATGTAACACAAGAAGAAATTATTAAAAATGAAAGAGTATTTAAACAAGGAATTAATGAATTATTTGAAACAATCGATAATAATTTAGAAACAGAAACAACTTCTGAACAGAATATAACTTCCAAAACTAGTAAACTTAAATAAAATAAAGTTCCAATTGAAAAACTTTTACCGAATGGGTTACTTGATGCAACAGATCAAGAATTAGAAGATTTAGATATATTTTCTGATAAAGCAATTAGAGAAATTATTAGTATAAGACTTGCATCTGATAAAATTGCGCATAATAAAAGTATAAGAGATTTTAAGATTAGAACTTTAGAAAAAGAATTAACTGATAAAAAATAAAGAAATAGAACAACTAAAATTAGATAGAGATAATAAAGTTATTGAAGAAATTGAATTTAAAAAAAGAAATGCATATTTAGAAAAAGAAAAAGATGATTTAAAATATAACATAGAATTACAAAAAGAAGAAATTAAATTATTATTAAAATCATATGATTATAATATTAATAGATTAAAAGTTATTTTTAAAGATTTGTTGATTAAACCAAATTCTGAAATATCATTAAAAGACAGAATAAAGTTATTATTTAAATTAGAAGGAATAACAATTCTTTCAATTCTAACAGCTGTAACTATGTTATTTACAACAATTGGTTTAGCAATATCAAATGCTTTGAAATCTACTCCTACTCCCAATAAACCAGATAAACCTCCAGGTAATAATTCTATACAAGATAAAGTTAAAGATGGTTTAAAGAAATTAGCAAAATATTTATGGGAACTATCTAAAAAATCTGCTGCAGCATTGCCAGGAGTTATTGCTTCAATTGTTGGTTTTATATTGAAATCTGCAGGAAACATTATTAACTTTGCTGCTGAACATATTATTTTATTTTTAATTACAGTTGTAAGTGCTATTATTTTTGGGTTAGTGAATATGATAAAAAATAAATAATTAATTTTTTTGTTAAATAAATGAGTGGGAGTTATATAAGTCCTTCGAAGAATCATAGAATATCTAATGCTATTAAAGCAGAAAGATCACATCATATAATTACTCATAACCCTTCAAATATTAATCCCGATGAAACTTTATACGTTAGAATTCCTAGATTAACACAAAATACTTTTTACGTTCCAAATAGTATTTATTTATCAGCCGATATAACAGTAGCCGGTAATAATAATAATTATGTTGTTGATAATGTTGGAAGATATTTGATTAAAAAGTTAACAATAAAGATTGGTCCGGAAACAGTTTTCTCATTAGATGATTATAATTTATTTATGCATTATAAAGATTTATGGTTAACTAAAGAAAATAGAAATAATATGATATTACAAGGAATTCAATCAGAAAACCAAAATAAATTAAGATCAGAAGCTAATAGCGCAATATTAACAAATGATGTAGATAAATTGATAAAAAGTATATATGGAAGCAAATATAAAATTCCATTAGACTTTGAATTGATAAATAATAATGCACCTTTATATAAATACGCAATTCAAGAAGATATTATATTTGAGATAACATTTGCTCCTGTAAATGAAATTGTATTATCTAGCGTTGTTAAAGATATGAGTTATAAATTATCGAATATATGTTTAGAATATGATACAGTAACTGATGAAAATATTTCAAGTATAATTCAAACTAAATATAATCAAGGGTTTTCATTATTATATGATTATATTGATAAACTTAAAACTGTAACTATTAATGCAAATGATGAAATTATTAATGAGAATATTAACTTCCCTAGAAGATCTATTAAAGGTATATTAATATTTTTTACTATTGGAACGTATACTAATGGTGCAATAAATGTTGATAATTATTATAATCCTGAAATAACAAAAGTAGAAATAACTATCGAAGGAATAGCGAATAAAATATTTTGTCAAGGAATGAGAATGATTGATCAATGGGTAGAAATTAAAAAACATTTTATGAATGAAAAAATAAAATCATTTGAAAATTGTAACATTAATCAAATTGATTATTATACCGGTAATAAATATGCATTATGGTTAGATTTTAGAACAACTGAAGATAATTCATTACATGGTTCTGGGAAAAAACTACAGAACACAAAAGATGGAATACAATTATTCATGACAAAGAAAAAGGGAATCAAAAATTTTAAAATGCACATTTATATTATATCTGACGCGCAATTAAATATTGTAAATTCACAATTAGATAGTGTTATGTATTAGAATTTTAACTTTAATAAAAATGTATATAATAAATGGAAGGTGGAATATATGAAATACAATCTCCAAGTGAAATGATATCAGATATATATTATATATTACCTTATGATGAATATAGTAAGTATTTTGGAGATTACTTTAATCAATTCAAATATAGAATAAGTAAAATAGATAAGAATATTGAAACAAAAATAGAAGATAATATTGAACCTAAAATAGAAGATAATATTGAACCTAAAATAGAAGATAAGAATGATATTGAATCTAAAATAGAAGATAATGTTATACCTTCTACATCGAATGATGATAAGATTGAAACAAAAATAGAATATAATATTGAACCTAAAATAGAAAAATCAAATGTTCAACCAAAAGATAACATCAGATGTATGTATTGTGAAGAAGATTTTGATAATTATAATGATTATTTATTACACATCAAAAAAGATGAACATATTTTACAATTAGTAAAAACATATGCCAATATATATAAAGATAAATGCAAAGAGGATCAGAATTATTGTGCCTTCTGTAATGAATGTATAACAAAGGCTAATTGGGCAAAACATTATAAATTAAAAACAAAAGGTGGAAATGATTCAGCCCATGCAATACAAGTATTTAAATCTTGGTGTGAAAAATGTAAAGAATATGTAATATATGATAAACAATTGAATCATAAATACTCAATTAAACATATTGGTACAGATAATGTAATAGAAAATCCAACAGTTATAAATCCAAAATTTAATAATAAGAATATATTAGATTATCGGTGGTATAGAAAAACATTTATAGATTATTTATTGAGTAATGATATAGTTACCATATTGAAAAAGTTAGATAACTTTAAACCAAATGTTACTTATGCAATGAACTTATTTGAACTTAAATATGATGATTTTAGAGAATTTTTAAATAAACATCCATCTAAAACTGAAATCGAAAATTATATTCCAAAAATATTTTCAAGAAAAACATTCAATAAATATAAACTCGAGAATCATTTAGGACCTATACCAATGAAAATGCAAAGGAATTTATGGTTAGAATACAATAAGCTTAAAGAAAAATATGAAAATGAAAATTAAAAAGATTATAGAATTCACTGTATATTGATGGATGAATGGATGAGTTGGAAGAGTTGGATGAGTTGGATGAGTGGAAGAGTGGATGAGTATAATAATATATATATTTTACTTTTTAACACATAAATTGGAAGAATAGTATGAGTATAAATATAATATTTATATTCTTTATTAAATTTAACACAATATATATATATATATTATTAAAATAATATTTAAATATGGTATAAAATTGATAAAATAACTTCAAATCAAACTCTTACTGTTTTAAAAATAAAAAACATATGTAAATTATATATTATTACACTCATCCATTCATCCACTCATCCAATTCATCCAATTCATCCAATTCATCCACTCATCCATTAGTATACAGTGAATTCTATAATATTTTGAATTAGGATTTTATTTTATAAATTTATATTCATATGGAAATTGTAATCTCATAAGTAATTTGGAACCTTTATTATTCTTTAATTTATTCATATATTCATCATGTAATTCAGGAGGTATAATTTGATTTTCTTCCAATGATTGTTGCATAGATTTTCTATCTTTGTTGTAGAATAAAACTAGAAATCTTATATTCTCTCTAAAATCTTTCACAATTGAATTATATTTCTGATTTAAAACCCATGTTGTTATCCCAAAATGTCTACCAGAGAAAGCTAAATAACATAACTCACTTTCTCTAACTTTTGAATCATGTAAATTTGCACAATCATCAATAATAAATAATGTATTAGATCCTTTATAAATATCTATTGCAATTTTTATACAATTATCTAAATTATCTTTCACTGTTTTAGAATTTAATATAATAAACTTTTTATCTTTAAAAACTATATCTCTATTATACGTTTCATTCATTTCATAAGTTGGGCAGAATAATATTATATTATCAAAATGATTTTTATAAATAGTTTCTAATAAATATAATATGAAGTGTGTTTTACCACAATTTGTAACTCCAGTAACTAACATATTATGTGGTTCAAATATAAATAAATCTTTATTCATTTATTCTTTTAATTTTACTAGATAAAATCCATTCATTAAATTTATCATCATATCCTTTATATTTCACCAAAGAATACTTTTTTCCTTTAAGAGTTTTAGTTTTCAATACTTTTTCTATTTTGTATTCTATTTCATCTGGATTTGGTACAAGTGATAATTCTTGTTCATAGAAATAACCTAATATTTCTTCATCTTTTAGATCTTCTAGTTTATAAACAAATGGTTTAGTTAATATTATCTTTTTAATTTTAAATATTTCTTCAGTAAAATTAGGGGTATAACCTTTATAAAATGTTTTTCGATATTTAGAAATTCTAACGTGTTGTCCTATTTTAAATTTAGGTTCTCCAAAATCATGTGTAACAAACGCACCATATAAATTATTCCAAACTATTTCTGAATTTTCTTCTTTTCTAGCTTGTATAGGTTTCATATTTATAGAACTATGTTTAGAATTATTATAACCTTTAACTAAATCATCTAACACATCGATATATTTATATGTTTCATTAGCGGTGAAATATTTCCACATTCTAGTTTTCAATGTTTTATTAAATCTTTCTATAACGGATGCTTTTTTATCTGAATGTGTTGAAAAATATTCTACATCGTTATCAGATAATAGTTTTTTGAAATGTTTGTTATAAAATTCTTTACCTTCATCAAATTGTATTTTATCTGGGATAGCTTCTTTAAATATTAATTTGAAAGAATTTGTAACTTCTATACCAGTTTTATTTTTAATCGGGATACTCCATGCGTATCTACTGAATATATCTATAACATTTAGTATCCAAAAATATCCTTTGTTATATTCTTCTAAGTTTTTCATGTCAATTAAATCAGCTTGCCATTGTTGGTCAATATATGAAACCATTACTTTTCTTGTTAAATATTTTTTATCCATCTTTTTATGAATTTGATATGTGGGTTGATTTTGTAACCATGATTTTAATTCACTATATTTTATTTTTTCTTTATCAGATTTAATTTTATCCCATAATTCTGAAACGTTAGAATATGATACTTCACTTTCTGGGTTGTAATATAAATCTCTCAAATATTGTTCTTTTTTCATCATATTTTAATCCATTAATAATATTTTAGATTTATTTTCATTTGATTTATGATTTGACTTATTTTCTGGTATAATAGGTTTATCATCATTGGAATCATCTTTATCATCAGATTTGAATTTTGATTTATATATTACACCGGATAATATAATAACTGTTACTAATCCAATTGTAATATATAATTTATAATTACTTCCAGCATTAGAAGAATTAGATGGATTATTATTTGAATCAATACCACCGTGTGGGTGCCGTACGACACCATCAGATAAAGTCTGTGATTCATTTATATCAGTTAATTTCTTTTTCTTAGCTTTTTTTAATTCTGATGATCTTTTACCTAATTCTCTTGCCCATTTAATTTGTTTCTCGGATCTAGGCTTTTTCTTAACTCCATCACTCATTTATTTTAGTTAATTTTTGTTTTGATTCATTTTCTGTTTCGACGTTTGGTTGTAGTACAGCGTCATCTGTTTCGTTCTTACCTGATTTATATTCCATAGGTTTGATGTTCGAAAATGTTATGACGCCAGTAGAAATCAATGTCATAACCGATCCTAATTGAAATGAAGCATAACCGACCCATTTTTGTAATTCAGTCATAACTAAGTAGTCATTTTCAAATCATTATATAATTTATTTTCATCATCAATTGGTATTAACTGGTTACATAACTTAGAATAACATTTGACAATACCATCTGAAATAGAATCATTTATTCTAGCTAATCTTGCCTCTTCATAAATCTTAAAATATTTGATTACTTTATCGGGTTTCATAGAGTCTAGTTCTTGAAAAGTTATTATTTTTCCTAAGAAGTCCTTAGATTTCCCGCCAGCAATCAATAGTTCTAGATGATGCTTACAATATAAATAGTATTCATAATCTATATTGTTATTAACTTGAATAGAATTAGAAACAACTGTATCCTTATTATCACTAATACCTAAATCATCTAATGTTTTTTCAATATCAATACTATTCTTATTAGATTTCTTTGACATTTATATTAGAGAAATTTAATAAGAATAGTATTATAAGTATTATAAAATGATACTAGCTAGTTAAAGTTAAAGAATTCTAGTATTGACTACTGATACTAGCTATTTGAATTTAAAGAATTTCTATTCGGATCTATTCAAAATATAAAGTATTCTCTTTTTGAAAAGAAAATATTAAAAATATAATAGAATTAGATAGCTAGTTGAAGTTATTGTTTTTTAAATACTTTTTATTTAAATTAGGATTTGATATATCACTACTTTTGTTTATCTATTAGGAGCAGTAGTTATAACTGTCCAGATAAGTCATTTCGGATCCTTGATATCAAATTCCTCAACGTATTGTTCATTATTTGGATTATTGTTCCATTGATCAATAAATTTCTTTGCCTTTGTTAACTGTTCTAAATATAACTGTAAATCTAGTTTATTAGATTTGGTTTGATTTTCTTTCTTTTCTAAAGGTCTTAAATTTTTCCAATTCCAAATAAGTTTTTTATTGTATTCATCGTTCATGTTAAATTTAGATATTGGTAACACGTGATCATATGGTAATAATCCCCATAATTATCTATATTCATTTTATCATCGAATTGATATATTATCCATGATTTGAGAAATTCATCTGAACAACCCAATAGATTAGATAGTGTTTCTGAATGTGTTTCTTTGTTGAATAATTATGTTAATCTAGATCTTAAGCATTGTTTCAATCTAAAATTAAGATCTGTTTGATATCTTTCTCTCATATATTCTGTCATATAATCATTATAAGATTCTCTATTATCTTCTCGATATTGTTTGGTATATAGTTTAATGCAAGTTTTACAGTAATATTGAAAACCATCTTTGCTAATCTTACGCTTACTAAATTCTGTTAATGATTTATTTAATTCACATTTAGAACACTTCTTGTAATATATGTTTATAACGCCAGTGTTATTTGTAATATTGATAGTTTGTGGTTGTTCTGGTTCCATTTATTATACATATTTTTTTACTAAATTGGTTAATATTTTAGAATCCTCTTCCATTTCTTCGATCAACGTCATCCTTTTTCATTCCTCGCTGCTTTTGATAAGTTGTTTCGATTCCTTGATATCTAAATAATACCACTGGGCAAAACCGCGCATTCATGCGCGCTTTTGCTTAATGCGCATGCGTTAATCATAATTATATATTCATTCTAGAAATTCTGTAAAATAGAAACGACCGAACACAGAAAATATCAAAACATGTTCACATTAGGTAAAACCGCGCATTCGTGCGCGCTTTTGCTTAATGCGCATGCGTTAATCATAATTATATATTCATTCTAGAAATTCTGTAAAATAGAAACAACACATGCGTTACATGTGTTACATGTGTTACATGCGGCCATTTATGGCCGGTTTTGCTTAATGCGTATGCGTTAATCATAATAGAAACGACTAAACATAAAAATTCACAAATCATACCTAATCAAAAGCGCGCATTCGTGCGCGCTTTTGATCAATGCGCATGCGCTAATCATAATTATATATTCATTCTAGAAATAGAAACGACCGAACATAAAAATTCACCAAACAGATTTACACAATACATTATACAAGTTGTTCAGTCGTTGTACATAATTTGATTTATAATTCCAACCAGAACTTTTCAATTTCTGGATCATTGACAAGCATTTTTTCAATTTCTGGCATATTTCTGATTACTTCACTAAATGACAAACTTAATAATTTGAATCTTTTATATATAATTAATCTCCCTACGCTCCTTAATTTTCTTTCATGCCCAACACTGATACCTATATATTTTTTAACCCAAGAAGCCCAAGGAATCCCCGCAGTTTGTTTATTAAACATTAAAAATCCCCTATTTAAACAATCCCCGAAAATGATATAATCCCATAAATGCTTTGCTTTTTTGAATAACAAGGTTCTATAATTTTTTTTCAATAAAACAGTTATTTCATTAAATGATGTTATACCTTCTATTTCTTTAAAACTTACATCTTTTTCATTTGATAATTTTGATTTTAAAAACTTATTTAACTCATTTCCGCTCATTTTCTTTTTAGTTTTTGTTCCTTTTAGTCTTAACAATATTTCTACATTGGTTGTTGGTCTTTTCGGTAATGATGTTACGCTTGATTGCTGGTTTTCTATAATTTTTTCTAAAATTAATGTCATTTCTTGATGGTAATATAAATGTTTTTTAACTTCTTCTAACGTTTCATCTTCTATATCGAAAGATTCTTTTACTTCATCTTCCATTTCGGTTTGTTCATCTTCTATTTCGGTTTTTTCATCTTCTATTTCGGTTTGTTCATCTTCCATTTCGGTTGTCCTCTGAGAATCAAGAGTACTTCTTGATACACACGACATTTTATTCAACTAAAAGATATCAGCGGTAGAACAGGAACCGCGATATTATATGATATAAATATTTTCAAGTCTATCGTTTCTAATTATTATAACTTATTATAGTTCAAGTTATTATCTATCTAACGTAAAATAGAATTAACTGTATGAAGTTGTAGTTGTCAAAAGCACTTAAAGGTTTCATATTTAATAGCCCCAATAACTACAAAAAACAGTACTTACATTTAGATTTATAATTGTAAACTATAAACTCCTAATTTCGTTTCGAAAGATAGAATATCCTGAGCACAATATTACAGCGTATGTCCATTTCCGGGGCGATTTCTAGAATGACACGTTGTTGATTATGCTACATCATCTAGTTCCGGTGCGTCTTTCTAGAATATTCTACACGTTTCTGATTATGATGTGTCATAATGTCTCGTCGTCATAGTAACAACTGTAACAGCTGTGAATTTATAGATTTATTCTATGGCTCTGTACATTGAATGTATATAGGTTAAAATAGAATCATTTTCTAGTATAAACATCTAGAACAAGTGTGTTGAGACTTGTAAATTATGAGATTTGTGATTCGCTAACGTTCGCCGTATACACAACGCGTTGAAGTTGAAAAAAAATCAATAATAAAAGCATTTAGATTAATGAAATTAATTAACTCTTTACAATTGAAATATAAGCTGGTAACATATGTTTACTAGAGCTAATACAACCAACTATATAGCTGAGTATTATCGGGTGTTTATAACGATTCAACATATTTTTCACTATATGTTGAGTTCCTTAATTCGATAAATGTCTTTGCTTTAACCAACTGGACTAAAAACAAATGTGTTCTAGTTTTATTGTGTCTTGCTTTTTGGGATCTATCTATATCGATATTACATGTTGGGCAGTAGTACTTATTTGCTTCCATTTTAATACTATATTTTTTATTGAAATTGATTTTAGAAGTTCAATAATTTAAATGTTATTCATATATATATGAATATTTTAAGAGTAATAGGGGTAATGGGCTTTCAGGCTAAAGGTTTAATGATCGAGTTCATTAAAAAACAAAATATTAAAAGTAATTAAAAAACTATAATATATTTTCATAACCGCGTGCATTTCAGTTGAATAATAGAATAATTATTATCATTTGAATATATTTGATTATTTGAATTTGTGTATTGTAATTAAATCAATTGGTCGCGGAGCGGAGCGGTAGCGAAGTGGAGCGACCAATTGATTTAATACAATATGCTTTTTATATTATTGATATCTTAGAATAAATATTTAGTTTTGATATAAAATGCACGCGGTTATGAAAATATATTATAGTTTTTTAATTACTTTTAATATTTTGTTTTTTAATGGGCTCGACCGTTCGACCTTTGGCCTGAAAGCCCATTACCCCTATTACTTCTACTATTTAGCTATCAATGTGAATCATGACCCCCTACCTCAGTGTTTGACATGTCTTCAACCCCCAAATAATGCAGAATCCTGAACGAACTCACTTTGACGAAAAAAGGTCAACCTCACTTAATTCGTATCTCTTGGGACCGTATTAATTTGTGTAGTGTATGCGATAAGATCACTACCATTCCCAGCTTGCGAAGTGTAGATTGCATAAATGTGTCATACAGTTGTTAAATATGTATCCTATTATAGTGTTGTCTGGGCTGACATGGAAAGAATTCCTTCTGATACAAAATAAATTTCGCATTTTCAATTGTTTTTAAGAAAAGGGACTGTGGATAAGGCTACAATTCACGAATTACGAATCATCTTATGGTAATTAAAGTGCATAACGAAGGAAAAAATCAGGACACTCACACTTTTTTATTCCTAAATTTTGGTCAAGGAACTTTTTAGAAGGAATTTCGTACTTACCAGAATATTTTTGTTCTTAAATCTAAGTAATATTTGCGTTTGGCAGCGCCATTTTCTGTTTAGAATAGTTCATTGTGTAGTGTATGCGATAAGATCACTACCACTCCAGCTTGCAAAGAGAAGATTGCATAAATGTGTCATACAGGTTTTAATATGTATCGTATCATAGTGTTGTCTGGGCTGACATGGAAAGAATTCCTTCTGATACGAATTACATGTCGCATTTTCAATTGTTTTTAAGAAAAGGGAATGTGGATAAGGCTACAATTCATGAATTACGAATCATCTAATGGTAATTAAAGTTCATAATGAAGGAAAAAATCAGGACCTTTCATTCCTATACGAATTAAACAATGACTAATTAAGTGAGGTTGACTGTATATTCCTAACGAACCGGTTGTGATATGCGCGTTGAATGCATGAAATTCCCCCTGGTGTCGAGAACAAACAAAAAGCTGAGTAACCAAAATTTCCTATGTGAGAAGATGACTACTAGAACAAATTAATCGCCCATGGGCAAAGTGGTTTTCCTTGAAAACACGTGGAATTCGCACATGTACAGTACCTGGTTCAATGAAACGTTTGCCATTTCATTCGTAATTAGTAGCGCAGGAATTCTGAGAATCTCCCCATTATCCCAAGAACAGCCAGTCAATCAGGGTCATTGCAATTTTATTTGCAAGAGCTCAGAATTTTCCGGCCAAAACAGTTTTTCGGAGAAACAGGTTTTTTTGTTTGTTTGACTTTGCGTCGTTTGGTTTCCCAAGACTAACCCTATTGGTTGTTCATTTGTGGTTGTTTATCTGTACGAAGCCAACAGGACTCACCACTGATAGCAAATTCAACAGCATCACCCCTTATCTCACTGAGCTACCGAGGCCGCTCAATTCAATTCCAAAAAACTACAGCAGCGGCAAATAACCATCACAAAATTGCAATTTACGACAAACAATGTGTAAATTTTGTCACTTGTTGTGTTCAACAACGCAAGGAAAAGATAATAAAAGTTATTTTTTCCGGGACCCGGGGCACATTACAAAGCGAATCCATCTGCCGAGTGCGTACAGGGCTGCTACAGGGCAGGGCATCTTGAAGCAAAAGATTAATGATACAACATGGTTGTCCTCGGCACACTTTACAATGATATTTTCCTCCAATAAACAACTCTGGTAAAATGAAACTAGAGGCCCATGGGCCTTGAAGCATTGGTAGATTATACTGTGGGATTAAGTGGTTATAATGTTTTACATCTGCCGGCTAATCTTCTATGACGATGTTGATTGGGAGGACCACAGATTTAAAGGTCTATTTGTCTAGTACGATTTTATTCCTGAAGATGAATTTATGTTTCTGCCGAACGATTTAGCCTAGGCTATTTGTACTGTTAGACCTCATTAATGCGATTCTGTTAAAAAGACGAAACTAGTTTATTCTGATGTTTTCCATCATGTCCCAGCCAAGATATTTATATCAATCAAGATTTGGATACAAAAACCCATTTTTACGCATGAACTGTTAGGCCCCACTGAATAATGAAAACAAAAACAGAACGATTTTTCTGAATGCAATTGCAAGACCCTCTGATCTTAGAGCTCAAAGCTCTGATGCATGTACGCATGCAAAACGTCGCAGAGAGCGATGCCGGCGTTGGCTGATGATTGTTTGTTTGTCTTTTTGTTTGTTTGGCTTTACGTACGTCGTTTGGATCTTGGTTTCCCAAGACTATTCCTATTGGTTTGTTCATTTACTAATGAGTCGACCAACGAATGCGTGTATGCTGACGAAGCCCCACTGCTGTGAAAATGAAGGGAATTCAGACTCCTGTTCAATGGTCAACACATAAAAGGAAGGTCCACACACAGTCAATTGGGCTTACTTGAAACGATGGATGATTGGACCAGATTGTTTTTTGTAGATCAAAGTGAGCTAAAGGATATTGGATTGTTTCGGAAACAGCGGTTAGGTAAAAAACCCTATGTACTTTCGACAAAAATAGAGTGGAAAAGGGAAAAAAAGAATAAATCATGCGAATATCAATAGGGTTTTCTGCGGTGTTGTCATAACGCGGAACAAAGGAATCGCAGAATTTTCTAAAAACACGGAATTTCTTCATTTTCACTATAAATAATAACCGGGTTTTCCCGTGGGGATCCTCACTTCTGTCCGACAAGGCACCGGACCGATCGATGCACTGAGTTAGGTTTGAATCCCTTTATTTGCAGGCTATTTCACCAGAAATTATTTCATGATACAGTTGACAGGCTGCAACCTGCAGCGGCAATCGGAATCAAGTGGGGAAAAAAGAGAACATCTAGGCAAACTTCCGCTATCGAGGTCAATCGACTTTTTGCGAACTTCAGAAACGAATATTATCAGTTGAATGTTGAGCTTGTTCGCTGTAGGTACGCAGGCCGTAGTTCTAAGTAGATGGTTCCAAACATTAGATTCTACGACCAAACAAGCACCGATTCAGGACCATAGATTCTTATTTGATCCAAATAATCAGCACGTAGGAACAAATGTTATGGCTTTCACAATGAAAACATTTAAAAGTACGACAGCATTTCTTAATCTCTAATATCATTTAATTTTCATAAACTTTTCCAGATACACCACTTTCACTTATAACAATGCTGAAAGACAAGATGCGTGAACAACCCTAAAGCCCGAATGAAATGAAATATACATAATGTCTTCATTTTCATTTATTTTCCTACCAGTCGAACTGCTCTAGAAATACGTATTCTGCCACTGAAAATTAATCCCAATTAATCTCATTGCTTCTGACAGGAGGAATATCTGTGACACTATGATATTTATATACTGGGGGTACATAAATCTATGGTTTTCTATTCAAAAGAGGCCATTCCCCATTCTTTACTGCCAATGTCAATGCGGACATATCACTATGCGATAACTTAACCCCCTCTCATCCACCAAACAACTAACAAGAAAATACCCATGGAACAATTTATTGGACCATTAAATTAGAAATCTGGCGACGCTATGTTGGAGGGAATAATTGAAACATTATTTTCAGCTGTTTTCTAATGTTTTACGTGAATGGAGTGACAATTAGAAGTTACTATGAAAATGAGAAGAGTCGGTGCTATTTTTTCGTACTACTATTTTCGATCCATTTTACTAGCATTGGCATTACGTCATAGACGTCAACCAATGCTAAAAAGAGCTTTCTCTATCAACGTGCAAGGACTGTTGACACTCAGATGGCAAGAAGATTATGGAGCAATTGACTGATCAAAGATCAAGTGTATCTGAGGGAATTTTCTTATTGAGTAGTTCATCTAACATTCATGTAGATAGCCCTAATGATGATCTTTAGGAAAACATGCCAAGATGCACCACAGTCGGGGTATTGCCAATATAAACAGGCAACGCTGCATCCAACTATCGCTATCTATAGGTGTCCAAACTGCCAAGATCCTGGGGAAGAAAGTATTTTCTTTTATTGCATGACTTAAAACATGATCAATATGCCGTTGATTGGTTTACAAAAAAGGTACATGATCATCTAAAAAAACGTGGTGTCCATTTATTTAGATGGATGTGCAAGTCAGTATGAAGGGAAAAACATTTTCCACCTAATGTGTTTTGGTTCACACCACAGAAAAGTATTTAGGACTCTGCAGGTGGTGTCAAAGTTCAAACCTGCTGTTATTTGCCTGAAAAAAAAAACGTTTTCCACCAACGAACGAGTACTGATGAGTAAGACGGCCGCCAATTGTGTGATTAATGGCAAATGGCAAACAAGAGGAAGCTACAGGTCTCAGAATTCGGGAAAAAAATTGACATTTTTGGGCACACAGAATGGCCATCTTAAGTCTTTTTACCACAGTTTTTCTCATGCTAATGGACCCTTGGGGGTACAAATTGATACAAAAGATAAAGATGATTGACCAAAGCGTCTTCAAAATTTCCATCAAAAACTTCAACAAGAGCCCCGAGGGCACTACAGCAAGCCTTTTAACTTTTCATAACCAGAAACAAACTTTCCATGATGGTTTTCGGCTTTTAACTTGAAAAGTGAATGAAAGTAATGCGATGCATGTTTTAATTATGTTATGAAATCAAGGTAACACGTACTATCAAGTACTACCATTCTATCAAGGTAAAACGTCAGTATGTATACTAACTATGGCCACTGGATACAGTCTGCTCTCGGCACAATCGCCAAGAAGGCATGACATAGGCCAAGTAAATTGGCCACAGTACATGGGGTACAACTTCACATCCATGATTCAACACACAAGTGTTTTGAAGCTGTTCACAGACTGAACCTTAAGGCCAACTGATAGCTGTACCCTGAGGGCCTATAGCTTGTGTAATGATTGACCAAGTAACAAGGAAACAATATTCACCAGCAGAAGAATGACAACATCCTGAGATCTTTAGTAGATAAGCATGCTCCAGAAATATCTCGTACTATTGTTGTGAGGGATAAAGCTCCGTGGTTCACACCTGAGACCAGAGAAGCTAGAGCCATTCATCGTAATGAGAGGAAGTGGCGAAAGGATCGTAATAAATCGCCATCTCTATCGGGCACAGTTGAATATAGTTTGCCATTTGGTAGAGAAAGCGAAAACTGATTTTTATAGTTGCAAGATCACGTCTAGTTGTAGCAAAGACTTATTTCGGATAGTTAATGATCTCCTTGGCAAGAATGCTGTCTCCCCGCTGCCAGATCATTCTGATCCACAACAGTTAGCTAAAAGATTTAGTCTATTCTTCAACGAGAAGATAGGCAGGATCCGTCAAGACTTCAATGAAGGGATACAGGTGGAGACTGAACCAGTCGCTGAGGTGCCGCCGATTTAAGTCCAGCGTCAGAGGCTGAAATGAGGACTTTTATTCTCTCGTTACCGGCAAAGGGGTGCTCCCTTGGCCCATTACCCACAAGTCTACTGAAAAAGTGTGTTGATCTGCTGTTGCCTGTTCTTATGCGAATAGTAAACACATCATTATCATCTGGTCGAATGCCAACCGCATTGAAGTCTGCTTTAGTGAAGCCACTTCTAAAGAAGCCTACATTGGACAAGGAAGGTCTCGCTAATTATCGTCCAGTTTCAAATCTAACATACCTGTCGAAATTAATCGAGCGGATTACTGCGTCTCGCCTCACGAGGCATTTATCTTCAAATTGTCTTTATGATCCCAATCAATCGGCTTACTGACAAGGCCATAGCACAGACACAGTTCTCCTTCGTGTCATGAATGATATTTTGTGTTCTCTTGATGAAGGCAACAAGTTCCTATTGGTGTTATTGGACTTGTCTGCTGCTTTTGATACGGTCGATCACAGAATATCGTTAAATCGGCTCGGGAGATCCTGCGGCATGAAGGACTCTGTACTACGGTGGATTGCCTCTAACCTGTCTGAGAGGATGCAGTCTGTAATGGTTGCTAATGAATGTTAACGTCCTACACCTGTAGAGTGCGGAGTTCTGCAGGGGTCCGTGATTGGACCTATACTTTTTACCATTTATACCATCCCATTAGGTGATGTGATGCGTAAAAAGGATGTCCAGTACCAACTGTATGCAGATGACAATCAACTTGAGTCTGCTGCAAAGTGCAGAGATAGGAAAGAGACCATGGAAATGGTTTCGATTGTAGAACACTGGGTCGGTGAGATTAAGAGTTGGCTGTTCGAAAATAAACTATCCCTAAATGCTCCGAAGACTGATGTCGTTAATCTAGTATCGTCGCATAGAATCGGTTCCGTGACTGGTATCTGTGTTGATGGTGTTTGGATACCAACGTCAGACGGTGTTAAAGATCTCGGTGTCATTATTGATAAACATGTGAAAATGGACATGCATGCAAAGTCTGTTCGCAAATCGGCGTTTGCAAATCTGTACCGTATCGGCCGCCTTAGAAAATAACTCGACAGGTCGAGTACCGAGCAGTTGATACATGCATTTGTAACTTTGCGACTCAACTGTAATAATGGAATCTTAGCTGGCCTTCCCAGCAACATGTTAGCTCCACTCCAACGTGTGCAAAACTCAGCTGCACGAGTTGTGTGCAAGGTTAAGAAGTTTCAACACATCACACTAACATTACGTGAGCTTCACTGGTTGCCAGTCAGAGAAAGGATTGACTATAAGATTGCACTTCAAGTATTTAAGTGTATCCATGGTGCGGCTCCTAAATACCTTAAAGACCTCATTGTTCTGAAACAGTCTGCGAGAACCACCAGATCGTCATCTGGTTTAGTCGTTGATTTAAGGAGGACAAAATCATGTCTTGTCACAGTGTATGGTGCTAAATTGTGGAATCTGTTACCACACAAAATCAAACTTATAGACAATATCGATCAGTTCAAACCTTCCCTGAAGTCCTTTTTATTTGTGAGGGCATATGGAGAGACGGCGCAGTGAACATGGACCTCGTCCCTGGAATAGTGCTCTATATAAGAGACGATTATTATTATTATTATTATTATCATCATCAATAAGGACATAAAAACGAGTTAAACTGATGACACTTTATACCATATCTAATTACTTAAGAACCGTTTTCAGCGTTGCTCAGACTACGGATCTCTGTATTACTGGGTGTGGTTTTCACCCGCAAAAACGCTGGTGGGCCCTGGTGCGCTGACATTATATGGTGTTAAATGATATTTTCATCAAAAAACTGTTTGTTTAGTGGAATATGTAATAATACTTTGAATTCGTCACCAATATTTCTCGCGACTTTGATTGAAGCTCCCGTACTCATTAAAGGTGCTGATGGCGAGGCATTAGACTTGATCAGCGCGTACGATCAATATCTCTATGTACGTGTTCCGTATTACATGCGAGTGTATTGTGGCAACGCCCTACAACGGCTTGATCTAACGAGTAACGTTGATTAATCTATAACCAAATTTGAGCACTTATAAACATCAGAATCAAATATAAACTAAGCTGCACCATTTACATCGAGTGCAGAATATATGTGCTAATTTACAGAATAATCAGTCCACACTAACAGCTTAAATCGTGTCATAACGAAACATACAGACAAACAGACAGACAGGCAAACATGACGACGATGCCATAGATGGGTTGGCAAACCCAAAAAAGAAAACAATAAAGGACCAATGGCCCAGAAGCTCACCGACATGATAATCTGAGAAGTAAAAGGAAGAAAGCGAAATATGCTTTCAAAGAAGTGGCTGCTGACCTGGTCCCAATCAGTAATTGGTCAGGAAGATCTCATCGAGAGATTAAGTCTGGCATTTTTAATCTTACCAGTCAATCCTGTGGTAACATTGAACTTTGCATTTGAAATTGGGGTGGAGGGGGGTAATAATTGCCGATCCTATAATAGTTATAACTGCAGAAGCCATTTATTTAGTAAAATAATTATGCATTTATATGGGAGGAATATATTTTTGTTTTTCTAAATAATCACTAGTTAAATTAGATAAAGTAACTGCTAACGTTAATTTTAAAATATCATTTATATCAAATCTATCAACATTAACACTTACCATTTTAAATACTTTTTTTAATACCACTGAATAACCAACAGTTCCAACTGATAGTAATGCTCCATTATGTAATCCACCTATTATCCACTTATTATCACTCATTTATTTATCAAAAAATTACTATCGTCAAAATATTTAGTTATCTTAGTGATAATTATTTCAACATGTATTTCATTACTAGTTTCAGTTGTATATATTTCAATTATTATTTTTTTAATATCATCGATGATAAAATCTTCATCTAATTCATAAAATCTTAAAGATTCTCTAATTAAATTAGTAATCTTTTCTACATTTAAAGTTTCTTTATCTATTGTTGTTTCATACTCAAATGTTGTTTCATTAGAAAATACAATATTTTTGATATGTGTAATTACATCATTAATGTTAAATTTCATTTCTTTCTCACGTTTAAAATCAAACCCAAAACATATACTCTGCCCAACAGTTATATTCTTTTATATAGTGAAAAAATTATTCTCTACATCTTATAACTAATTCATATATCACAGGAAAGTTATTGAAATCAATTAAATATCCATTATGATATCTTATTTCTAATTTAAAATTATTAAATTGAGGAATACAAGGTTTAAAATCACATTCAGCTAAATTATAATTTATTTGCGTTCCAAATTGTTTAACATTTTTTAATGGTAAAATATCTAATATACTAGAATTACAAATTGTATCTTTAGTTGCTTCAAATGTTTTTGTAGGATTAATTAAATTGCAATAAATATAAAAATGTGTAAAAGTCATTATATTTGTATAAGTTTCAATACTTGAATAATGTCTATCCGGAAGAATTCCAAACAGTTTAGCTAAAGGTTTTCTTACTAGAAATCTATGTTGTTCATTAGTTCGAATAGTAAGAATAAAGTTAACTATCACTTTTGATAAATTTAATTTCAAATCGAGGAGCTGAGCCCATTTTTAAACGAGCTCTTTTATTAATTTCTTGCGCTAATGTTTCTAAATTATATAATCCTGGTTTTAGATAAAGATGAAACCATTTATTCAAATTTCTAACATAAATTTTAAAAGCTAAATGATCAAGACTTTTATTCGATATATTATGAAAAGAATTACATAAACTTATATTAACTAATTCTAAATCAACACAATTCTTGAATTCTCTATCTATTTGTATTGGTAAATTATGAGATTTATAATTTGTAAGTTTTCTTGAATCAACAAATATTCTGTATTCTTTTAATTCCGCCATTTATTTTACATATTTTCTTATTCGAAATCTATTTCGTGGTGCCATTTTTCATTCTTACCTTTGTATACGAAATAGTAATCACCAGAACATAATTCTTCTAAATCTTCACTTGATAATCTATGAAATCTATCTGGTAAATATGTTCTGAATTTATATGTATTTCTTTTTAATCCTTCATATTCTAAGTGTAGAACTAATTTATCTCCATATTTGTTAGTAACTGTAACAATATTTGTAATTAGATATTTCTTATGGATTATTAATTCTTTTAACTTCTTAAATCTATAATCTACTGATTTGACATTTGAAGTATCTTTTATTCTATCAAGAACTAATTTGTTGTTCTCACCGTGTGCTTGTTTACTCTCCATTTATAATACATATTTTTATAAAAATTTGATTAACACGTTAGAATTCTTTTCATTATCTCGTTCTCTTTTGTTTCTTCTCTTTTAAATTTTAAGTATTCATCTAAATTGCAACCATATGCAACTGTATGAATTCCATCATCTAAAGTATATCTTTTATCATCAAATGGGTTTAGACTAATCTTTTCAATTTCTTCAATAAACATTTCATGATCTTCAGATCTTAAACATTTCAACTTATGTTTTCTAACTTCTTCATTGAATATACAATTGATGTAATCTTTGAAATGAATATTCTATTCTACTACACTTTTGGTTATTCCTTTCAATTTCTTTGATTCATGAGTTTTAGTTTTATATGAATACATTTTGGATCTAATACCAATGATTTCAATCATTCCTTCACCACCTAATTCATCTTTGAATTTACTGGGTCGCTTTTTATTATCATTGCTAAACAATTCATGATCTTTAGGATAATTACTGAAATCAAAATGATGTTTTAATGTTTTTAAATCATCAGTTATGTTATTAGTTTTTATCTTTAATATGTAACTGTCAGTATCAAAATATAAGATTTCTATATGTTTTTCTCCAAAATGAGGTTGTAATACATTATAATAGAATTCATACATCAATAGCTTTGATATTTCTAAAACTGAAGCACCAACATAGATTGATTTATTAAATTTCATAGAAGTTCTTCTCATTTTAACTGCAGCAAAATTTTCATCAAATATTCTGTTACCTAAAAACTTAGGATATGTTTGTAAATGCCTTATCCTTTTGCCATTACTAACTAACTCAATATCATTTCTATTTCTAATATTTTCACAAGTCTTACCATAGAATGCATTATTCATTAACTTGAAGAAATCTTTCTCGAAATCAGTTTTAGCTTCAGTTCTCTGTTTGGTGTTAAAATCTATATATTTTTCTAACCACTTAGATTGACTAAATGAAATATATCTATGTACTTTTTTAGGATCAATCCTTGTTTTAGATAAAACTTTTAACATTCTATAATGTACTACATAATTATATTTATCTTCTTGAGTTACCATTAACTTTTCTGTATGAATGTGATTTTCGGGTTTAATTCTTTTTTGGTAATTTGATAATTCTTCATGAGTTACAGTTTTATGTTCTGGGCAGTATGCTAGATTTCTAGATTTAAATTTAATATGTTCAGGATATTCTAAATCTACAACAAAGAAGTAACCAGTACCTGAATCATCTGCAATATCTAGGATTCTTTTCTTCCAATCAAATTTATCATTACTTTCATGTTGTAAAACTTCACTTATTTCAAATACTCCATAAGGTTGTGGTTCCATCATTGCCCAACCATACAAATTATTTGCATCTATATATAATAACTTATATCCGGGGTTATCATTTACATTGAAATATCTATCGCCTAATACACCTGAAACTCCTCCTCTTATAGATTTTTCAAATAATAATAATAGATCTATATTTGTTAACAAATCCATTTTTATATCTGTAAATTTTAAACCACAATCCCATGTTAAACCTGGACTAGAATAACAATGACAAGGATCAATGTTAAAATATTTTAGGTTTACATCTCCAAACCTTTCAAATATATCCGATAATAATAATACATCTGATTTCAAATATAAATCTACTAATTGTCCATGATTTTCTATTTTGAAATGATTCCTAATATTCAATGTTCTATTATATACTTCATCTTTAACATATTCATTTTTTAATTCATCATAGAATTGTTCTTTCAATAATTCAGTTATGTTAAAATCATTATGATTTTTATAGAAAGAATATGGAATTGCACCTGTATATCTCATTAATTGGAAATCATCATCAACTAATGATTTTGATAAATCATCTAATGAACTGCTTAAAAATCTATATGAATCTATAAATCTTAGACACCCAAATTGGAATGATATATAATTCTCAGATGTTTTAGCTAACATTTTAAATTTATAAGTTGGTATTTTATCTTTTGATCTATTTGAATTTAATCTTTCTATTTCATTATTGATTTCTTCTATCTTATGGCATAACTGTTTGATAAATAAATGTGCGTCATATCCTGATAAATTATGAAATATTACTGGAACAAAATTGATTTTCTTAGCTTGTAAGTTACAATTCTCATGCGCTGCGCCTCTAAACTTTCCATTCAAATGATCATGGTCTCTCACTTTTTGATCTTTATAATTAAATATCTTTTCACAATAATACAATAATCAGCAAACTCAAATTCTTCTTTATTTTCTTCTGTCATAATTATTTCTATATTTTTATTTAACTTTCCATTAAATTTTATTTCATATTCAATTAATAAGTCACAAAAATGATTGATAACATTTTCATTTCTATAATGATAATATTCACTTTTAATTAGTTCTGGATAATCAGATTTAATATATAATCCAAAAGCTGCAGCTGATTGATGAATCTTTTTAATAGTATTTGTTTTTGGGGGATCTGAATAATCAATTATATTATTTTCATTTGAATTTAATTTCTTTTTTTTGTAATATATTTCTTTTCTATCTTGATCAGTTAATTCTTTATTTAATGTTTCAAAATCTCCATATATAACAAATGGTACTTTATTTTTGTAATCATATTTTTTGAATTCTAATATTTTATCATTTTCATTTGGTAAAACTAATTTACAATAATCATGATTTTCACATAATTGTTTATGATTTAATAATGCACTTTCAGTTGTGAATTTATGTAAACATTTTCTACATAGATATATTTTATTATCAAAATCACTTTCTGATTTGAAAAATAAATCAATTCTTTTAATCCACATATAATGATTTTCATAATATAATATATCTATAACATCGTTTGAATCATAATCTTTTTATAAATATAAAGGTTCTAATGTATAATGTTTTATATTGTTACCTTTTGTATTTGGCAATTTGATTAAATCAAATACATTTATTCTTAGATTATTATCTCTTTCTATTTTTGGGATATTTTAATTCTAACAGGATAATTATCTATCTTATAATTATTTTCAAATGGTTTATAATGTGTTAATCTAAAACTACGTGTAATATCTTCTGTTGGATGTAAGCAACTTATAATTGTCCCTAGAAAACATTTATCATCAAAATTTTGTACATTTATAACAGCATTAGTTTTAAATGGTAGTTTAATATAACTCGATGCTTCAATATCTGGTTCTTTATAATATGATACATTATTTTCATCTATTGGTTTTGATTTAGTTAACTTATTATATTTTGTGTTATAAACATGTAAAGTCATAAATATTATTTCATCAAATATTTAACCTGATCCTTCAAAATATTTCTCTTCTATTTTAGTTTTTACTTCATTATAACATGTATCTAATTTTTCATCTATATGTTGTTTAGATATAATATGTTGTGAATGAGAATTTATACTATATATTGGTTTATCTTCAGATTTTATAAACTTTACTTTAGAAGATATACTAATTTTAGGATATTCAACATCTGTAATTATTTTTAAAATATTTTTCATATTTTCTAAATGTTTTTTATTTTCTTCTAATGTTTTTCCTTTATGAAATTTAAACTCAATAGCTGCTGGACCAATATCACTTTTAAATGCTTCTGTTATCTCTATAACTTTTTTATTATCTAATGAATTAATATAATTTCTTACATCTTCCATGTATGGTCTTTTATTGTTTAATTTATTTCTTATTGTTTTAATTGTCTTATGTTTCTTATCGTTATCATTATCAAAATCATCCTCACCTAAAATATCATTATTCTTAATTCTAATATGACTTTTAGATTTTAAATGTTCTTTATAATATCTTTTATCACTGAATGATTGATTACATGTATCACATTTGTATGTTTCTTTTTCATTCTTTAATTCATCTAATTTAGTTTCTAATATATCATCTTCATATTCTAATTTCAATTTATTCTCTAAATGTGTTTTAGTTTTATTGTGTCTTGCTTTTTGGGATTTATCTATATTGATATTACATGTTGAACAGTAGTACTTCCATTTAACTACTAAATCTTTTTTTAAATTGATTTTAGAAGTTCAATGATTTAAATATGAATTATTTCAATCACACTTTACTAACACTTTTAATGTTTAAAAATCTAACTCATACAAATATAAATATTGAAATATGTTTAAAATATATCTATATATCTATTCTATAAGAGCTCGTTAATTACTCGTTACTTTTTTACTAACACTTTTATATTGAATAATCTATCAATTTATATGTTATTCATATATATTTTATTCATGTATATAAATATTTTAAGAGTAATAGGGGTTTAGTTGTTCTATACTAAAGGTTGAATGGTCGAGCTCATTAAAAACAAATATTAAAAGTAATTTAAAACTATAATATATTTTCATAACCGTGTGTATTTTAGTTAAATAATAGAATAATTATTATTATGAATATATTTGATTATATGAATTTGTGTATTGTAAATAAATCAATTGGTCGCGGAGCGGAGCTTTAGCGAAGCGGAGCGACCAATTGATTTAATACAATATGCTTTTAAAATTTAAATTATTAATATCTTAGAATAAATATTTAGTAATAATATAAAATACACACGGCTATGAAAATATATTATAGTTTTAAATTACTTTTAATATTTTGTTTTTAATGAGCTCGACCGTTCGACCTTTGGTATAGAACAACTAAACCCCTATTACTGCTGTTGATATGACCATTCAGGCCATAAAACATCAGGGAGAGTCATCTAAGCTGGTATCATTGACCGCTCTTCTGGACCAGGTGAGTGATTTCTCTTTTAGTTCATATTAAGTCACTGAAAGTAGCTATTGGCAGCAGTTTGATTCTGCTAGATCATTGATGAGATCTGCGAGTTTTCCATTATGCCTTGTGGGTTAGTTAATTGGATTACTGGCATGATCCACTTGCTTAATAAGTTGTTTATGTGTTTGATCTATTAATTGTAATTGATGGCAATTATGAAATAGTCAATCTTGAAAAAAGGTTTGATTATGAATGGAACTTCATTTCTTGTAGGACGAACAGCCGAAGAATGTCTCTTCTCCGTCTAAAGCTAATGCTACAGTAAGAAATATAGTCTTGACCGATACTTCTGGTGAGAAGCATGTGACAAACGAGCAATTTACTTCAGGAGATCGTATCAGCTTAACATCTATAACATTAAAGCAAGATAGTTTTCACAAAGAATTAGTGCTTAAAGAAACAAAACTATCCACTGTTACAGTAAGTACAGTTGTCAGATTGATCCAAAGATGATACCATCATTAATCAACATATAACATGTACTTTTGCATTAAACATCTATTCAAAGTTCTCTTGTTTGCAACGTAGATATTAAGATCAGCTCAAGTTCCCCTATACCCTATCAATGTTATAGACTTACAGACAATTCCTATTTAAAGATTTCATTATAGAAGTTCCTTCAAATGAATATCATAAACCTATTTCATTCTCCATTTGTAATGTATGGATTAATCACCTTACTGCACTAAACATACATGTACCATCTACGGTAAAAACCTGTATGACTACCTGGTCAAGTCGAGGTTACTTTTTCCGCGAAATTCATGATTTTGACAAAGTCAATTCTTAGTTGCCACTTATCTGCCACAAAAATGTAAAGGTGTCAATAGTGGCGAACAACCAGGAATTGATTGTATATCCACCCTACTCTGAAAAGAATGATTAAGCCTTCTATTAACTGGTATCGGTGTTGTTTGATTTATTACTTTGTTTATATGCCTTGTCATGTATGCATCAGTTCGATTGTCTCTGTGTGGTAATCAATGGATATCAATAGACATTTTAGCTATTATGAATGATCATTTAAACTATTATACCAGTGAGAATTAAGAGCACTGTCTTTTCCAATTTATAAAATTTGTAATAAAACTTTGTTGATCACTATTTCTCTATTTCTTGTAACCTGAAAATACAAAGTAGATACTAAGTATATTCGCCATTAGTCTAGGTCAATATTTTAAAGATATAAAGTTGGGTGTTGAAAATTCAACTTATTCCCCAGCTTTTACAGTACACTAGAAACGCGTTTCAGACTTTTCAGCAAAGTTCAGGAACCGCTGAAAGGTATGTCCAGAGCTGTAAGACCAGCGTCTGCATATCGACGTGATAGGGCCGATTAACCCTATGACACGAAGAGGCAACCATTATATACTGGTTGTGCAGGACATCTTCACTAAGTGGCCGGAAGCCTGGCCGATGCGGGACCGGAAATTAAAACAGTGGCGTGGTTACTCATCAATGAGTGGATCTGCAGATATGGTTGCCCGGAGAGCCTCCATTCAGATAAGGGCTCCAATTTTACGTCGAGGGTGTTTAAGGAGATCAATCAGCTACTCGGCATCCATCGAACTTTAACCACTACTTTCAACCCTCAAGGGAATGGACAAGTTGAACATTTCAACAAATCGATTAACCCTAAGAAGCCTAAACTATGAAGCCAGCGTCTTAAAATTATGTCACTCATATTTCTATATTCAGGAAGGTGTCATTTGAAGAGAAATGTCTTAAAAATTGACTGGGCCAAAATTAGGTCCTGTAGCAGATCTGATACAACCGGTTTTACTTGACAAAATTAAATAAAAATTTTCAGATTCAAATAAAGTTTTTCTTTATTAAGAACTTTAATTGGATACAGGATTTTCACTTGTGATACGCTAAAAAGCAGTTTCTGTCCTTATTGAGGCACAGGTGGACCTTGCATATGGAGCATTTCACGTAAGAAAATGAAAGAACGTCCAAAATTGAATCAAGTTCGTCAAAACTGATTTTATTACAATAGATGCGATAGTAGAATGTCCTGAAATAAACAATCCATTTCAAAAATCAATCTTTATTTTTTTGTAAATTGTTGACAGATATACCGACTGTATCATATCTGATACAACATGTTATGATTCACCTGTACTCAGTTGTAAAATCGTTGCAATATACAATACATCATTCCCTAGTATTCTCCATACTTTTATTGATTGAAATAATGCTTAGATTTATATGTAAACTCACCTCGTTTCGTAGTGTGACCTAAAACTTTTGACTTTATGACTCTTATGATCATTCAAGCAGACAGAAAGTTACCATTTTTGGATTTAGTTCACAAATGACTAGATAGAGGGAAGCACTTATCTGTATCAGGAATGATACAAGTAATAGGGGTAATGGGCTTTCAAGCCAAAGGTCGAACGGTCGAGCTCATTAAAAACAAATGTTAAAAGTAATTTAAAACTATAATATATTTTCATAACCGTGTGCATTTTATATTATAACTAAATATTTATTCTAAGATATCAATAACTTAAATTTAAAAAGCATATTGTATTAAATCAATTGGTCGCTCCACTTCGCTACCGCTCCGCTCCGCGACCAATTGCTTTATTTACAATACACAAATTCATATAATCAAATATATTTTAATAATAATTATTATTCTATTATTCAACTGAAATACACACGGTTATGAAAATATATTATAGTTTTAAATTACTTTTAATATTTGTTTTTAATGAACTCAACCATTGAACCTTTAACCTGAAAGCCCATTACCCCTATTACTCTTAAAATAATCATATACATGAATAACATTTAAATTGACAGATTATTCAATATAAAAGTATATATTTACAACATTATTTGAATATTTATATTTGTGTGAGTTAGATTTTTAAACATTAAAAGTGTTAGTAAAGTGTGATTGAAATAATGCATGATATAAATCATTGAACTTCTAAAATCAATTTAGTAAAAAAATATGTATAATAAATGGAACCAGAACAACCGCAAATTATCAATATTACAAATAACACTGGCATCATAAATATATACCACAAGAAGCTTTAACAGAATTTAGTAAGCGTAAGATTAGCAAAGATGGTTTTCAATATTGCTGTAAAACTTGTTTTAAACTATATACCAAACAATACAGAGAAGATAATAGAGAAGCTTATAATGATTATATGACAGAATATATGAGAGAAAGATATCAAACAGATCTTAATTTTAGATCGAAACAATGCTTAAGGACTAGATTAACACAATTATTCAACAAAGAAACACATTCAGAAACACTATTTAATTTATTGGGTTGTTCAGATGAATTCTTAAAATCATGGATAATATATCAATTCGATGATAAAATGAATATAGATAATTATGGTGAATACTTTCATATTGATCACGTGTTGCCTATTTCTAAATTTGACATGAGTGATGATTATAATAAGAAGCTAATATGGAACTGGAAAAATTTAAGGCCTTTAGAAAAGAAGGAAAACATAATTAAATCTAATAAACTAGATTTACAGTTATATTTAGATCAACTGGATAAAGCAAAGACATTTGTTGAATTATGGAATAGTATTTCACAGAATCAACCGCATTCTGAGGTTTTAATCAGTGGTTAGAAAGCTGGCAATTCTATTTGAGCTTTGTATGTCTATAATACATAGCTTTTGCTTACTACTAAAACATATGTTGCCAAATATATCTTGTTTTCAATTCTAAAGAATTAATTAACTTCATCATAAAGAACATCTGTGCAGAAATAATTAGTTTGGTCGAACGTGCGCCACGTCGGCAGTTAGAAATCAACTTTCACATACATAGTACGTATTGGATATTCTCTCTCAAAACACAGTTTACAGTTCTAAATCTAAATGTAAGTACCGTTTTTTGTAGTTATTATGAAGTAGGGAAACCTTTAAACATATTTAAGTACAGTAATTCATTTTCACGACATCTTTTAGATTAAAATGGAATACAGAGATCAACCAGAAATTCTAAGCCAACCAACGGGTGAGGAACGATTGCTGCTGGATAGGGAAACTCAGGAATCAATAGAAATGGAGGATGAAACTCTCGTAATTGACGAACAAACTTCACAAAAACTTACAAGAACATTTGGATTATCATCAAGAAATGGTGAAAATTCTGAGTGATGTAATACATAATAAACAATTACCGCGCGAACTACAATTACCAAAATTACCAGCAACGCGACTTAAATTGCTGTTGGGACTTAAAGAATCGAAAACTAAGAAAATGAGTGGAGAAGAGTTGAACGAGTTTTTAAAATCTAAATTAATCATTGACACAGAACATTTAAACTTTCCGGAAATACAAAGTGTAGAAGTTATTTCATTTGCTGAAATTACTGATATCTTTAAAAAAAGTTATAAAACCATATTAAATAGAAAAGCAAATCACCTATGGGACCACATCATTTTCGGGGGTTATCTAAATATAGGGTTTTCAATGTTTGATAAAGAAACTGAGGGGATTTCTTGGGGGCTGTGGGTTAAAAAGAACATAGATATCAGTGCCGGTTTTGAAAGAAAACTGAGAAGAGTAGGTAGATTAATAAAATATTAAAAATTCAAAATATTAGGATTAGCATTTAGTGAAGTAGTCAGATATTTGCCAGAAATTGAAGAAATGATTGGAAACAATCCAGTAATTAAAGAATTCTGGACAAAATTATAAATTATAACACTGAAGGTCTTTGTAATATAGATATCAAAAAATGTAATCTCGATTGTATATATCTGTTTTAATATTGTATTGTTTACTGTAAACTGTGTATTGCGCAATAACCGGTCCGACTGAACCGCTTTTCTATTGTTCTCCATTGTTCTATTATTGATCGTTGTTAATGGCGGCGGTTGTTCTGTATTGATTGTTTACTGTTAACAGTGTATTGCGCAATAACCGGTCCGATTGAACCGCTTTTCTATTGTTCTCCATTGTTCTACTATTGATCGTTGTTGACGGAAACAGCTGCTCAATATTGATTGGTTACATTTCTATGTTTGAATGTTGTAGTTTACAGAATAAAAATATAACTGTGTATTGCGCAATAACCGGTCCGATTGGACCGCATTTCTATTGTTCCCCATTGTTCTATTATTGATCGCTAAAATTTACATAATAAATATATGTGTTTATGAAATAGTAATTCCACCAGTCGTTTCTTTGAATTTATTTTCAGTTAAGGATTTATTATCGAGGATCCGAAATGACTTATCTGGACAGTTATAATTACTGCTCCTAATAGATAGACAATAGTAGTGAGATGGTGCCGTACGGCACCCACATGGTGATATTAAATCCTAATTTAAATAAAATATAATAAAAAAACAATAACTTCAACTGCTAGTGAATTCTATTATATTTTTAATATTTTCTTTTCAAAAAGAGAATACTTTATATTTTGAATAGATTCAAATAGAGATTCTTTAAATTCAAATAGCTAGTATCAGTAGTCAATACTAAAATTCTTTAGCTTAACTAGCTAGTATCATTTGAAGAATACTTATAATATTTTTTTTTGCTTTTTTTCTCTAATATAAATGTCAAAGAAATCTAATAAGAATATTATTGATATTGAAAAGACATTAGATGATTTGGGTATAAGTGATAATAAAGATACAGTTGTAACTAATTGTGCTCAAGTTAATTGTAATATTGATTATGAATACTATTTATATTGTAAACACCATCTAGAATTATTAATTGCTGGCGGGAAATGTAATCAGTTTATCGGGAAAATAATTACTTTTCAAGAATTAGATGCTATGAAACCCGATAAAGTAATAAAATATTTTAAGATTTATGAAGAAGCTAGATTAGCTAGAATAAATGATTCTATTTCAGATGGTATTGTCAAATGTTATTCAACATTATGTAACCAGTTAATACCAATTAATGATGAAAATAAATTATATAGTGATTTGAAAAATGACTACTTAGTTATGACTGAATTACAAAAATGGGTTGGTTATGCTTCATTTCAATTAGGATCGGTTATGACATTAATTTCTACTGGCGTCATAACATTTTCGAACATCAAACCTATGGAATATAATCAGGTAAGAACGAAACAGATGTACTACAACCAAACGTCGAAACAGAAAATGAATCAGAACAAAAATTAACTAAAATAAATGAGTGATAGCGTTAAGAAAAAGGCTAAATCTGAAAAACAAATTAAATGGGCAAGAGAATTAGGTAAAAGATCTTCAGAATTAAAAAAAACTAAGAAAAAGAAATTAACTGATATAAATGAATCACAGACTATATCTGATATTGATTCAAATAATAATCCATCTAATTCTTCTAATGCTGAAAGTAATTATAAATTATATATTACAATTGGATTAGTAACAGTTATTATATTATCCGGTGTAATATATAAATCAAAATTCAAATCTGATGATAAATATGATTCCAATGACAATAAAGCTATTATACCAGAAAATAAGTCAAATCATAAAACCATTGAAACTAAATCTAGATTATTATTAATGGATTAAAATAAGATGAAAAAAGAACAATATTTAAGAGATTTATATTACAACCCAGAAAGTGAAGTATCATATTCTAACGTTTCAGAATTATGGGATAAAATTAAATCTGATAAAGAAAATGGTAATGGTGCCGTATGGCACCCACATGGTGGCATAAAATATAGTGAATTGAAATCATGGTTACAAAATCAACCAACATATCAAATCCACAAGAAAATGGATAAAACTTATTTAACAAGAAAAGTTATGGTTTCATATATGGATCAACAATGGCAAGCTGATTTAATTGACATGAAGAACTTAGAGGAATACAACAAAGGATATTTCTGGATATTAAATGTTATAGACATATTCAGTAGATACGCATGGTCAATTCCAATCAAAAATAAAACTGGAATAGAAGTAACAAATGCTTTTAAATCTATATTTAAAGAAGCTATTCCAGATAAGATACAATTTGATGAAGGTAAGGAATTCTATAACAAACATTTTAAAAAACTATTATCTGATAACGATGTAGATTATTTTTCAACACATTCAGATAAAAAAGCATCTATTATAGAAAGATTTAATAAAACATTGAAAACTAGAATGTGGAAATATTTTACTGCTAATGAAACATCTAAATATATCGATGTGTTAGATGATTTAATGAAAGGTTATAATAATTCTAAACATAGTTCTATAAATATGAAACCTATACAAGCTAGAAAAGAAGATAATTCAGAAATAGTTTGGAATAATTTATATGGGACGTTTGTTACACAATACATTCATACATTAGTAATTTTGATAATTCTAAAACTGAAGCGCCAACATAGATTGGTTTATTAAATTTCATTGATGTTCTTCTCATCTTAACGGCGGCTAAATTTTCATCAAATATTCTGTTACCTATAAATTTAGGATATGATTGTAAATGCCTTATCCTTTTACCATTACTAACTAACTCAATATCATTTCTATTTTTATTAATTTCACAAGTCTTGCCATAGAATGCATTATTCATTAACTTGAAGAAATCTTTCTCGAAATCAAGTTTTAGCTTTAGTTCTCTGTTTGGTGTTAAAATCTATATATTTTTCTAACCACTTAGATTGGCTAAATGAAATATATCTATGTTCTTTTTTTAAGATCATTCCTTGTTTTAGATAAAACTTTAACATTCTATAATGTACTACATAATTATATTTATCTTCTTGAGTTACCATTAACTTTTCTGTATGAATGTTATTTTCGGGTTTAATTCTTTTTTGATAATTTGATAATTCTTCATGAGTTACGGTTTTATGTTTGGGACAGTAAGCTAGATTTCTAGATTTAAATTTAATATGTTCAGGATATTCTAAATCTACAACAAAAAAGTAACCAGTATCTGAATCATCTGCAATATCTAGATTATTTGCATCTATATATAATAACTTATATCCAGGGTTATCATTTACATTGAAATATCTATCACCTAATACACCTGAAACTCCTCCTCTTATAGATTTTTCAAATAATAGTAATTGATCTATATTTGTTAACAAATCCATTTTTATATCCGTAAATTTTAATCCACAATCCCATGTTAAACCTGGACTAGAATAACAATGACAAGGATCAATGTTAAAATATTTTAGGTTTAAATCTCTAAACCTTTCGAATATATCGGTTAATAATAATACATCTGATTTTAGATATAAATCTACTAATTGTCCATGATTTTCTATTTTGAAATGATTCCAAATATTCAATTTTCTATTATAGACTTCATCTTTAACATATTCATTTTTTAATTCATCATAGAATTGTTCTTTCAATAATTCAGTAATGTTAAAATCATTATGTGATTTATAAAATGAATATGGAATTGCTCCTTTATATCTCATTAATTGAAAATCATCATTATTTGGGTAGTGTTGCTTTAATATTTTTAATTCATCATCAACTAATGATTTTGATAAGTTATCTAATGAACTATTTAAAAATCTATATGAATCTATAAATCTTAGGCAACCAAATTGGAATGATATATAATTCTCAGATGTTTTAGCTAACATTCTAAATTTATAAGTTGGTATTTTATCTTTTGATCTATTTGAATTTAATCTTTCTATTTCATTATTAATTTCTTCTATTTTATAACATAACTGTTTGATGAATAAATGAGCATCGTATCCTGATAGATTATGAAATATAACTGGTACAAAGTTAATTTTCTTAGCTTGTAAGTTTCAATTCTCATGTGCAGCGCCTCTAAACTTTCCGTTCAAATGATCATGGTCTCTTACTTTTTTATCTTTATAATTAAATATCTTTTCACAATAATAACATTTATCTGCAAACGCAAATTCTTCTTTATCTTCTTCTGTCATTATAATTTCTATATTTTTATTTAACTTTTCATTAAATTTTATTTCATATTCAATTAATAAGTCACAAAAATGATTGATAACATTTTCATTTCTATAATGATAATATTCACTCTCAATTAGTTCTGGATAATCAGATTTAATATATAACCCGAAAGCAGCAGCTGATTGATGAATCTTTTTAATAGTATTTGTTTTTGGTGGTTCTTCAGAATAATCATTTTCATTAGAATTTAATTTCTTTCTCTTATAATATATTTCTTTTCTATCTTGATCAGTTAGTTCTTTATTTAATGATTCAAAATCTCCATATATTACAAATGGTACTTTATTTTTGTAATCATATTTTTTGAATTCTAATATTTTATCCTTTTCATTTGGTAAAACTAATTTACAATAATCGTGATTTTCACATAATTGTTTATGATTTAATAATGTACTTTCATTACTGAATCTATGTAAACATTTTCTACAAAGATATATTTTATGGTGATCATTTTCTGATTTAAAAAATAAATCGATTTTTTTAATCCACATATAATGATTCTCATAATATAGTATATCTATAACATCGTTTGAATCATAATCTTTTGATAGGTATAAAGGTTCTAATGTATCATATTTTATGTTGTTACCTTTTGTATTTGGTAATTTGATTAAATCAAATACATTTATTCTCAAATTATTATCTCTTTCTATTTTTGGGATGTTTTTAATTATAACAGGATACTTATCTATATTATAATTATTTTCAAATGGTTTATAATGAGTTAATCTAAAACTATGTTGTTTATAATCTTCAACTGGGTGTAAACAACTTATTATAGCCGATAGAAAACATTTATCATCTTCATTTTGTACATTTATTACAGCATTAGTTTTAAATGGTAGTTTGATATAACTCGATGCTTCAATATCTGGTTCTTTATAATATGATTATTATTATTTTCATCAATTGGTTTTGATTTAGTTAACTTATTATATTTTGTGTTATAAACATGTAAAGTCATAAATATTATCTCATCAAATATTAAACCAGATCCTTCAAAATATTTCTCTTCTATTTTAGTTTTTACTTCATTATAACATTTATCTAATTTATCATCTATATGTTGTTTAGATATAATATGTTGTGAATGAGAATTTATATTATATATTGGTTTATCTTCAGATTTTATGAATTTAACTTTAGAAGATATACTTATTTTAGGATATTCAACATCAGTTATTATTTTTATTATTTCTTTCATATTTTCTAAATGTTTTTTATTTTCTTCTAATGTTTTACCTTTATGAAATTTAAACTCGATAGCTGCTGGGCCAATATCACTTTTAAATGCTTCGGTTATCTCTATATCTTTTTTTATTATCCAATGAATTAATATAATTTCTTACATCTTCCATGTATGGTCTTTTATTGTTTAATTTATTTTTTATGCTTTTAATTGTCTTCTGTTTCTTATCATTATCTTTATCAAAATAATCTTCACCTAAAATATCATTATTCTTATTTCTAATACGACTTTTAGATTTTAAATGTTCATTATAATATCTTTTATCACTGAATGATTGATTACATGTATCACATTTGTATGTTTCTTTTTCATTCTTTAATTCATCTAATTTAGTTTCTAATATATCATCTTTATATTCTAGTTTCAATTTATTCTCTAAATGTGTTTTAGTTTTATTGTGTCTTGCTTTTTGGGATTTATCTATATTGATATTACATGTTGGGCAGTAGTACTTATTTGCTTCCATTTTAATACTAAATTTTTTATTAAAATAGATTTTAGAAGTTCAATGATTTAAATATGTATTATTTCAATCACACTTTACTAACACTTTTAATGTTTAAAAATCTGACTCATACAAATATAAATATTGAAATAATGTTGTAAATATATCTATCTATATATTCTATAAGAGCTCACACTTTTATATTGAATAATCTGTCAATTTAAATGTTATTCATGTATATGATTATTTTAAGAGTAATAGGGGTAATGGGCTTTCAGGTTAAAGGTTCAATGGTCGAGTTCATTAAAAACAAATATTAAAAGTAATTTAAAACTATAATATATTTTCATAACCGTGTGCATTTCAGTTGAATAATAGAATAATAATTATTATTACAATATATTTGATTATATGAATTTGTGTATTGTAAATAAATCAATTGGTCGCGGAGCGGAGCGGTAGCGAAGTGGAGCGACCAATTGATTTAATACAATATGCTTTTTAAATTTAAATTATTGATATCTTAGAATAAATATTTAGTTATAATATAAAATGCACACGGTTATGAAAATATATTATAGTTTTAAATTACTTTTAACATTTGTTTTTAATGAGCTCGACCGTTCGACCTTTGGCTTGAAAGCCCATTACCCCTATTACTGATACAACCGGTCTTTGAGGCACCTTTTTGAATATAATCCATAGATATGTGATTTTGCTGAAGAAAAATTTTTTTTTGGCAAAATGGACGTATCATATATGATACTTATGGTATCTTAGGGTTAAAGCTGACGGTGATAGGTGACAGTTGACGAGAATTAGAAAGCATGGCATTCCGACCGAGTGTCTAGTCATCAACACAGGAAACCCCATCCTTTTTGACATTTGGACGTGAAATGAGTCTCCAGATTGATCCGATGGTGGGTAGCCCGGAGCCAGATCTGTCCTCAGGAGGGGTAGGTCCGACCGGTAAGCAGAGAGAGATAGAGAACGAACGACCGAACGACTACGTGGTTTTCTGTTAATGTCACACATACTATAGAATTCTATTCCGTATTTACAGAGGAATGCACAGATACAGTTGAATAGTTACAGTTACAGTTAAAGGCTCAGTACAGTCTTATAGTTCACGCAGTTCGACAATTGTTTGAAGTTCTACAATTTTATATAACAATATAATACATTATAACTGATAATCTTATTCACGACAAGATCAGTCCACAGCAGAATACGCTCGGTGTTTTGCAGGCCGAATTAAATCTGCATATAATGCAGTCAGGGAGAGATTGACTGTTGCCCAAAGGCGCCAGCGACAGTATTATGACAGATTCACATCATGTGGAGGCTATCAAGTGGGAGACAGAGTCTGGCTATACAGTCACTATGTCAAGCCTGGAGAGGCCCCGAAATTCCACGGGAAGTGGTATGGCCCGTTTTTGGTTACACAGTGCCGGATTGAGGTAAATTATCGGGTGGAGTCTTTGTCAGGAAAGACCAAGATCAATGTTGCCCACTTCAACGACATGAAACCGGCCATAATTAGGGTGGATGATGTTAAAAACCCCCAGGTTCCCCCAAAAACAAACCTACCTCCACTAGGCACGGCACCATGAAGTATTACCCGGTCGCACTAGGACATAGTTCTTCGAGTTCAGAGGAGGAGGAAGAGGATCAGTAGATCCCGATGGAACCGGACCCTCGGAATGGATGGATTCAAGCCGAAACACCTGCTCGAGCTGAGATACCGACTCTCGCTGAGGAAACCGCCTCAGAACACGGTGAATCTGACGGAGAATCGGTAGATGAGGGACAACCGGCCATGGGACGACTCCGACCTCGATCTGCAATAAAGGCTCCTACATGGCGGAGGGACTTTGTGTGCTCAGCGGCTCCCAGTAACCAAGATGTCTGGATGGAAACTTGGGACCGGATCAGGAAACAAAAGCCATTCTGGCTGAAAAAGGGTAGAGATCTCGAGGGCCCTGAAAATGAACCGGTCAACAGTCAAGTAGGCAAACAATGCGTCAATCGACGCGTCAAATTCACTTTATTCAAAAATTTTATCTTATTTCATAATACATTTTATAAGCATCTATTGATTTTTTTCTCTTCTGATTGCTCTGCCTGTCTCAGGGGCGGATCTAGGGCTGTCGTGTAATAGGCGCGAAAGACAGGGTGGAGGATCTGGGGGTCATCCGCCAGCAGAATATAGCATATTCCATGTGCACAATTGTGCAATTTCCTGCATTTCAGCACTTATTCAAGAGGAAATGAGTAGATATTTGCACCACAACTCGCAAGTAGGGGCACGACAGTGGGAAAATAAGAAATAAACGATCGGAACTTCGAGGAGGATGGGCCGTGGTCTCTCGGGTCCCACTGTCCCTAGATCCGCCGAAAGCTCTTCGTTTCGCGGCAGCAGTTACAACTCATGCATGTATTATTGCTAGGTAATAGACCATTGAAGGGTTTGTGTTGGCGGTAGGGAATCAGTTGGCGGTAGGGAATCAAACCCGTGCAAGGGATTGATGAAGGTCTCTGAATTCAGGCATGAATTACACCATGAACCTTAGTGTCTGATAAGGATCGTAGAGCAAAAGGTGAAGCCAAAATCAGTCGACCTTTTTGGGAACAAAAACAAGGTAACACACCTTTCGTAACACACATTTCCCATTTCGTAATATAAGAGTGATTGATTGATCAAAGCATCTTCAAAAGTTCTGATTTCGGCAAGAATCATGGCCGCAAGTCGACAATGTTGATTCTGATCAGGTCAGTTTTTGGGTACAGGAACATGACCGATGGGACATTATTCATGTTAAAACTATTTTGCCCATAATTTGCTCTGATTAGAATCCCACGACTAAAAAAAATCTGTAGAGAAAATACAGCAGAGAGAAAAGAACAGTATTCGAACTCAGGCGGAAAGCACTAACTCGACACTGCTAGACCACGGAGGCAGCCAAATACAGTTGGAATGATTTACCAACACATAGCCCTCAACATAACCTTGACCCAAACCCTCTGGATTCTATAGATCTCGCATTATGAAATGAGATAAAATTTGGAATAAAGTGAATTTGACGCGTCAAAAATGCTACTTTAATTTTGACAGTATTTCCATGCCATTCCATCCGTATAGACAAATGCCTTCTATCATGTCTTAACGGCTCAGTTACCTTTTGCCCTTATAAATATTTAATATGAAATTTGTGTATTCAGTGTCAGCTCCATTGCTGGACGCACAGCTTGGCTTTGGTGTTGTAGGCTGCCAGGTCTTGAACAGGGTTCTTCTAACAGAGGGCACCCGAGAAGATATCGCATCATTTGTGGTCGAGAGCTGCAGGCAAACGAGTTGTTGCTTGGTGCCAGGCCCCAAAAGCATCAGGGGCCAGTTTCACAAAGCGTAATTAACCCTTAATAATGATTAAATCACCAACCATGATTAAATTATCATGATTAAATCGAGTAAGTTGTTTCACAAAACGTATTTAACATTAATTACAATTGAGTTAATAACGCTAATTAATTCTCTAGCGTATAATTAAACCATTTAATCATGATTAGTTAATTATCAATGTAATTTGGTGTTTGACGGAGGCAATTTCTACACTAATGCAGTTTTTCAGATTGTTTGGCTGAATAATTTTCATCTTTTGCCGTTTGTAGAATGGGCTGTCTATATTCTAAATTTTATTGATTTTTTTTAAACATCCCAAGGTTTATGTCAACACGACCACTTTGTACTTAGAATTATTGAAATAATTGATTTTGTCCATAGGGCTAGATATGATAGATTTTTTGTGAGAGTTATAGTGTTAAAAAGTATCATTGCTTGGAAATATACCTCATTTATGAGTATCCATTTTGTAAACTTGGATGAGTTTTCATTTAGAAACATCTTGCTAAATTGTTCCCGAGACTTTAGAGCAAACCTCAACCCCAAAAGCAGTGCATTACTCTTTTCCTTTAAGTTGCTGATGCTTGAACAGCAAATGGCTATCAAATGTTCCGCCATTTTGATCACAGTTAAATTGTAATCATGTTGGCTAATAATGTAATTAGTTAATTTTGTAATTAAACCCTTTCGTAAAACCGAATTTTAATTGTAATTAACTAATTGAATTTATTTAATCACAATAAAGGTCCTTATTATGATTCAAGTTAATTATGCTTTGTGAAAGAGGCCCCATGTATTTGGATCTGCCAACTCGTGTCCTTAGGCGGTACAGGCATGTCCACCCAGAGCGGCATGCATTTGCACCTAGGGGAGATTCTCCTGGACAGACAAGCCCATGTCGATTTCTACAGTGAGTAGGGTGGTTCGGTCTTTCCACATCTCTTACCATCTTGAGCTGGTACAAGCAGTGGCAGACTCAACTTCAATGAGGAAACTATTCCTGGACTTCAGGCGCACATATTAAACAGTGGATGACGTCGGTAACTTGTGATTGCCGTTCACTCTTGCTAGTTTCTGCTCTCCTGACATCTAGTAGTGCTATACTATGCCTGACAGGATATAGAGGCTGTCCATGTTTGTTGGCTTCATGTATACTGTGATCATTCGACATGATGTGTTCAGCACTTGGTCTATCTTGGCTTGCCACAATCCTATGCTGGCCAAGCGTATTCAGCAGCTGAGTCGCATAGTGGTGGAGGAAGTTGTTCTGCATGCTGACCTTTGCTCTGGTTTTTTTATATATCTCTAGAAGGAGAGAGTCCTGTTTACACATTATCCTAGCTTATCCTAGCCTAAGTGAGCATAAATTTTTGAAAATTAGTTACCATTTTATGGCTTTTAGAGGTCATCTAGAGACTACAGAGCAATCATTGAAACTAAACCAAAACCAAGACAAGATTTCAGGAGATGCAGATGAAAAATGAAGCTGCAAAAATTCCCAGTTCACCGCTTTATCTTGAAAAAGAGCCTCGATAATCTTATGGGGCTAGTGTCCCTTCAGTGTAAGAAGTCTCCACCTTTATGTCATGTGTCCTATTCCAAATCAAAAGTGCTCCAATACTCTCTGATAATAGGCGAAACAATGTCAGCGTGCCCCTTCAGTTAAAATTTCCGCAAGTGTCCCTTTCTTCTATCTCCCTGCGTGTATAGTGCCCTCCCCCAGACCACGGGCGCCCCTTGCTTACTATTCAAAACGGTGCCTTAAAAAAATCGAATTTGATCATTAGCGGACATGGTAAATAAGCAGGTGGTGAAGTGAAACTTCCGATCAGCTACAAAATTCCTCATAATCCATATAATAGTTGATGAAAATAATATACTTGAAATGAACAAAAACAACAACAGATGAACTACTACAGTTTATCACAGTTTTATTGTTTTACTAATAACAATCGTAGGCACATATATGGAAAACAATTGATTAACTCTTTTGTCAACCGGTAATCTGGAAGTTTAATCTATGTAAGCATTTATATACATATATATATATATATATACATATATATATATATATATATACATATATATATATATATATATATATATATATATATATATATATATATATATATATATATATATATATATATATATATATATATATATATATATATAGGATATAAAAACAACTAAAGAATTCTGTGTAAAACAGAACAAAATACGTATGTATACATTTAAATATGCATTGGAATAAAATATATGCTATTTTCCACAAGTTTTAGAATTCGAATGTAACCACCTTTAGTATCATGGTTAGATTTTCAGTATTCAGTACATTTCCCAGTCAAACTGCAGCAAAAATCATCAGATTCAATATGGTTATTATGGTATTAACTCATTTAACCGAGGTTGTAAGCGTAGACCTACACTGCAAAATGATATAAACATCTTGGTTATCTACGGATGTTTTTTATCGTAAAAGGACAAATAATATATTATATACACCATTAATGGGGGTTCAGGGAAATCATGCCCATTTGAACTACATACAATGAAAGAACTTTGTCATGAACTTAAATTTGAAAGTGATTGTGGTTACAAAATATGTTGAGGTACCCACATATATCTCCAATTAGCACTCAAGCCGCCCGAATCTGCCCCGTATTTTTCCGCATGCTGCACAAAAGCGGTTATAGTGGGATTCGAACCCAATAGCTAGAAACCTAATAAACTAGACACCTTAGTCCTCGAAATACCGAACAGAAATCTACATCCTCCTATATCAATTTCTCGAGTATTTTGAGTATGAACTTGACAGATCTGAGGTTTCACTTCAAATCCAAGTACGTGTGGATGAATTTTGGGGGTCAAAATGATTTTGGTCGCCCACTTCATCAAATCTTACATCATATGAAAGCCTTGACTATTTACTAGAAAATAACACAAACTTGTAATGCATGGCAATAAATGGCAAATGAGCTATTCGGTATCGTGATGAAGTTGGATTTTCCCTTTTCTGAGGAGTAATTGACACTATATACAGTAGACTCCGGTTACCTCGGATCTCTGGGGACCGTAGGAAATCATCCGAGGTGAACGATGTCCGACCACGTCGATGTTCACCATAATAAAAAAGGTATTTTAAAGAAAAGTGTTAAAAGGCTTAATACACTAAATTACCTGTCCTGTGTTTGAATGATTATTGGGATTTTTTTTATCGTCGATGAACGGAATTTTAACTAACAGATTTCTTTTCTTATTCTTGATAAGGACATTTAATTCGATAGATGTATCAAGCGCTAGAAAACAGACTATATTATGCCACATGTCTGGGCTGGTCCACTAGCCTTACTAGTAGGGGGTTTGACTTGTTCATCAATAAAGTAATAACTACCAAAAAAAATTTATTCCATATAAAATTCACAAAAAAATTACACTCTCACAAAACTCACATATCTAGCCATTAGTTTTTCACAAAGAACGATGTAATAGATGATTGTTTCATGGCATCACTTTTTAAAAATATAAAATCGTTAATTTTATCCTAGAAACTGAAGTGTTGGTCCTCCTCTGAATTTTGAGATATGAAAATCTTCAATTTCTCAACGGCATCCATTGCCTCCCTTCTGGATATTTTTTAGGACTTGGGTCATTGTCATCATTATCATCACCGCCGCAAACTTCTGAGACCGACGCTGTGTCGGCTATCAGCTGTCTAACTATTTTTTCGTCAATCAAACGTCGAGATCCAACTTCATCTACCCGGCTCTCAACACAGAAATAATCTTCCATAGATAAATCCTGAAAAGAAAGAGCAGAAGAAGTAATGAAAATGTGTTTATAACCACGGACTCTGAAACGAAGAATCGTTTTAGACACCATGGTATAACTGATAACTAATGACAGATCCCTGTCAAACTAATGCAGTGGAGCGGCGCGTTTTTATATTTTATATGAATTGCTACACCTACTCTACCGATGTTTACATTATAAAGTCACCCACTCTCTACGTGGACGAGTACATTTTAAGTCTTTTTCAAATTTTATGGCGCGAAAAATAATAGGGGTGTTTACATGTATATTGTCAGATGCAAGTTCTGTAAAAATGTAGCGGAATATGGTTGTTGGATACGATAACACGGTAAATGGTCCTACCTGGAAATTACCATGATGCGCAAGACTATCCCATATATTTCGGAACTCTCTGGTATTATTGGTCGCAGCAGGTGATTCGTTTGCGGTCTCATCCAGGCTAGCAGCAAATTCATCCCAGAGGTTTCGGCACTGTCTGTCTGCTGCTTGTTGATCATCGTTGGTTTTATTTTGGAAACCATGTAAAGGAGCAAATCCTGCAGAGACGTAGCAGTTTTTGATCGTTTTAGGTGTCACCTTGGCCCAGGCTTGTTTCGCAGCATACATTGCATCCAGTAGATTCCACACAAATTCTGTCTTCTCTTCGTAACAAGCAAGTCTTTTTTCACAAAGTCTATGCCTGTAATACACTATTAAATTTTCTATGATGCTGGCGTCAATTGGCTGCAACTTTGTTGTTGTATTAGCGGGTAAAAAAGACTTGCATATTAGAAAACTCGTCCAAATGATCAGGCGGATGACCAGTACAATTATCCAGTACTATTGCCACTTGCCGGTCTTCTCGACGAAACCTGCGGTTTAGTGTCTTAATATATCCAACAAAGAGATCACCTGTCATCCATGCTTTCTCATTGTTTTTATATTCCAGCAGCAGTTTTCTAACGTTTTTAACGCTCTTGGATTATTATATTTTCCAATTGAAAAGACAGGAAGTTTATCTGTGCCGTCCATATTAGTCCCGACAAGAAGGGAAATCCTAGTTTTCGGTTTCTTCGCTCCATGGTACTTCACTCACTGTAAAACCCAATGAATGTTCTGGCAGCATCTGCCAAAACAGCCCAGTCTCATGTAGATTATATATATGACAGGAGCATAGTCTTCCAGAATTTCAAGCAGCCCTCCGTGTAACCATTCATCGACGATTTCCGCTCGGACTCCACCCGCATCGCCACATTTTTGTACTTTACTGATACTGTATCTTTTCGAAAAACGTTCAATCCAAGAAGCAGAGATGGTTACTTCATCCCCGTAGCCAAATTCCTTCGCAAAATAAATTGCTTTTAATCTCAAGCATTCACCATTTATAGTTATTTCTGGATTTGATATAGCTTCTCTGAACCACAAAATAAAGCGCAGCATCAACGTCATCAAATTTCAGTGTTCCCTCACGTGTCTTAGATTTTATGTGCTTAGTGTCCGACTTTCATTTTTTTTATTTTCTCTTTGTTGGTTATCCAATCTGACAAAGTATTAGAGTTCACATCAAATTCTGCAGCAATGTCTCTCCTTTTCATGGACAAATTCCTCTCATAGAATTCGATCACTTCTATTTTTTTTTCAACGCTATGTGCCTTCAGTTTCCGCTTCATGGTGAATAGATGAATGAATGAGTACTATGTGTATGAATGAAAATAATTCTGTAGAATATAGGTCAGGTTACTGTCGGAAATAAATACATGTACATGGAAGGATCCATAAGAAAACAAACAAATTTACGAAGCGCTCTCAGTGTCCGAGGTGGGCGATAAAAAGATTGTTTGTTCCAGTAAAAACTCTGTTCAACGATAATCCGACCTGAGTGGCTCCAAGCCAATATTATAATATATATATATATATTATAATTGAGAATGCGTTACAGAACTAGGGGTCCAGGGACACCATGCCCACTTGGGAAGTGGATTTCAATATATAACGCCCCCTGGTGACCATATACAAAAATCAATGACCTTGAAACCCACCACAATCATGGAACGTGTCAGCAGCTACAATTTTGTAATTGATTGTGATAACAAAATATGCCTCGTTACCAATTTAATATGGAACTACTAAGTTAATCTGCTATTCGACGCCCTCTGGTGACCATATGCATAACCTAATGACCTTGAAACTCACTGCAACTTTGCAATTGATCATGGTAGCAAAAAATGCCTAGGTACCAATATAATAAGGAAATACTAAGTTATTCTACTCTTCAACGCCCCCTGGTGACCATATAGAATAACTTACGTCCTTAAAACTCACAAAAATATAGGAAGATGTCATGAGCTACAACTTTGCAATTGATTGAGGTAACAAAATATGCATAGGTACAAATATAACATAGAAATACTAAGTTATTGTATTATTCAACACCACCTGGTAGCCATATACAAAAACCAATGACCTTGAAACTCATGAAAATCATAGAACACGTTATGGGCTACAACTTTCCAATGGATTATATCAACACAATATGCTTATGTATCAACTTAATGTGGAAAAATTTTTCCCCACCTACGAATGAGTACTGATGACACCAAGACGGCCCGCCAATTGCGTCATAATTGGCTTATCAAAAATACCTGTCTCAGGTATAAAACATCCCCTTCCAAAGAATACCCATCACGAATTGCAATGAGAAATGGCAAACCAGTAGGAAGCTACAGGACCCAGAATTCCGGCCAAAATTGACATTTCTGGGAACTAAAAAGGTCATAGGACGGCCATCTCGAGTCCGATCAACCCAATTTTTTTTATGCTGATGGGCCTTTGGTAGAGTCAAATATAAACGAAAGATCAAGGTAATTGATCAAAGCATCTTCAAAATTTCCCTAAAAATGTGTAAAAAGTGCTGATTTTGGCGAACAACAATGGCTGCCAGTCGGCCATCTTGATTCTGACAGGGCCAGTTTTAGGGCTGAAGATGTGTCTAGGGCAGATAATGTATACAACAAATATCAAGACATAACCTTGAAGCGTCTTCAAAACTTCCCAAAATATCTGGATTCCGTCTACGGACGGACGAAAAGTGAACGCAATAGCCCGCTGGGACTAAAGTAGGATAGTAATCTTTGATCCGAGGTGGTCGGCTCGAGGCAACAGGAGTCTACTGTAGTAAAATTCTTGAGTGCTAATTGGTTAAACTGAGTAGCCCCAATTCCAAATGAGATGTGTCCTAAGACAATGCTAACAATTGTCAAGACTAATTGATTAGACTGTTACATTTTCCCCAATAAAACCTTTTCAGCGCCTCCTGAGGAGATGAATACTACAACAGTGATACAATATCGACTGTCAATATTTTTCTAAAAAAAAACCTTTTTCTATCAACAAATAAACAATGACACAAAGATTGGGCTACCCCGATTGCGTCAAACTTGGCTGATCAAACAATATGACTGATATAATAAAGGGTCCTTCTAAAAGTCATAATCATCATGAATTTCAATGAAAAATAGCCATCCATCCAGGAATTTAGGGCAAGAGTCACCTTTTTGGGTTCAAAAAGGTCATTTTGCCATCTTGCAACCGATTGACCCAATTTTTGTAATGCTGATGAACCATACCATAGGGATACAAACATGGGAAAGATGAAGATAATTGATCATAATTTCCCTTGAAAACTTCAAAAATGTGTAAAAAGTGCTTATTTTTGAAAAAAACAATGGATACCAGTTTTTGGGCAGAACATATGTATCAGCAAATTGGGTACGAAAAGGTAATTTTGCCATCTTGCATCCGATTGACCCAATTTTTGTTATGCTGATGAACCATAGGGATACAAACATGGGTAAAAATGAAGATAATTGATTAAAATTTCCCTTCAAAACTTAAAAAAAGTGTAAAAAGTTCTGGTTTATGAAAAATAACAATGTCTATAAACCAAAGAACAAGACAATCCATTGAAGCGTCTTTAAAACTTCCAAAAATAACTGGATTCAAGTGAACGCAAAAAAGGTAAAAGGCATTCTATAAAATGTAAGGTGAAAATGTACTCCATAATAGTTGTCTGTACTTGTCAGTGAACGGAAGGCATAATAGACGTTGGTGCGTAAGCGATACCAGACGGAGTAATCATAACTCTGTTCTGGGGATGCTCTTCTTAGAAATCTCCATTTTAGTTGTGGCTGTGGTATAACCTGATGGCTTAATGTCTTTCCTAAAATGAAAAATAGGCAATACTTGACTTATCTACTTTTTCTACATTTAATTCTAAACACCTGCGGAAAGAGTAGCATTAATTATTAGCATAACAACGGATATATTTTGCTTGTCATGGGGTTTGGATATCCAATGAGAATTGCCTTGTGCATGTACCATTAGTGGCCTCTAAATGCAATTGCGAGGTGTGACATTGCAGTGTTTCACAAAATAAGACTGATGTGGGAGAGACAACTGTTCCACAATCTGGATGTGGAAATGTGGCTCCTTGTATCCATGATAATATCTCCCGAATAGCCCTATGTAAGACAATCATGGTCTTAAATGGTGTGAATGATTGCAGGAACAAAGAATTTATGCATTCTGCTGCAGGATAAGCCTTAATGGATTGAATGTGCATTCGTGTGGCCTCATTTTGTACCCCTGAGCCCCCCTGGACAATGATTCAGGCCCTTGGCTTAAAAAATAAGCATATTTGTATAAACCCCAAAAATTTTTTATTGATGCCACTTAATTGACCTTATTTTCTATCATCCTATCAATTCCTATTAGCTATTTATCACAATTGTAATGCCAGTTGGGTCTGAAATCCGAGTTGTAAATTGTTAACAAGTTAGCATGGATGTCTGTAGTACGATAGCGATGTATAAGGGTCTAATTGTCTAGACTAGCTCCCACCTCTAAATCAGTGTTGAAAAAACTGACTGTTGATTAGATGAATAACTGTCTATATTTCGTCCATTATTAATTTATCACCGCTCACAATTTTACCTACGAACATAAGATACCTAGTCGAATGAAATGCTCACCATTTTGTTCTGGGTTCCACATTGGGTTTTCCCAATGGGCTATCCCAATTACATCAGAAGCACTGAAATTCCCGGAATTTCCGGTATATCCCACAAACAGCCAATCACATTGATTGTAGCTCAGGTTATGAGGTCAACTCAGATAAATAGATGCAAGAAAATTTAGGGGGTTTATAAAGTGAGGGACTGTAGGTCAAAAAGTACATCAAGATGAGTCGCACAAAAAACAGACACTGTCAGGATGGATTGAACTTTTATATATTTCAATTCCAAGTATGCAATTTGTCATATGTAAAAACGTGCCATTACTTAGTGCAAAAAAGCAGGGTTTTTCAAGAATAAGTCCCCTAAAAATAACTCGATCACAATGTAATTTTTGTCGGCTCGAGAACTCATCAAGCCAAACCATTACACCAAAATTCAACACTTGGTTCAATAGCCAATGTTTGTACCTTTTTGACACACCGGTACTCTATTCATTTTCAATGAAAACTGCTTCACCAGACCGTTTGCATAGACAAACCTATGGTTCGCTAATAAAAAATATAGCTGCAAAGCAGCGATAACGGGTTTTCTGACTTGTAAGTTCAGATATCGTTCTTAGATTTGGTCGAAATCCATCTTAAATCAGCATAAAAACGATGGTTTTCACTGTTGCGAGGGTGAATTTAAATGACATATCCAAATCGGCATTCTGGTCGGTTTTACGTTATTTCATTCTCTTATCGGGTAGAGTTTGCAGGACGACCAATCTATTTTAGTCGGTACCGGCATTTTCGTCGCTGCATTCAACGAATTCTTATCTTTGTTTTGAGAATGGTCTCACTTTGTTGAATGCGTTCAGTAGCCGTAAGTAAACAGAGCTGATTTGGATTTCCCTTATTTGGTTATTGTCAGAGCAATCCTCTTTTTGACTTACACAGAGACCGTTCTTAAGGTCGTCGGGTAAAATTAGAAATTTAAGGATTATAAATTAACGAATGGTAGATCCTTTATCTAATAAGGTCTCTGTGTATTTGTTGTGAGATTAATTCGACGAATACATTTCAAAAAATTCCAGCCAACGCTTCCAGTGTGCTATAACATCAATACATTGATTAGAGCGCCTATTGCCGATTAGTAGTCGCATCTGAGAGAAGAAATATTTTATGAAATTTTTCTGGCTAGAAAGTGGAAAAGAAATAATAATCAGCAGAATTACAAGAAGCTTTTCGACAAATGTCAGCAAACCCTATTAAAATTTGCCCGCCCTCATAACTTTCCAGAAAAAAATCTGATAAGAAACTAGCGTATTTCTTTGTGTGGCCTTTTCAATTTTCACGAATTCCTAGACGACATTCAATGCTGGAAAACAAGGTTTCTTTCCTTACAGACTAAGCCAATATCCTGCAAACACTATTTTAAGAGGGTATTAATGATAACTCAAGACAAACTAGGGGTCCAGGGACACCATGCCCACTTGGGAAGTGGTTTCAAATGCTCAACAATCTAACAATTTCAATATTCAACGCCCCCTGGTGACCATTTACAAAAAGCAACGACCTTGAAACTCACCACAATCATAGAACATGTCAGCAGCTACGATTTTGTAATTGATTGTGATAACAAAATATGCCTCGTTACCAATTGAATATGGAAATACTAAGTCATTCTACTATTCAACGCCCCCTGGTGACCATATTCAAAACCCAATGACCTCGAAACTCACCACAATCATAGAACATGTCATGAACTACAACTTTGCAATTGATCATGGTAACAAAATATGCCTAGGTACCAAAATAATAAGGAGGAATAATAAGTTATTCTACTGTTCAACGCCCCTGGTGACCATATAGAAAAACTAATGTCCTTAAAACTCGCAACAATCATAGATGATGTCATGAGCTACAACTTTGAAATTGATTGTGGTTACAAAATATGCATAGGTACGAATATAATAAAGAAATTCTAAGATATATTCAACGCCCCCTGGTGGCCATATACGAAATCCAATTACCTTGAAACTCACCACAATCATAGAACACGTTATTAGCTACAACTTTCTAATTGATTGTGGTAGCAAAATATGCTTGGGTATCAATATAATGTGGAAAAACTTTTTCCCACTTACGAATGAGTACTGGTGACACAAAGATGGCCGCCAATTGCGTCATAATTGGCTGATGAAAAATACCTGTCTCAGGTATAAAACATCCCTTTCCATAGAATACCCATCACAAATTGCAATGAGAAATGGCAAACCAGTAGGAAGCAACAGGACTCTGAATTCGGGCCAACATTAACATTTTTGGGCACTAAAAAGGTCATAGGACGGCCATCTTGAGTCGGACCGACCCAATTTTTGTTATGTTGATGGGCCTTGGGGGGATTCACATATATCCGAATGACCAAGGTAATTGATCAAAGCGTCTTCAAAATTTCCCTCAAAAAGTTCAAAAATGTGTAAAAAGTGCTGATTTTGGCGAACAACAATGGCTGCTAGTTGGCCATCTTGATTCTGACACGGCCAGTTTTTGGGCTGAAGATGTGTCTAGAGGAGATACATGTGTAACCCAAATATCAAGACATTACCTTGAAGCGTCTTCAAAACTTCCCAAAATTACTGGATTCCGTCTATGGACGGACGGACGGATGGACGACGGACGAAAAGTGAACGCAATAGCCCGCTGGGACTAAAGTCCGAAGTGGGCTAAAAAAGGACGATGCCAAAAAATGAGGCAAGAAAAATGTGTCTCCTGTTCCTGTGAAAGTTGACCTACTTGTCTGGCGATAATAATGACTGGTAAGCAAGAAACTGTTTCATGAGGGATGTACATGTGCATGGCAAAGTTTGTGCTCCTTTTACAATTTCCAGTTGTTTCATATATGACGGTTCGATATACCCATATAGAAGAATAATCATGACATATCAATGTATATCTGTTGATTATTCTGTGATAAAATGTGAGTTAAAAGCATAGGATTTTGGCCAGAATATAAAGAAAAACATTTTATGCATTGTTTCCAACAATTCATAACAATTAAGTTTGACTGTTAAATGCTACTTCTTAATTGTCTTGGATTCATACTACAGATAATCTTATAAATCCTATGGAAGTTGGACAAAATCTTCCCTTCCTAATACATCCAACTTATGCATAGTTTATCATAAAGTTTAGCTTACTTGACATGTAGATGAACATCCTCAGATCTGGCAACCGGAGAAGCAGTTTTAGTTATACGTGTCAAATCTTCAGGTGGTACAATATCTACAATAAGAATACTATCATTCACATACAATGAAGCTAGATGTCTTACTGGGAACCATTGTACAGGAAAGTTACTTTCAAACATGCATTTTGGGGCTAGAAACATCAACACCTTTCAGAAATATTCTTGTTATCTCAATCAAGCCAAATCCCTGGCGCATTATCTCCAATTTATCAAATTAATTAAAAGGGAAGTTAATTGTGCCCCAGCATCAAACAATTCAATAGCACATAATTAATAATATTGCTTGCCTGCTTAAATGATAATGTCATCTAGTCATTATTTATGTCCACATTCTAAATTTCACAAAACAAATGCTTTGTCAAATCAAGGTGTTAACCCTTATACCACTACCGTATGGCATACGGTACAAATTGGCAAGCTAGCATACCCGTACTGTATGTGATATAGTATCGCCTAACCCTTCTTCTAGAAGGGCATATCTATCACCTATCAGTATCAGCCGGTGCTGCCATCTGCATAGAATCCAAGATGGTAGCAGCCAGGAAAAAACAATCAGTGACAATTTTTTTAGACCCTGATCCAGTTGTCATGGCAACGGACACCAATAACAATAATGAAGAACCAGAAACTGTCTACCTCAAGGTCACATATATCCAAATTATGTGCCTTATTTGTAAGCCCAAAGGTTATCAACACCATGGTATATAGTATATCAGTGTCAAATACATAGGTAACAATTTTCTGAGGCCTGAAATTATACCCCAATGAAACCACTTACATCCGGCCTTCAGATATGTCGGTGGAAAAGTGGGTAAATGAGTGGAAAAATAGATTAATTGTTGTTCTATTGCTTTGACATACAGTTGAAATTGAATAGATCAGTTCATTTTCCTGGGAGACAGAGCAGTTTATCTGAAACTTTTTCTTGAATTTTTTTCATGGCGGCCATCTTTGAGTATGTGACCTTTACCTCAAGTTTGCTTATATCCAAATTATTGATGTCTACATTGTTGGCCCAAAAGTTATCAACAACATGCTATATAATTTTTCTGTGTATGAAGCCTCAAATATACCCCTAGCATCAAAATATACCCCTATAAACCCCTAAATTCCCTCCGGTACAGCAGCGGAGACACTATGTGGTATTGAAAGGGTTAAGTGCACCACTATTGCTCAAAGCAAAGCAAAGCGTGATGGAGAGGGATAACTAAGGGTAGATTTGGGATGGAATCGGATATAGACCAAAGACTTCATACTATGTTGAACCAATAATTGAAAGATCCATTATGCTTATACGTCATGAAAAACGTTATTTCACAGAGGGGGGGGGGGTGGTATCATGCTGTTTTGAAGATAACAGGAACCTGGACAAAGCCATAAAGGCTGTACATCCACATGGGACATCCAGGCACCTGTCATCAATGCTGGCTTTTTCGCATCCTCGCTTGCCAGGGGTCCAGTATCACTCCCGAACTCGCTTCCACCAGCCCCCTGGCCTCACGAAGCGTGATTTCATTAGCGCTGTTGCGCATGACGTCATATATCGATTTGCGAAATACTTCCTTCTTCGGTAAAACGTTCGCAGATTGGTCCATTTAACGGGAAAACCAACAGAAGTCTACTGTCGGTTTGTTACAAGCGCTGTGATTGGTACGACTGGATTCTGGTCGGCTAGTAACGACTCCAACGACTCGTGAGATCAAGGGGTTCGGGGAACAGCTTTAGCGTAGTGGGTTCGAATCCCTTGACGGGTGAAGATGGCTTTTTCGTAAATATTATGTAAAATATTATACAAAATTTAATTTTGATGATGAAATGACTATAATAATAAAATAATAATAAAAGCGGTACAACAGTATTTTATTCGGAGGCACCTTGAATTTATTGGTAAAGCACTTGAGATAAGAGTAAGACATCAAACCAGTAACTTCAGCAAGTTTTGTTTATAGTGTTTACAGCATTCACAGTATCAAAGTTACCAAATTCAGAAAACTTTTTTCATATTTCTTTAGCACGATTTGGAACAAAGTATCCTTCAAGTCACTGATTCTGTGTTTTCCTCATTAAAAATGGACCAAAATAAAGGATTTGACCAAAGAATCCCTGCTCTCCTGCCGAGAGATGAAAACCCAGAAAATTGACAAAGTATTTACTCTGATTGAAAAACAGTATTTCTTCGGATTGAAATGCAATAAGCTGACAATTAGAGATCATTAGTTCTGCTTTCTTTATCAATAAGTGGTCAGAGGCAGATCCAGCCTACCATTAGTATCGAGGGGTACTCAGGTTTGTAGAAGTGTTATTTTATTTTTCACCATATTGACTTGTAATGACATATGTTTTATGCCGGGCAAGTATTCTGGAAGTAATAATTAAAATGGTCAATTCGAACAATCGAAAGTATTAACTTCCATTGCTTTCATGAGTATAGTTTCTTTCCATAGTTTGTGGGTAAATAAGGATAGATTTGATGCCCCAAATGTCCTTAAAGATTGCATCTTAGGGTCTTAAAATTCAAAATTTTCTGGGGGAGTACAGAACCCCCTCATATAAGCCCAAAAAATTTTCTGTTTCCGGTCAGGGCCTTCTGCACAAAATTATGTCGTGATACGGTTTTTTTTAAATGTTCCTAAATTTGACTAGGCATCATCAATTTATTGTGTATGCTAAAAAGGGGAGTGAGGGGTTTTCTGAAAATGCGTACACAACAAATCTGAATGGACGTATAGTAGCCGGACCTTTCACACTTGATAACAATATCAACATGCTTTTGTGTTTTTAAAGAGCATATGCCATCAAAAGAATATTTTGTAAAATTCATTTTCAAATGTGATGTATTCACAAATATCAAATATGGAAATGATTTAAATTTTAGTTCAGCCATCACTGAGAAATATGATTTTTAAATCAGCAATTTCAGCACATGCTCACTGTTATTGTTTATCTTAGCAGGCGCGTGTTTCTGACGTCATCTCAATGGCTCGCGGCTTCCAGTCATTTCACTAGACATTTCATGCGATATTTTATCATTTTGGGAGTGACTTGAATTAATAAACTATTACCATTGTATAGTGCTGTAGGTCAGTGATTACCGTGAACAAATGATGTTTATTTTATCGATTATACATAGGCTACACATGCTTATGTTGATTGTCATAGTAAACATCATAAATAGCGCTAGCGCGCACACGTGCTTGTGTTGATTGTCATAGTAAACATCATAAAAAGCGCCACCTGTGGGTTGAATATGAACTACACGCACGGAATGAAGGATAAATAGATGACTATCCCGCTAACTATTACGGCTAATTCATGCTCCTTTTTTCAATAAGTTACATCTCAGGTCGTTTTATGAATGCTTAAGATTCTTCTGGTTAAGAAATCACGGAAAGTACAATTTTGATGGCATATGCCCTTTAAAACCAGTATTCATTCACAGTCAGACAATAGCAATAAATAGATGGATTAAACTTCCCTGACACCGGCGACTAGATGCGAAAAATTCGACGCGAGGGTCCTAGATCGACACGCATGGTGACCAGAAACAGTATATAGCCGCTAATAATGCCCTGCATGGCGCTCAGTGGGTTGAGGAAAAAAACTAGGGGTCCAGTGACACCATGCCCACCCTAACAATTTCAATACATAACGCCCCCTAGTGACCATGACCTAGAAACCCACCACAATCATAGAACATGTCAGCAGCTATGATTTTGTAATTGATTGTGATAACACAATAAGCCTTGTTACCAATTTAATATGGAAATACTAAGTTATTCTACTATTCAACGCCCCCTGGTGACCATATGCAAAACCCAATGACCTTAAAACTCACCACAATCGTAGTACATGTAATGAAATACAACTTTGCAATTGATCATGGTAACAAAATATACCTAGGTACCAATCTAATAAGGAAATACTAAGCTATTCTACTATTCAACACCCCCTGGTGATTATATGGAATAACTAATGTCCTTAAAAACTCACCACAATCATGGACGATGTCATGAACAACAACTTTGCAATTGATCATGGTAACAAAATATGCCCTGATACCAATTTAATAAGGAAATACTAAGTTATTCTACTATTCAACGCCCCCTGGTGATCATATAGAATAACTAATGTCCTTAAAACTCACCAAAATCATGGAAGATGTCATGAGCTACAACTTTGCAATTGATTGTGGTAACAAAATATGCATAGGTACAAATATAATATAGAAATACTTAGTTATTGTATTATTCAATGCCCCCTGGTGGCCACATACAAAAACCAATGACCTTAAAACTCACCAAAATCATAAAAAACACGTTATGGGCTACAACTTTCCAATTGAATATAGTAACACAATATGTTTAGGTATCAATTTAATGTGGAAAAACTTTTTTCCACCTACGAATGAGTACTGATGACACCAAGATGGCCGCCAATTGCGTCATAATTGGCTGATCAAAAATACCTGTCTTAGCTATAAAACATCCCTTTCCAAAGAATACCCATCACAAATTGCAATGAGAAATGGCAAACCAGTAGGAAGCTACAGGACCTAGAATTCTGGCCAAAATTGAGATTTTTGGGCACCAAAAAGGGTATAGGACGGCCATCTTGAGTCAGATCGACCAAATTTTTGTTATGCTGATGGGCTCTTGGTAGATTCAAATATAAACGAAAGATCAAGGTAATTGATCCAAGCGTCTTAAAATTTCCCTCGAAAACTTCGAAAATGTGTAAAAAGTGCTGATTTTGACGAACAACAATGGCTGCAAGTCGGCCATCTTGAATCTGACAGGGCCAGTTTTTGGGCTGAAGATGTGTCTAGGGTAGATACTTGTATGAACCAAATATCAAGATATTACCTTGAAGGGTCTTCAAAACTTCCCAAAATAACTGGATTCCGTCTACGGACGGACGGACGACGGACAAAAAGTGAACACAATAGCCCGCTGGGACTTAAGTCCCAAGTGGGCTAAAAAGCAGAATATATTTTTTGCCTAATCGGGCTATGATATAGGTGCCCTTCCAGTTCAGCCGTACTCAGAAACCTATCCACCCTCATGGAGAGAATATCTTGACCTGTCCATAGACTTAACCTTTGGAAGATATTATCTACAGGAAAACCACTCAAATATTAGTTCTTATAGCCAATTAGGTCATCCCTGTCATGGTGTCACATCTTTGGGGCTTGTTTGGGTATCCACACCTTCAGCGCTATGAGTACGGATTATATGTCACAGGGATGAATTTTTGGTGGCCATAGCACTGGATTCAGCAAAATTTGTTTACTTAAACGCTGCGACCAAAGATAACCAGTACAGAATAATGAAAACCGTACAGAGGTGTATCATAAATACTTATACTTACAAGTAACATTACGTTTTAAATAGATCTTGTAACGAGCCCACAAACAACAAACAACCAGTATCATTATCAGAACAATGACAATCAACAGGACAGCTATAGCAATCAACACCCACCAGAAAGCCACTTTACCCCACCATGTGTATGTTTTCAGATTCAATGCACACAACTGAAAATAAAGCCACAAATGTTGCACATATTATCTCACAAGCTCTCCCTAGATAAAATCTTCTATTTTTGCGTAAACATAAAAAGCTGCGTCCACAGCCAAATTACTCAAAAATTAAAATGTTTCAAAATCATATGGATCATTGCAAACCTGGTCAGTACAATCAGTTTTTGAAAAACATCTTCCATGCGTCATTTTCTAATAAAATATTTTGATGGCTCAATCCAAGAACATGTCTACCCCACTTTTAAGCTCAAACATATATGCAAGTTATGCTACCAATAGTGTATAACAAGAGCCCCAAGCGGCACTATGGCCAGTCTGTCAGCTTTTTTAAAAATGGCAAATGGTGCATTCTGTGGGTTAAATTTGTCCTAATACACTTCCAGCTCATAGACTAGTTATTCGCAGGCTAATAATTTACACAATTAAATCGTGTGGTCATAAGTAGCACAGCTGGCAGGAACAAATACCTCAGATAAATCTTTTCCCTCGGTCTTATTGATTTGAATGCGGAATAGAATAGAATTTTCTGAAATTTGCTCAATAAAACTAAATTGAATTGGATTTGCTGCTTAACCTTGGTCAATAAAGTAAAATTGAATTGGATTTGATATTTTTTTGCAGAATAGAATTTTATTGAATTAGCAATTTGAGCACACGGTTCATTAGCATATCAAGGTCATCCATCCGATTTGCGAAAAAGCTATTTTTCCCAGACTTTGCACAATTTGCACATTGTGGTAACAAAACATGCATTGGTTCAAATATAATATAGAAATACTAAGATATTGTATTATTCAATGCCCCCTGGTGGCCATATACATAAACCATTGACCGCTGGGACTAAAGTCCCAAGTGGGCTAAAAAGTCATTGTTACCCACCATTGATTTCAATATTCATAAGGCACTTTAAGTATGAAAAAACAAATCAGCTGTCGAATTAAGTACATTATAACTGAGTGATACTGAAGGCCCTCACAAAATTCAAAGATTCCACACCTCATACAAATAATTGGTACTTATGCATGCCAAGGCCACCTCATGAAAATAGGCTACATATGTGAAATTTGCATTTGTATTTTCTGATGACATTTGACCGCTATATACATACCCCTATGTTTGTCATGTTATATTTCCTGTTAAGTGCTGCTATATTCGGATCATTTTTGCCTTTTAATATTTCCTCAGCATCATAAAAGGCAAGTATTCTATGTTGCCGAACCATTTGGAAACAGATATCAGTCTGTGTAAAGTCAACAATAGCTTCATCGTTCGTAGCTGGGCTGATACTTCGCTCGTCAGATGAGATCTGCGATGCTGTTAATTCTGATAATTTCCTGTAAAATGATGATGAATTTAGTTCTCTCCATACAAACCCAGGGGCAGATCAAAGAAAATTGTGGAAAGCCTGGTCCAGAAGAAAAAAAAGGCATTTCTCGCATAATGATCCCACGTCAAAAGTCAGGGGTCCCAACCAAGGTGTTAAGATATTTTTGTATAAGATATGTCCTATATGTAAATATGGTGTTGGATATTTTATGTGAGGGAGTCAGGCTGTTATGAACATAATAATAATGATAATGATAAGAACTCTTGGGGCTAGATGGCCTGCCGCCTTTATAGCTACGTAACATATCTTAAATATAACGCAAGGTTAATGAATAAACTAGATTTCACTGATGGATAAGTAAACTAGATGAGGCGATACACCTCTGATCGCTTATAAGCTTTGTCTATACTAGACTGATTCCTTAGGTAACAATCTGGTAAAGCTGTCTACCCCAATTCAAAACATTTGGGTAATGTACCTAGGTAGATATTATTTGGTTAATAGGAATGGACCTCATACTCTGTCAATCCTGTGTACCAAATTTCAGAAAAATTGGTGACAAAATGAAGGCTTCATCATCGTTCTAACCTGTCATTTTTAAGCAGATATATTCTATTACATTCTTAGTGTCAGTGCATTTAATTCTGGGACACTACAGTTAGAGCGGGGGAATAATAGAAATGAACCTAGGACCATGTCCCACCAATGTACCAAGCTTGCTCGAGAAATGAAAGGTCTATCACGCTAATGTCATTTTTCAATGCGGCCCCTGGTGGCAACAATCTTAACTACATCAACCTGAATGTAGATGGGAATGTAGCTCATCCCATTTCCTTCATGTGTACTAAGTCGTAAGAAAATTTGTCTAGAAATGTAGACTATTGCACTTGCATCGTTTTCAAATCCAACTCTTTGGTGGCCACAATTTATTTAACAGCAACCTAATTTCATGTTCAACAAAATTTGCCAGCCCTACTCTATATCGTCATAAAATTTGATGACCTTTGTTGAAATACCTCAGTAGATATAGATGGATATAATTATGTGGTTAATCTCAGAGCAGGGTATAGAAAGTATGTGTTACACGAAAGCAGAACGGATGTAATAGTAATACTTACGCGGTATATAGTCCAATGATCCTGCGTACTTTCTCTTTTGTAGCTTTAAAAGTAAACTTCAACTGCTGGCTTTGGTTAAGTATGTAGATCTAGAATATATACAAAAAAAACTTTCCACCCATTACCTTTCTTAAAGAATTTTAACTTGATGGCATCCAAACTACATCAACATGGAACGGTGTTTTTTTAATTGAATCAAAATGACTGACTAAGTTCCTGCACTAAGCCCACTTGGGAAAACTAGAATTAGAGGATGATTAAATCCATATGGTCCAAGACTAATGTGTTGAGAATTGGCAGGTGGATGAGGAAATGGTCACTTTCAAAAAACAATCAGAAGATATATAGGTGATCAACGAGAATAGCAGAAGTGCTTTGAAACTGTAAACTGTGAGAGGCAGTGGAATGCTTTACATTATTTACACCCAGTACTGATGGTTGTTGTGTCTTAACTTTAAGGCTTATGCAGGATACACAAATACGAATAGGGCCTATATACTTTAACTTTCTTAAAACAAAATAATAAATTGTCCATAAGCAAAGTGGTTATTTATCTTGAAAACCGGAGCTTCTTTGGCAAGGGCAATGAAGAATCTGTTTAAATCTTAAGTTCAAAGTTCTATTTCATATTGTATTCTATCTTTTTCAAAGAATTATTTTGATGTCGAATAAGGCAAAAAATTTACATTTGATTATGGTCTATGTCCAAAATTTGGTAGGGTACAGGTAGGTAGGGAAAATATTTCACCATGAAAAAATATTTTTCACAATATTGAAAATATTTAATTCTAGCTTTTAATGCACTGTAATAAAAGAAATATTTTTGAAAGGAAAATGTATTGAATTTGACTGATTATACGTTTTTCATTACCATTTAGATGGATTGTGTCACAGTATAATGCAATCTAACTTTAGTTTGTATGTTTAACAAATAATATAACACAGAAATAGAAATGTACAGTGTACATTAAATCAATGTTTTCTCTGTCAATTAAGCAAATATTCCTTTATTCGAATATTTTTACTGGCTATTGAATTAGTTTTTTTTATGAGATTGTACATTTTAACATGATTAACATGCATTTTTTTGTGTAAAATAAATTTGACATTTGCAATAATTGACACGTTCTTGTTTTGCGAGTTATTTGGATTCAGGTCGAAATTAAGTTGGATTACAGTCTGGGTGATTTATTTCAATGAAGGTTGGGTTTTAGGTGGATTACTGATGGCTCAAGGTCAGCAGATGCTGTCAGTCAGTCAATATTTGGTCGAGGAAAAGGTATGCCGACCGACTAAATGCGGACGTAGGCCCAATAAATAATGTTTACTTGGTTAACTTCCCAAAATCTATACATAACATCTGAGCCATTTAATTTAGACAACACTGTATACTATAATTACTTAATCAAGGAAAATATTTGCATGTTTATTTATAAAGACACCTTTAACAAGAAAATAATGTTTGCAAAGATATGTTGAACTCACAGATAGGCAACATTCTTTTCTACACAAATTTCAATTAAAAATCGTACATACCACAACTCGGGCAAGATCTTTACGGTTCTTGTAATCATAAGCTTCAACCGTGACAACGAAGTAACCCCTTACATAATCCTGATAGCTTGGTAGACCAGTTGTTAACAATCCTGTTTTAGGCTCAATGTTAAATGTAAATAAGGCAAGTTGGATTGGGTCACGGTCATTTTGGTAGAATTCTTGACTCAAAATTCTATAGAACGTAGTATTATAAACGGCTGTATCTGGATCATAGGAATTTACGTTGATAATAGGATTTCCATTTGGTGCTGTCATCAGAATACCTGAAATGGTTTGAATGTAACCTCACATTTAGTACTGTAGCTTTTAAGAAAATAAAGAGGCGTTTTCCGCTTTTGCAATTATCAACACATGAATGACAACCATATTTTCAAAGGTGATGGCTATACTTTCAAGCAAATGTAATTTTTGGAAAATAACTATGATGTTTTGATCTCCAGTCGAGCATTATTAAAATTAGGTGGTAGCACTGGATGTACATAACAATTATTTTAGGCCTCATACATTAGAATTAGTGGAATCCTTTCAGAAATGGATGTACCTGTAGTGAATGATTTATTTGGTAGATGTGAATATCGAGGTCCATTGTCATCCTCATCTAGAATTAGTATATACAGATGAATAAGAGCATGGTCACGCAGGACAGCGCGCTTCTCTCTCAATGGTATAGCCCGACGACGCCTGTAGTCTTTGGGTCCAGAATACATGCTTTCATTAGTGATGCGCACACAGAGATTGAAATCAGGGGTGGCTTCTCGATCAATCATTTTAGCAGTGCGTACAATACCAGTACTCTTTTCAATAATGAAATATCCACCATCATTTCCACCTGAAACATGACATAAAATGTATTTAGGATTTTAATTTTGTTTCATTAAATTTCAGTTTTTTGGAACAAAAAATCGTTTTACATAATACAAAACCGAATCATTGACATGACCAATTGATTCATTGGAAAATATTAACCTTGGTGTATGATACGCAAAAGCTACTGTACAATTGAATAGATAATGTTGAATTGTCTAAATCCTATTGAATAACAAAGAGACCAAGGTGTACTAGGGCAGATAGATTTGAATTGGATAATTTTCTTTGGTCAAAAAAACCAAATTTAGTTGGATTTGATGTGATTTCGCAGAATAAAAATTTCAATAAACTTGCAATTCGAGCACATGTCTAATTTGCATGTCATCAGTTCAATTTGAGTAATAGGATGAATTTTTCCCTAAAAATCGATCTTAAAATACAATTTTAAATTTTAAAATAAAACCCAGAAGTCTAGAGAGTAGACAATATCGTGAGTTCACTTGAACACCTGCTGATTTCTGCGGCTTTGCCAATCAGAGGAGACATTGCTTTCTAATTGGTTTTTCGAAACTGATATTTTTACGTTCACATTTTTGCGAATAACCTTACCGTATTTTCCAGTGTATAAGTCAAGTTTCTGAGAACAAAAAACGAACACCGGCTTCACTTTCGATATGGTTTTAAATGGATGATGATTAGAGTTCAAGATATTGATTTATGTTCGGCTACACTCATTTACCAATTAGAATTTAGGATGTTGATAAAATAGTTTCTCATACATGTAGTTTGGAAATGTTTCAAAATTAACAAATCTTAAAAATCAAAGGAGAAAGAGAACGGCTTGTATTCATTTTACAGTCTTCATATAAGTCACGCTACAGTAGCAGCATACCAATAATCAATACACAACAGTCTAATAGACACTACCGGCACGCGGCATTTAATATATACACAGTACATTCAAAAAGTGGATAGGCTTCGAACAAATGAGTACTAATCCAATAATTTAATATCAAAAACAAAAGATCTGTAAAATTTGACCTTGACTAGCTTACACCATTGCGGTGAATGTGAATTGTTACGGGACTCTTTTCGGCTTCCTAAGCATTGGAGAATGGAAAACACTTGAATGTGCATGAATATATGCTCAGTTATACGATGAAAAAGCCTTTCATCTGGAAACCATGTCATTTTCACTCCATTTGTACAGTATTAGGCTAAGCGTATGGCTGGCCTAAAATCACACATAAGAGGAACTTTTGACAGAAAGAGGTAGAAACTTGAACCATCTTAGTTGGCTTATGATACTTCAAGGAAGGGAACGGAACAGAACGAAGAGGAATGAAACCGAACAGGGACCTTATCACAAAATTCTTGTTCTGTTCCGTTCTATACATTCATATCTAAAATAAAAGAGGAACTGCAGCACTACGTCTAAAATTTGCCATTCATTTCATTTCTTGTTGGCGTTCAGCTGAGTGCTAGTTGAAACAACCCAACCCGCATGTGTACACAAATAAATACACTCATAAAAATCTTGGTCGATAATCCTGACAAAAATACTCCCGCAGGGCTTTCATTGTGGTCATTGCTTCTTATATCCACTCAAAACACATCCAAATAATTGCTGCTGCAAGATTATGCTTCATTTTAGAACTGTTGTTGGACATCAAATCACAAAAAGTGCATTATACAGGAGGAACAAGTAGCGCACGAGGCCACAGTGGGTCACAGCAGCTACACTACATGTAGATAATGGCGCTGGCAAGTGACTCTTCAACAGCCTTGTCTTTAAAGATAAAACTTTTTGCCTTTAGGAAAATGAAGTCATGAAGGTTTTGAAAACATATGGATATAAAAAATTCTGCTGCAGTTCCCCGATTGGGTTTCAAGGAACAAGTCATAAATCATTTGTCAACACTATCACTCTTTCAGTGCGGTGCATGAATCGGTGATGGATTTTGCTAGTACACCGCACTGCGGTGTATTGATGAGAATAGTTATTGGTTTTTATCTCTATCGAAAGATGGTTGCACCTTTCAAACATAGTGAAATATTAGTAACTAACGATACACTGCGCCCCAGTGTAGATGTAGATGCAATATAGTGGTACTGTTATTCTATATAACACTACTATATGGTAGTGTTATTCAACACACTAGGGTGGAATTTTTCAAATATTTCAAATTATCTCCAGCACTATAGGGTATTGATTAGTCAGTACTGATAGAGTTAAGGAGTTACAATCTACATACACGTAGCCAATGAACGGGGACTTGAACACGACCCAACTCTGCCCCGTTTGTAACTGGATACTGGGTTAGATTCAGTTAAAATTCAGTTTAATCAGTCAGACTGAAACATGAAATGAATATGTTTGCTGACAGTAAACTGCTCGATGACATACCTTTGGATTTGTTGATAATTTACTTACATGTAATATGGTAAAACACAATGTTATTAGGATATTCATCTTTATCACACCCCTCAACAGTTGTAACGTAAGTAGACAAAGGTTGGTTTTCCATCACTGATGACCGCAATGGCTCAATAATCTATAACCAAGAATAGCATTTTTTTATGACAAAGTATCTTCAAAGAGTTCAAAATACACCATTTTGACCTGAAAGTCAGTCATAACCTGGCAATCTTGAATTGAAGAATTCCCCCAAAACAATAGGGTTTCTGTTCATACTATCATACACATACCATATGCATGTCATGAAATTATCTCAAATGGTTTTTTGATTAATCCCATACACAGGAAGTTCATGCGGACGTGGCGCTGTGCAAACCAATATATCCCCAGCCACTTTGCCCGGGGGATATAATAAAGAGATGTATAATGGCCTGGATTCACTAACTTGCAATGAATACATGTAATGAAAATATTTTGTTAATTCAATGAAAATCATTGGCAGCCATGGAATTGATGCACATCTAAAGTTCTGGATCAGTTTCATTTACCTCTCTTCCACAAAATTCAAATGTTGGTATTTGATCATTCTTATCGGAAAGTTTTACGAAGAAATGCATCTGGTTAGCTTTCTGCGGATTACTGCTATCAGTTATGAAAATCATCAACTGGGAAAAGAACAAAACCTTGTAACCCCTGATATTAGGTAATACAATGTAGTGTTTTATCAAATAAGGGCATTCAGTTTTTAACTTGAACTATATGATTTGATTACCTGAAAGACAGCTTGCGTTTCCCTATCGAGAACTTGGGTTGTAGTAACATTTCCTGTGTTTGGATCGATTTTGAATTTATCATGATCTTTGTTTCCATTATTCAAGAATCGATAATGAATAGGTTCATCAGCATCAGAAGCCCTTACTCTGGTAACTGGATATCCAATTTCTTCTTCCTAAAAAGAAATTTTCATGTTCGAGATTCTAATGAATTCTCTATCTATTCTCTAACTATAGTAGATCAGTTTGACATACACGTGTGAGCAATTTTAATTCACCGAACAGAAGCAACAGTCCACATTCCCTCCTAGTATCATTCTAACGGCGATACAATTTTAAATCATGCCATATGAGAATGTGTGCGGATCGCGGCTACACTTCAACGCAACGCAACTGTCTCATTATAGACCTTGGCATCAAATGCAGTAGTGCAAAAGAGATGCAGAGGTCAACAAGACATATCCCATGCATCGGCAAGATCGTAGCGAGTGAGCTCGAATTCAACTATATACTACACAATATTGGTCTACCTGTATGGTGTTTTTAATGGCAATAAGAATTGTTTAAAATTCATCTGCATGTCAATACAAACGTTTTTTTGTCAAGATAACCCCGGGCATATGCATAATTAATTTTAGTTTGAGTATTTACAAACAAATCTTTTTTTATTTAGAGAATATCCTTTATCTAAAGATTTAACGGCTTCATCGATTTTGGTGAACTTCCTGTGTTACTAAAACGAGGGTGCTATCATCACAGCTCCGCGGTAAATACTCCGAACTACGCCGTGCATTGACATGCAATTTTTTGCACAGTAAATGAAAAATCCTCGTCAATTTTATTACTTAGTAGTACTTTGTGTTACTTAGTACTGTAGTTTTCTTATTGAAGAATTATATGTTGTATCAGTAATATATAAAAAGCCTACTAGTAAATTCGACAGCAAATGTTGTACAATTCTGCTCGTGTTGTTAACGTTAGTAGATTAAGATGACGTCACCCTACATTGCTAAAAATCCCCAAAATGGCATTGAATTGCCAATTTAGGCTTCATCAATAGCCTTCAAAGTCAGTTGCTACTTAGCTGCCATTATAACAGCCAACATAATGCAGACCTTAGCCCGTGAATCATTTCACACTCGGAGGAGATAGCGGTCAACACGAATTCAGCACTCCGTTTTATACTAATAGATTCAGCTGAGCTGAATCTAAAAATGTAACATGCTTTTGTTTTCCTAACAGTAATTGTCAATACACAGCTTGATATTTTACAAAATGGCATAATTCCGGATCTATTTTAGGAAGGATTCACCTGTCATTTTACAAAGTGTTAAGTGAATGCGCGTCTGCTAATGATTATTCTAGACTTAGGTCATTCCAGGTCAGGACAAATTATATAAAAGCTGAGGAAATTTTTACAAATTATCTAAAATTTTACAGCTTAGATCGGTCACATCGCACTGAAATTCGCACAATAGCGAGTGTTCGGCTATTTGAATCATATGCATAAAGAAATACAACTGGGTCTATCACCCTTTAAAAATATGGCTTGTTAACATCTCTTTCTAGCAATATTGGCACAAGGCCAACTGGCCCGTTGGTGTAAGAAGCGAACCATTGGTTCACTAAAAACATAAAAGATAAAAGGTTTACCTCAGGAATCCAGATTGATTCTCCCACAAATGGATGTGAGAATCTCGGACGACCATCAAATGCTTGCAAATCATCAATAAATATCTTAACTTGTACATCACCAAACAATCGAGGACTTCCTTGATCTCGAGCTCTTATTGTTAAGTTATAAGGTACATCTCGTGCTTTATCGATTAAATTCACACGAGTACTAATCACTCCACTATTCATGTCGATTACAAATATATCTATAAATACAAAAAATTGTAAGTGAGTAACTCAAGAAAAATACCGCGGATTTTACAGGTCACTGCCAACTTTATTCACAATAACAACTTTTTAGGTTAAAATTCTACTGATTTATTGCTTCAACTCTCCTTCACTTTCAGGCATCACGGTAATTCAATCTTTTAACGCAATCTCTAGATAACCTGGCATCATCCACGTCTGCATGCACATTTAAATAATGTGTATTTTTAGAGTAGAATAAAATATATATGTAGTTGTAATACGGAAGTCAAGGCTTCAAGTTCATTCTTTTCTCACACCACTTAGCTAGCTATGGCTAACATCCTGGTGCCGACTGGACCAGGATTTATGCACAACGCAATGTCCACACAACTCTAAGACAATACACGAAGAAAACTCATCAAAATATCATGATGAAGCTAGAAATGCGAAGCAGCAATCCACTCGTTTGATCAAAAACTGAAAGAAATAAATACAAGCGCCGAAAAAGAAGCGCCGTCTGAGGAAGAAATAATCGAAATTGAAGACGCCTAGAAGAAATCCGACTACATCAACAAACACGAAATGACATCGCAGAGAAAATTCAAGACATTTTAAAAGACCACGGGATCACAGCCAAAATCAAAACATCTAATGAAAGAAGAAGCCATGAACGAAAACATCTACTTAAACTCAAATGCTTAATTGAAACTAGAAAAATAAACACATACGAAACCGAGAAGCAAGCGCAAGAAACTACACTGTAAACTATCGCGATATCTACCATTTACCACCAACAACAATGAACTATATCGCGTTAACACAATTCATGAACCCAATGAATGGGAATATACATTGCTGTCTCACCTCGGTGTCGACACTGAATCCTGTGCACTGTTCATCATCACAGCTTTAGAGAGAAAGTTGCCAATTAGTAGCTTCCTTGAAAAGCTAGGTCCCTCAGGATAGGGTGATGGCTTCGAGTTAGAAAAATTCCTAAGATCATTCAGGCAAAACCTCAAAAACATCGGAGAGAACACGTCAGAACGGTTTCATCGAAAACCTCTACACCAGAGCAGTTCAACAACAGGCAATTTCGTAGGTGCGGCCTGGGAGACGACATGTCCATACTACGATCAACAACATACGGCCACGAAATGTCCAAAATCAGTTGACGAACGCGAAAAAATCAAACGGAAAAGAACTTATGTACAAATTGTTTGAAAACGGGGCACTATGCCTAAAGATGCCGCAACTCAAGCCATTGTCAGGTCTGTGATAGAGCGCACCACACCGCGCTGCATCAAGATCAACAATCAACGAAACTGACAACCTGATGCATGGTCATCGAGAGTCAACACGAAAGGGAACTACGTCGAAACTGCGTTACCTTGAAATCGGAAAATCGTCCCGCCTGGTGGAACCAATACAAACATTTGCGAAACGAAAATCGGACTTATGTGAACACTCAACCCAGAATTCGTGAGGTGGTATATACAGTTGCTGCTCGTAATGAGGTTATTTTGCTAGAAACCAGTCAGATCTCTCTCGAAAATGCAAGCAAAAAATTATTTGAACAGGCAAACGTCCTGTTAGACCACGGGTCAATGATCAGTTACATTAGAACAGATGTAGCTAACAAACTAGGGCTTAAACCCGACAGCCAGCATTCAATGACGGTCCAAGGATTCGGGGGTCACTCCACTAAACGTATCTACGATATCGCCAGTCGGGGTTAATACTACCGAGGGTGTGAAATACATCAATGTTGCAATTTCAGACGAAATTGTCAAACCCATACATTGCGACCATTGGTCAGAATGTTTAGATTATGTAGAAATAGCTAATCTGGCATTTGCAGATAAATTTGAATCGAATAGATTTATTGTAGACATTCTGATCGGTTGTTGCCATCTGTACTATTATTCTTGGAAAACCGATAGATAAAATTACAGGAGGTCCACTTGTACAACATTGAAACTAAGGCTGTTTTGTTTTTAGAACATTAGAAATGATTCTTCCAACACGCACTGTTTGGCTGCATCCCAAACAGAAAATCACATTGATAATCTAATTTTCTACAACACAACCCTCAACGACTACATGAATCACAGCGTGGCTGAATTCCCAACGCAATTCGACGAAAACATCTGATTCATTTGCATAAGAATACCAGTCCAACATTCGATCAGTACAAGGATGGTTGCTGCTGGGCACCATTGCCTTGGAGGAACGACTGGAAGGAACTCCCAAACAACCTACATCAGTCTCAACAAAGATTGCGACAAGTTATAAATCGTTTGAACCGTATCGAGCTTATGAACTCGTATACAAAGGTCATGCAAAAGCACATCGAAAATCAAACAGTATCGGAATTAAAAGATCTGGAGGCAGTATTAGATGATACAGATTGCTAATATTTGCCTCATTTTTCCGTATTGAAAAAGAGCTCTACTACACCATTACGAATTGTATTTGACGCCAGTGCAGGCCATCATCAAATGATTGTCTATTCCAGGACCGAACCTGTTGGTAGACTTAGTAAAACTAACAAGAGGCCCATGTACTGTGGTAAGGTATTAAGTGATTAATGCTTTACATCTGCGGGAAAATGTTCTATGACGATGTTAGGCCCCATTGCTGAATAATGAAAACAAAAACAGAACGATTTTTCTGAATGCAAAATACTGATGCATAAAAGGTAAATCAACCGGACAAACGTACGCATCAAAACAACGCACAGAGAGCGATGCCGGCGTTGGTGCTTGTTTGTCTTTTTGTTTGTTTACGTCGTTCGGACCTTGGTTTTCATTCTATAGGATTGCTCACTTAACCTCACGACGGGACAGCCTTTGAAGTGTTGCCAGCACATTGTAAGCAGTCAGCAGGACTCAAACCCACTTGTCACTCAGCACTGATAGTGGATGCAACAGCATCATGCCTTATCTCACTGAGCTACCGAGGCCGCTCGATTCAATTCCAAAAAACTACAGTAGTGGCAAATAACCATCGCCATATTGCAATCTATGACAAAAAACGTGTAAATTTAATCACTGTTGTGGTGTTCATCGCATCGAAAAGATAAAAGTAATTTTTCCCGGCGCGCATTACAAAGCATATCTATCTGCCGAGTGCGTAAGGGGCTGCTACCGCCTTGTGAGTGGGCAGGAGGCGAGCAGGGCACCTTTAAGTGAAAACTTATCGTAGAATATAGCCGAACCGATGGAATTTTACGATAAACTGTCAGTCAACTGAATGATGATACAACATCTGCAATTAATCACAATTAATCCCATGGCTATTGATAGTTCTCTGCATACTTAACAATGATATTCCTCCAATAAACAACTCTGGTAAAATTGAATAAAATAATCCGTCTTTATTGGCGAAATTGTATCATGGTGGTAGCCTAACGTTTACCTTTTAATGTTTTGTGACATCATGAAATGGTTTTAACTTTAGTAAAGGCGTTCCCGCACCATTATATAACTTACCTGTACGGGTTTAAGTCACGAGTAGGCCTTCCTACCACTGCTGTAGAAATACATATTCTGACGCTGAGAACTAATCCCAATTAATCCCATGGCTACTAATAGTTGGAATAAATGATATTCAAACACTATGATATTTATAAATCGGAGGTACATAATTTTACATTTTTCTATTCAGAAGAGGCCATTCCCCATTCTTTACTGCCAATGTCAATGTGGACATATCACTGGGCGATTGCTTAACCCCCTCTCATCCACAAGATAACTAACGAGAAAAATACGATAGAACAACTTTTTGGGCCATTAACCCTTTTAAGTTCAAGTTTTTTACTCTGTAACTACCCTAGGAATTCAATTATTTTCAGCCATTGTTGCGCTTTTCGAAAACTCATATTTGATTTTCGTCGTCTTTATCATAAATATCATCTGAACTGTTTTATAAAGTCACTGGATTCACTGTCTATTAGCTCTAAATCATTGTCTCCAAACTCATCATAAGCAAAGATTTATAATAAAACTTCATCTGTTTTCATGATTTTACCTTATTTATTTCGAAAAAATGACAGATTTTGACTCAAAATTGCTCAAAAACAATGAATTGCTACCACCAAAAATTTTCTCGGCGAATAATCAACAGAAACGCCATCTACTGTCTAATGATGTGCTATGATGAAAACCTGTAGGTGAAACGACGATTATTAACACTTTTACAGCGCACGCCGGGACTCAACCTTCGGTCTAGCATGAATGTGAAGCCAATGTTTTTCCGTCTCGACCCAGGGTCGAGCATGAACTTAAAAGGGTTAAATCAGAAATCTGGTGATGCTATCTTGTAGGGAATAATTGAAACATTATTTTAAGTCATTTTCAGCTGTGTCTACTGTTTTATCTATTACTATGAAAATGAGAAGAGTCAGCGCTTTTTTCTTTTACTAACACTTTAATAATAATAATAATAATAAACATTTATAAGGCGCCTGTTTCTTAAAAGATAAGTTCACCGGCGCACTGCAATGGTTCATAGTCAATAAGTATAGGCACGTTGAAAGAGTAGACGTTTTAGTGAACGTTTAAACTGGTTGACATTGTGAATACTACGCAGGTGGTCATCAATGTTATTCCAAAGGGAAGCAGCAACTACAGTAAATGAACGTCCACCAAAAGTACTTAGGTTGTAATAGGCTGGAGACTTTTAAATTTTGATCCATTTTACTAGCATTGACATGACGTCATAGACGTCAACCAATGCTAATAATACAATTCAGAACGAGCAAGATCGCATTTCTATCCATCAAACTACAGGAACAAGATAGATGCTTCGTAAGATTTCTCTGGTTTAAGGACAACATATCACGATAATTTTCGGCTCAACATCTAGCCCCTTTACTCTTGCTGCTGTGCTCTTTGAACACCTAAACATGCACCCAGGAAGAAAGACACTCTAAATATTTGGATGGATATATGAAAGCTGTGGGTACTTGAGTGTGTAATGGGTAGTGTAGTGTGATCTGTGTGCAGTTGTGGCCAGCACACAGATCACATTGTTCAATGGGGTTTGGTCCATGACTCGCGAGATTTTCAACAACACGGAAGTAACGTGTAATAAATGATGACTTGAATTGCATGACTACCTACCACCCCTCATTATTGTTGGAAAACTAAACGTTCGGCACTGACGAAAAATTAGTAATAACATTTTAAAAATGGCCAGAATTTTAACTTAGGTTCTATCTCATTTTTATTTTACAATTGCAATTGGTATAATTTTTTTTTTAAACGGCCATTAAGGCTTCATGTTTCGTCTGCAATTCACTGCAAATAGTTACGCAACTCATAACATTTCAGTGTTTTTGGCAGCTGTACACTCAATCGGCACCGTTCGTGACTAGCTTCACTGCGGAATTATCATTAATTAACATCGTCATATCACATCGTCAACTTATATTGTGCCTTATAACCCTAACAGCCAAACTAATTGAAATGCACACACGATTTCTATCATTGAAAATTGAGAGAGTAGCCATGTTTGTGTTTGCTGCTTCACGTAAATCCCGCGCGGTGGCGCAACCGCGCGGAGTGGGGCCGATACGTCCAGATTGTGTGGGTTACTTCTGATATGAATTCTAAATTCTACGTTAACAATCTTCTGATGTCCGTGTACAGTGTACACGACGAGATGCAGTACTACAAGGAATTTCGAGAAGTACTTGCAAAAGCAAATTTTACATCGAGACAATGGTCTTCAAACTCCGAAACCATAACCAAACAAGGCAATTCGATACTACGTATCTATGTCCCCTGCTATAGCCAGTAGGGAATGAATGACCCCTGAAGATACTGATCTTTGGTATAGAAAAATGATGAGTGTATCCAGGGATAACCATACTATGAAATATCATTTTCCTGCTATGAATGGTTATTTAAGAATTGAGTTTACAGGGAATGACGTTCACAAGCTTTCACATGAATGACCTGTAGTGACCTTGACCTTTGGTCCCCAAAATCAATAGGGCACATCCTCTCCCTAGGGGTAATCATACGATGTAATATCATGGTCCTGCGATCAACGGTTCTTCTTGAATCACATTCACAAGCTCATGCGGACGAACGGACGCTATGACAGACGGACGGACGGAGGTGGATACAAGGTCCCCCGCTCGCGGCCTACGCCGTGCAGGGGACAAGCAGAACTAGATGCTGTAGGGACAAGTGCAGAAACTGTGCCGGCTCTAGAAATGACCTGGGACGTAAACACAGACAAGATGTCAGTATCCGAGAAAACGCTCAGTGATGAAATAACAAAGCGTACTGTAATCTCTCAAATGGCCTCAATATTCAACCCATTAGATCTCATCGCTCCAGTTGTGGTAATAGCAAAAGCATTCGTAAATAAACTATGGCAATCAGCCACAGAGTGGGACGATATACTCACTGACTCTAAACTGGCAGGAATGGAGAAAAATCCAAATAACACTTATGCAAACCCACAAGATCGAATTCTCCAGATGGCTGGGATTCGATGCATAACCGCCCATACAACTCATGATATTCTCCGATGCCACGCCTAAAACGGCACTTGGGTGTGTGGCATACGCAAAGCAAAACCAAAACATAGAAATTCTCGGTTCAAAGAACAAAATTACAATTTTTGGAACTTAAATTTCTGTGTAGTACTTACCCTTTCCTATGGTTTTTGCCAATATTTTCTAAATTTGGTTTGATCGCCAATGGTTTTTCTCTACGAGCCGGTCCTGTGGTATTGTATTTTGCCACCGGGGAAATCCGCCATCTTTTTACGGCATAACAGAACCAAAAATGCAGCTATGCGGGTCAATTGGGCGGGATTCCCACCATAGGAAAGGGTACTAAGTACAACTCGGAAATACAATTTTAGTTCCAAAACATTGTAATATTTCCGTCGAGTATTGTACCCTCTTCTATGGTTTTTGCTAGGCTAGCCTAGCACAAGGATGGTGGGAATGGTAGATGGAAAAACCACCGCTCAAACGCAAAAAAGAGAGTACTTACCAAAGCACGGAATGGAGCACTGTAGCACAGGGAAGACCGGTTGGCCACAGTGAGTCTGTCCAGCTCGAGGCCCCCATCCCTGAATTTTGCAAAATTATTACTTGCTAAAATTATTACTTACTAAAGAGTCCGATCTGAAAGAACGGACACTTTGAGCCATAACAACAGGCCCGAGCTACACTAATGAGCCTAATTGGCCTGACACATCTCGTAAATAAAAGGACGTTAATGGAGATTCCAAAAGGCGGCCTGACAGACTTCTTCCAACGGAGCACCTGAAAAGACTGCGCAGGAAGTAGCCATAGACCTCACTTGATGAGAAACAACTCCCTCCGAGGAAAGATTCTCTTTCAACAAAATGTCCTTGATCAGTGAAAAGACCCATCTGGCCACTGTGTCCCGAGAAATATCACCCTTCAGGTGATCCAACATCAGAATAAATAACCGTTCAAACGTACCCCTTCGTGGAGCAGAGTGATCTAAATAGAAACACAACGCCGGTACAGGACATAACATTTGGAAGGACATAACGGTTTGGAAGACCCGGTTCCACTCGATGTTTTAGGGCTTCAATTCGCCATTGATGACCGACCGAGCCTGGCTGTTGGTTCTTTGCCAAAAACTCTAAAACAGCCCCCAGCGAAAAAATTCCCTCGCTGGCCCGAAGACAATATGACCTTGTCGAACTGAAAGTTCAAGAATCTCAGAACGATGGGCCGAGCAAGCCAAGAGCAGCAAGAATACAGTCTTTTTTGACAAATTTGCAAAATGATGCTGTGGAAAGTGGTTAAAATGGAGCCTCCATTAACTTCTTCAAAATTACTGACAGATCCCATGGTGGAACTACCCTCGGTACCCGAGGCCAGAAAACTGAAATCCCTGCAATTAGCTGGGATATCCGATGATCCGCTATTACATTTGGCCATCCAGAAGCACGCTATGTATGGGAAATCGCGGAGCGGTAACCTTTAATAGTCATTACCTGCAGACCTTTTACTACAAATAGATGCAGTAAAACATCTGCCATTTGAGCTACAGAGGGTGAGAATGGATCAATTTCCCCTGTAGCACACCAATCTGCAAAATGACCCCATTTGGCGTCGTAAATGGTACTAGTCGATGGCCCCTTAGATCCTGCGATAAAGGAGGCAGCCTGTTCTGAAAAGCCCGAAGCTGACAAGGATCGCTGGACAATGGCCAGGCGAGCAGATTAACCCACTGGCTGTTCGGATGATGCCATAAGTTCCCCTGAGATAGAATCGATGGGAAATTCGGAAGAATCCTCTGGGGTTGTCACACAGAAGGTTGAGAAGTAGTAGGAACCATTTCTGCACCAGGCAACATGGTGCAACCAGAACTAAGTTGCAATTGACTGAACTCTCTATTTGATCCAGAAAGCGCGAGAGGACTGGTGTGGGCGGGAACGCATCCGTGTGGGTTTCTGAGTAGGTGCCTGATGTGAGTGCCTATTAACTAGTCGTCTGGGTAAACGAACAGTCAAACACCCCTGGACTAAAGTACCTACTTGGTGAAAACCCACGGGGCTGTTCTGAGGATAAATGGAAGAGATCTCATGTGGAACTCACTAATCATTGCTCTAAATGGCATGTCCCCTGTTTCTTCGAATACATGGATATCCTTCTGAGTCAGGAATTTTCCCGTATCCCGACGATCATGACAACTTCCGTGACGGTCCCTCGAACCGGATCGAGACCTGCTAGAAGAATCTAGAATCTCTTTGCTGGTCGACGAATGATGAGTCAACTGACTTTCTGCAATAACAATCGTTATCCCTCTCGCGATCTATCCTTGATGTGTGAGGAGACCTTGCGTGTTTATTGCATTCACAGCGTCTGGACCTTGGGGAGAGCGAGCTCTATCCCAGGAGCGACGAATGTCAGAATCAGACAAACTGCACACCGATGAACGAACCAGAATATCAGAACGAGGTGAATTCTTGACCGGACCGGTGCCCGAACTGGACCGGACCGGTACCGACTGGTGCCGGGTGGCTTGTGCCGGTATCTCGGCTACCGTGGCCGCACACGCTTGGTTCAGATACTGTAGTCTGAACTGGCCGAACCGCTGACCGACCAGCGACCGGCAATTGACCGGAGGACCTAGTGTTCCTCCCCGGTGAACGGAGTTGGGAAGCCGACCATGCAAGTACAGCCGACAACCGCTCCGCTATACAATTTGAAATAGAATTAGAGACGTCAGTGGGCACATCGGCTGAAAACCAACAAATCTCTACTATTAAATTAGTTAAATTATTTTGGGAAAAAAGAAACAAGGGATAGCCCCCAAACCGAACGGACTCACCATTACGAGAGTGACAACTCCCTTAACTTGGTAAATCCCTTTATTTTTTGGCAAAAAATCCAACACGTTCATAAGCAAGAACGCCAAGAAAAAATATGGCGGATTTTGCTGGTGGCTAAATGCAATACCGCAGGGTCGGGTCGTATAGAAAAACCATTGGCGATCAATCCAAATTCAATAGAAAATATTGGCAAATACGGGTATAGTACTCGACGGGAATATTGTATCCAAAGCAAAAAATTGCTGGATGACTCCTAAGCTTCAGTTGGATGCCATGGTCTAAGCTGCTGGCTACGGCCAATATATCGAAGCATACAAAGCATACAAAGACAGGAACACCAAGATTACCACACAATACTTTACAGACTCACAGGTAGCTTTACACTGGTTGCGTTCACAAAAATATCACAAGATATCACGGAGGCCAAGCCTCGTATCAGCAATGCTATTGACATGCACCAGTTTAACGAATATAGGAGACTTCTACACGTGATAGCGATAGTGAAACAAGCTTTCAAACCAAGTCCCAACAATGCTAGATGCGAGGTCTCTGCCGTCGAGATCTTCGAAGCAGAAAAATTGTGGGTGCAAGATGCTCAAACCTTTCACTTCCCTGATGTCATGGAGCATATTGACTCCAATAAATCCACCAAAGGGCCTGCCATAATTACACAAATGGTCATATCTAGAGACAGACATGGCTGTCTCAGGCCAACTGCAAAAAGCAGATGTGTGAAAGGCCCACAGAAATCCTATTCTCGTACCGAAAGATTCCTACTTAGCTACACTCATTGTGAGAAATGCCCATCTTTCATGGCCCAGGTCTGACTGTGAGCCAAGTTCACAGGCGCTTTTGGTTACCATCTCTCAGATCGTTGGTTAAAAAGGTGCTACATAAATGTGTCACGTGCAAAAGATTGTTTGGTAAACCGTACCTGGCACCAGACCTGCCACCATTGCCGGAAATACGCTTAGATGTCATCAGGCCATTTTCACCCGTTGCAATCGACTTTACGGGCCATCCATTTTTCAAAGAAGGCAACAAACAACCCAAAATGTGTAAATATGTTTGTTCATGTGCTGTGGAACTAGCGCCATTTATCGAGATTGTCAGCAATATGACAGCTGACTCTGGGCCTTTCGCAGGTTCTGCAGTACATAATCGTTGCCATATATGGTATACACCTACAACACCCTGACCGTCCTGGCGGGGGAGGCTGAGATTAAACTTTTATTTGAGATTCAGGGATCCCACCAGTAGTAACCAAAAAGTCGGAAATCAATTTGACCTCATTCTGCCCTTGCAAGCACCGTGCCGTGCAAAGCCGAAGAGGGGTTTCAAATTGCCTCTAAAATTTGAGGCAATTTCCAAGGCATCTGGGAAATTCTTGGGACTAGAATCTAGCAAAAATTAATCAATCAGTTTGATGTGGAAGCCATGTTTGATTTATAACAAATGTAGCGAAGATTCTGATTGGTGGCTGAAATCTTCTAACAAACGATTTAAAGTGGTTTCGAATCCTTGAAGCAGCAGCTATTTTCTCGGCAAAAAGATTTGTCAATAGTTATAATTAATTTCATTCGAATATAAAACAAGAGCCCCAAGGGCACTATGGCCAGCCTGTTAGCTTTTCATAAAATGGCAAATGATGCATTCTGTGGGTTAAATTTGTCCAAATACACTCCCAGCTCATAGACTAGTCAATACCTGGCTAACACAATTCAATCATGTTTTCATGAGTAGCACAGACAGCGACTGGAGCTGGCAGGAACAAATACCTCAGATAAATCTTTTCCCTTGGTCTAATTGATTTGAATGCGGAATAGAATTGAATTTTCTGTAATTTGCTCAATAAAACAATTCAATACAGTAAAATTGAATTGGATTTGATATTTTTTTGCAGAATAACATTTGATTAAATTTGCAGTTTGAGCACATGGCTAATTAGCATATCAAGATCATCCTACCTATTTGAGAAATATTTTCTGTAGTGCAAATGAAAATATTCCTCCCAAAAACCAAATCAACTGAAGATTTCACAGAAATCGATATTGAAATACCATTTTAGATTATTAAATAAAACCCGGAAGTAAAACGGTAGATCATAACCCATCATAACCCCCTTAATTTTACATCAAATCTTTATAGATCTCAGAGACCATAAAAAGGTGTGTTGGAATCATCAAGATAGCTATAAGAAAAATAGGTAAACAACCTCCAGCCCCTTACACCAAACCAGCTATTGTTTGGTCGTGAAATTTCATTAATACCTAATGAAGAATTAGACCAAAAAGATATACCGTAAAAACCGGCGTATAAGTCGAGTTTTTAATCCTTGATTTTACCACTAAATTATTGACCTCGACTCATACGCCGAGTACAGATTTCTACTAAGTATTTTCAGGTCACAAGAAATATTGATTCTACCAGACAAAAAAGACAGTGTTCATCTTCTCACAGCTATAACAGTTTGAATAATTATTCATGAAAAATAAAGTAATTTAATGAAAAAAACTTCTTTCATTTTGACACAGCTTCATTTAAAACGATGTATTCATATATGCGCGCTCATAGCAGCGCTTAATACATTAGGATATATATAGCGTGTGACTCACACTACTATATCACTGTATGGTAGTGTATCATACCTGAGTGCGTGTGTAACAGTCTATTGATTAACACACAGCAGCAATCAGGCTGACGCGCAGCGGCGTGCGTGAAGGTGCACATCGTTATCAAAACAAACTATTCAACATAATGATACAAGTAATTATTCTTCTAAGAGAAGGGACTCGACTTATAAGCCGGATATATGTTAAAATCATGAAATGTAGGTCTAAAAATCGACCTCGACCTATATGCCGCATAGATTTATATGCCGGTTTTTACGGTATTTGATCCAGAATTTGGTCAAACTAACGAACAACTACAGAAAATGGCACACCGTAGATCACAATTACTCTGTCACTTTCAACGAAGGTTCGGAAATGAGTACTTACCCGCTCTAAGAGAATGGCATAGCCAAGAAATAAAAAAACGAAATTCTACGGCAAACACAAAAACAAAATCAGCGATATCGTGGTCATATATGACAGGGATCTACCCCGTCAAAAATGGAAACTTGGCATTATAACATCATTACTACTGGGGCTGGATGGTTTCATAAGAGCCGCCCATGTGAAAACAGGCAATGGGAAATGTAGGGCAAGATGTAGGAAATGTAGGATCTCCTTATCCTTATCTCTCAACTCTCCTTATCAGTTCACTTTCAGTCAGGCATTGCGGTTATTCAATCCTTTAACGCAAACTCTAGATAACCCGGTGTCATCCACGTCTCTATCCCCCAGCGCATGCGCAGTTAAATAATGTATCTTTTTAGTGTAGAATAAAATATATAAGCAGTTGTAATACGGAAGTCAAGGCTTCAAGGTCATTCTTTTCTCACACGACTTAGCTAGCTATGGCTAGTGACAGTTTTGAGCACTAAAATCGATTTGTTCTTGGATTTGCAATAACGTATAAACAGCCGATAAAGATGAAATTATAGTAGTCTGTGTAGTAAGCATGTTCAACTATGATGATAAAACATAGTAACAGGTTTTCCCTTTGAGTCACAAGTACATGGTAGAACAGTTCGTGATAATGATGTCACTGCTGGGAAGGCCCTTCCAGAGGGATTTCTAAGTGATACCCTTCTGAAGGGCTTTCCCTGTGATGTCAGGAAACAAGGACAAGCATTGATTAGTAGAATGGGGAAAAATTCTGTGAAGTTTTGCGCATTATATAACAGTTGTGCATATCCATTGCTTACAATTTGTGCAACCAAGAGCTAACGGAGAGTTACTCTCAGGACCATTCTATAAGGATCGACACAGTTGATCCTAAAAAACCTTTTATTGCAATTTATTCCCCGTTAAGCCCAATTTTGAGTTATATTGACCTGACTAACAGTGACAGAACACATCAACTTACTCTTGTCATCTCTATTTAAAATGTAGTACATGATCTGTCCGTTCAATCCACCATCTTCGTCTAACGCCAAAACACGTCCAATTGAAGTCTGAGCTTTTACCGTCTCTAATGTACGCATTGTATATTCAGATTCCTCAAAATGAGGAGTGACGTCATTGAAATCAATCACTCTAATATTTACCTGAAAGAAATGCAAACTACTTTACACGAAGACCAAATCTTCATTATAAAATGATCTCATATCTGAGTCAATGTTATTATGAATTGTTAAAGTTCCAGGCATCACAATCTGTCTTTGTTATAAGGCCAAAACTAAATATATGTATGGTTACAATCCGCTAATTTTTTTTTTGGATTGGAAGGTAGGGAAATCATTCTATAATTACCATGGAAGCGATAACAATAAAAATCATTTGATTCACTTGTATTTCACCTGATGAGGGGATGTAATCCCGAAAACATTTGTGTTAATAAACTTTTTTCATTTATTAGAAAATTAGTATTTTATTATCGCTTCTATGGTACATCGCATGAACTGTCCGTGTGTAAAATAAACCCTTGGTATATGATCCAAATAATACAAAATGGCTTTCTGTGACCTTGACCTTTGACCAAAAGAACCCGAAATCCTATCAGTTACCCTCAGTTCCTCAAATTTCACTCAGTTATTTCGAAACCGTTTTTGCTCTTTAGTCAGGAAAAAACTTTCTGAGACCTTGCCTTTGAACATATACAGGAGATAACAATAACATCTAATCAGCAAAACCTACAGTCCATTTTTATTGTCAGTAACTTATCAAAACAATCACACAAAATGCATAGTAACCTTGAAGAACTGGCCACCAGTCAACAATCGTGTAGGGTGTAGGGTGGCCACCCTACACGATGGTTGACTGGTGGCCAGTTCTTAATCTCCTTAATCAATTGGGTTCCCCTACATAACTAAAAAATCTCACCAACGATTTGTACATAAGATAGTTGCCTAAATAGGTATTTTAAAGAATAATCATGGCCACCAATAACCAATGTTGTAAGGTGGATTCTCCAAAGGCAAATGGATTCTTCCTACGTGATCCGACAACATGTCATACATGCACAATAAATGGATTTATGATGGCTTCATAGACCGGCATTTCATAAAAATTCCTTCAGATATTGAGGATTTGAAATTACCGGCACTGATGTTTGTCGTCTGTTGTTTGTACCAGCATTATTCGGATTATCAGTGGCAGTTACTCGGAGATTGTACATTTTCATCTGCTCAAAATCTAAAACAGCTCCATCAGCGATGTTAATACGGCCCTAGAAAAGAATAGCACAATCTGTTAAGAAGACAAAACCTCTGCAGCCCAAGGAATGTATACAACATATGTAAGGTGAAAAACATGACATCTGGACTATAGCTCTATTCAATTACCCCTCCTAATTCAACAGCTTGTTACTTTTAAACAGTACCTTATACGAACTTAGTGCGTCTACTTTTTACTTTTTATACCATCCGCGCCAATGAAAATCAATGAAATGTGCCATCAACAGCAATAGGGCCTACGTCGATGGGCCCTCAATGGCTTGTACAATTATGTTATTATCTTAATCGGCCAAAAAAGTGTAGAAGTCATGGGCGCTTTGGCCACTATGGCTGCTACGGCCCTGTTTATATACAGCTACAAAGTAGCGATAATAGGTAGTCTTCATTCATTATACTGTTATATGGAAGTCATAACTCCTTATTTATCTAATCGGTCTGAACTGTAGCCTATGATTGCAGCAGTACAAGATTTCTAGTAGACATTGTTATTATTGGCAACGCATTTTATTCTATTACATGGAAGTAATAAATCCTTTTTGAATTGATCTGTCCGACTCAGCTTATCCGCAGCCTCCATCTATAAATTATGTAGAACTAAATCAAGCTGCCATTTTTCTATACCGGTACATGTAATCACAGGAAGATTCCCCCATTCTTACATAGGTGGACAGTTCAGTGCTGATAAATTTACAATGTTTCCCTTTGTTCAGTGCTTTTATGATGATGAATCGTCCCTTACAAAAAATTCACACATGTTATGTGTGTGAATAACACACATAACATGTGTGAAGGGTGTGAAAGACACAGAAAACACATGTGATTCCAGCTATCACATGTGTGATCTGTGTTGTGGAGCATATCACATGTGTGAATAACACATGATCACATGTGCGATTCTGAAATACATGTGTGATTGAGAAATACATGTGTGATTCATACATGTGATTGGCTCAACAACACAGATCACATGTGTAACCGCTAGGATCACACATGTCATTAGAATAACACATGTGATTAACATCAGTTATTCCAATCTGCAACACAGTGTGAATATTTCGGATATGAACCATTCCCATGTTGGTTCCAAATTATGAACATCTGCATTTTTGTCATAGAATCCATGTTGGAATAAGAATATTTCCATAACTGAACTCATTATTTCAACATTTTCAACACATGGTTAGATTTTATCTAACACTGGCGCCCCTACTGTGCAAAAACCAAGTACGAATGTCCACGGACTATCGAGTTTGTATTTTCATTCGGCTTAATAAATAAAATAAGGTTATGATATGTTTTTACACTCTCTGTTGAGTTCTTAAAAAAATATAAATATTCAAAAACGACTTCGAAAAATCAGCAGGTATTTACGGGATTCGAACCGTTGACGACGGCTAGCAAAGGAACAGGAATGAGCGTGCAGGCACGCACGGCGCCATTTGCAATTATTTCGAGGATAGTCGTTGCTGTTTTTAATCAATTTTCATGGTTAATATCTTAGTTCGAAAAGTCTGGTGTTTGAATCCAAGCTCAAAAGCAAGTATTATTGTGTTTCATCAAATATTTATCGTCGATGATGTTAATTGAATGTACTGTAATCGGTAAAATCAGTGGCGTGTACCAATCAATCAATTAAATCAAATTCATCCAAACTTTATTTCATGGACATGATTGATGCATTACAAATATTTCATTTATTGATGCATGCAAAGTACAACATGTCCATGCTTACAAGTAGGCCTAGATTACACCATGAACTATTTTTAAATCACGATATGTCCAGGAAAAAGACACTCGTTTGCATACTATAAGCCTACTGTATAATTCCTAAACTGAATGATCAGCCGGTATTGAACAGTATTTGCCAATTCTTTCTACATTTGAATGAATCATTTACAATGGAATTTTCCGTTATTAATCTATGGAGTCAGTACATTTCCTCGAGTAGTAATTTATCTACATGGAGAATGAAACGTATACACTCAGCCGGAACAAATTACTGAAAAAGAGGTTTTGAGTCCTGTTATGGTAAGTGTTGATTGAAAAAAGTTATAAGCTAGTGTTACAATAGCGCCGTTTATTTTTGTCATGTTTCACTTAATAATGTTTTTATCAAATGATTGATATTAGGGTTATTGATTTATTGATTGGAATTGTTTGGAATTGTGTGTAGTATTTAAGTGTTTTATAATTTTGTCTCATTCCAGATCATGTTCTGAATTGTAGATTGGGGGTTACGGCGGCCCAAATTAGAAAGAAGATTGGACAAATGCTGAAACAGTATAAATTGACGAAGTAAATCTGTAAATATTTGAAAATAAAATTCCCATTAATATGTAAGCTTACACAAGTGAGTTATTACATTTCGTTGGTAATTTTGAAACTTTATTTTGTTTTGCCTCTATGGGGATCTCCTTTCAGGCAATGAGTTTTTAGAAAATTGTGAAGTATGGATGAAACATCATGTCCAATGAAAGAAGTGGTCAAATTTTGACCATTATGAATGTGTACTTATACTTCTTCTTGAATACAGTCGTGCGGAGCTGGAACAATGAGGATGACTGCAGATCACATGTGTTCAGGGCTGTATCACAAGTGTGATTCACATGTGTAAAAATGGGACAAAATCACAACGTGTGATAATGTCCCATTTTTAAACATGTGAATCACACGTGTTTTTAAAAAAATCACATGTGTGATTTTTTGTAAGGGGTTCAATACCAGATTGAGTACTTGTAGATTATAAGGTTAATCTAGCCTATGGAATTAATCTAAGCTTATTATTTCCTGGTTTAAAATCTTTCAAGTACTTTAAAATACATGAATCAAGAAACAATCAATGAAAATCTAAATTATAGGCTTCAAATATTTTTACATAATTTCCAGCTCAAACCAGTCATGGTGATTCAAGTGTCAAACACATGATGTAAAATTATGTCAAGCATAGTCAACAAGGAGAAAACACTGTGCTCTTTGATCAATGTTACATCTTACCATAGAAGAATAGATGATCTGTTTGATAGCAGTACATATTAAACCAGGCCGGCCGGTTACTGTTGTCAAGTCCATCAAGTGAATGTGGCTTTCAATAGTTTTTAAGTAGGATAATTTTTAATAGTAAAGCAATTTAGGTCTAAGCTAAAAACGTTTTTAAATGTGACACCACATCTTCGCAAAACCATTCGACAATTCAAATGTGGATCTGTTGATGCATGCAAATACACTAATCTGCTCCGTGGGAAACGTTACTTATTACTAAAAATTGATACAATGACAATGCTATTGCTTCGCGTCGTGCACTAGAAAAAAGAATCAAAATCGTCAGTGTTGCAAACAAGATAGGCCTACGTACAGATAATGGGGCTCCAAACACTATTGCTAACGTAGGACATAACGTAAGGACATAGAAACAAGTTCAACTGATGACACTTTATACCATATCTAATCACTTAAGAACAGTTTTCAGCGTTGCTCAGACTACAGATCTCCGCATTAACTGCGTGAGGTTTTTACTGCGGAATAAGGCTGGTGGGCCCTGGTGCGCTGACATTATTTCGGTGTTTAAATAGTAAGTTTTTCTAAACTATGAAATAAACAGATTTCATCATAAAGGCATTTGTTTCGTGGAATATGTAATAAAACTTTGACTTCGTTATCAATATTTCTTGCGACTGTGATTGAAGCTCCCGTACTCATTAAAGTCGGATATAATTGCGACTGAAATCTCAGCAGGCTAAATAATTTACGCTGGTTTTGACGGTAATGAGTAGTGACTGTCTGGAACTGCAACGGATGATCCAACCTTATTCGAAAACCACAAGTTCTACACTGTGTTATTGTGTACGGAGCACTCCCGAGTCTCTCAGCATTAAAGTTGAATATCGCGAGGCGTTAGACTTGATCAGCTATGTACTATTATATACTTGTTCTGTGTTACAGGTACAGCGAGTGTATTGAGCATCACTGTAGCAACGCGCTACAGCGGCTTGAACTAATGAGTAACGTTGATTATTTTATAACCAAATTTGAGCATTTATAAACATCAGAATCAAATATAAACCAAGCTGCACTGTGTACACCATGTAGAAAATATATGTGCCAATTTACAGAAAAATTGGTCGACACAAACAGCTAAAATCGTGTCATATAGAAACATCCACAGACAGACAGACAGACATCACGACGATGCCATAGATGGGTTCGTCTGACGACAAAACCCATAAAAAATCAAGAAAATACTTTTTTGTAACTTTCTTCTTTGTGGTCCAATTTTCTTCGAATTTTGGGGGACAGTGTACCTTATTATAACAAATCTATTTGAAACTGTTTCATATATGTTTATTTCCTGTAAATTATAACAAGATGTACAAAGTAAATGCAATGTAAAAATAAATAGAAAGTAATTACAAATTTTATCCAGAAAAACGTTTTGTTCCAAGTAAAACCATTCCCAGTGAAGACAATTACTTAACAGCTTACCGTATTTTCCGGTGTACAAGTTGACCCGGTGTATAAGTCGAGGTCAAATTTTCAGTTTAAAAAGTTGTGCTAGGGCTATAGTCGGTGTAAGTCGAGTCGCTTCTTCATGTGTTTACATATGTCACATTGAAAACAGTGCCGATGTCATTCTCATAGTAGTTGAGAGTCTTTACCAATGTTTGCATTATTAGATCATTGGGATCTGTTGTTTCTGTGATATCAAATTACCGGATTAGTGCTCATTGTTTGTATCCACGTGTTGAATGTATATAGTGTATACGTTGAATGCCGCGCGCCTGTAGTCTAGTATTAGACTGACTGTGTATTGATTATTGGCACGCTGCCACAGCATCGCAGCTAATATAAACACTGTACAATGAATATACGCGGTTTTCTTTCTCTTTTGATTTTTAACATTAGTTAATTTTGAAACATTTCCAAACTATAGGAAACTATTTTTATCAACATCCTAAATTCTAATTGGTATATGAGTGTAGCCTAACATAAATTAATATTCCATTTCATCGTGGCGACCTTGAACTCTAAACATCGTCAGTTTAAAACGATATCGAAAGTGTAGCCGGTGTATAAGTCGACCTACGTTTTTTGGACATGATTTTTGGTCTCAAAAACTCGACTTATACACCGGAAAATACGGTATACGATAAAAAGCATCCAGCTGGTATATTTACATAATTCTGCTGGCAATTGTAGCAATGGTCAGTGAGTTGCTATGGAGCTCCTTCTCAAACATCAATCAGATTTTGCATTAGCTGAGATGTCTGGAACCAAAACCCAAATTTTTTCCTTATTGGCTGGTTCAATAGCATATTTGATTTTAATGCCAACCTCAGAATATGATAATAAAGAAGTGGGAATATTTCTCTCAAAGTCAATAATTTGAATATCAGACAGACCTTTATGGTAATATTTGGGAGGAAAGTCAATTGAATTTCAGACCCATAGGTCAAATTTCCATCGTTTTACTTTATGTTCCGTGATTTATCCTGAGTCCGTATCCGGACTATAGTATGTACTCTAAGATGGCTGATTAATAAAGTCCCGTTGCATCTAAGAAGTCGTTATAGTTCCGGTTTTATGGGTCTGTTCTCCATCACAGATGACACGAAACATGGTGGCAGCGGTGGGATCCGATAATAGCCAGTGAGTGAAAAACTATCAGCTACCAACATCGTACTGTGTATACTATACTACCTCTACTGCGCCACGTCATCACCTGTTGTTTGTGTGACGTGTGAACTGACTCTCTCCGAAGATGGCTGAGAACGGTAGTAATACGATACCTCATCGTGATGAGAGTGATCCAATTCCTCGTCCCATACCAGGCATTAAACCACCTCAGCCTCCAGATCTGACTTGCAATGCAGCGCAAAACTGGAAGGTTTTCCACCAGAAATGGCGAAATTATTCCATAATCACCAGACTTTATGATCAGAATAGCGAATATAAAGTAGCACTATTGCTACACACCCTTGGAGATGAGTTACTAAAGGTATATAATGGGTTTACCTTTGCCACTCAGGAAGCCCAGCGAACAGAATCCGAGATTCTAGAGAAATTTCGTAACTTTGCAGTGGGTGAAACTAACGAAACGTACGAAAGATTCCTATTTAATAAGAGGGACCAACTTCCGGATGAATCGTTTGGGGTGTTCCTGTCTGCAATTCGATCGATGATAGAAACGTGTAACTATCATGTTGACAGCGTTGATTCTATACTCCGTGATCGCGTCGTTCCTGGCATACAAGACTCTGATACTCAGAAAGCGCTCCTGAAAGAACGGCATCTTACTTTGTCGAAGGCTATAGATATAGTCGAGTCTGCTGAAACTGCTGAGGCACATGGGAAAGAATTCCGAAATGAGCCGATAAATCATGTATCGTCCTACTTGAGACCAAAACCGAAAGTAATTCAATATAACAGCGGTCGATCACCACAGCGCCCTACCACAGTCAGGTGAGAGACAATCGAAAACTGGTTCGATCCGGACGTGTAAGTTTTGTGATCAACGACACGCAATGAAGAAGACAGACTGTCCAGCATGGGGAAAATCTTGCAATAACTGTAAAGGAGAAAATCATTTTGCGGCAAAATGTCCGAAGCCGAAACAAGTGAACGTAGTTGATACTAATTCTTGTTCGGACAACACGATGAGTGGATCAACAGTGTTTCCTCGACTTGTAAATCCTCGAGTGAAGTGCGATGTCATATGATGGTAGGGACACAGCCGGTCATTTTCCAAGTGGACACCGGGGCTGCTGTAAATATTCTACCATTACGTTATGCTATACAGTGTGCTGTATACTATATACTATATGCTAGTGAGCTGAAGCCTACTATACGCAAATTGAAGATGTATGATGAGGAAGTCGTCACACCGCTCGGTGTATCCCGTGTTGTTGTTAAGAACCCTAAGAACCGGAAATGCTACTCCGTCGAATTTGTCGTAATAAAAGAAGACCTATCACCCTTACTGGGTCTGAAGGCCGCTGAAGGGATGAAACTTGTAATGGTTAACAACAGCCTTATGGAACGAGTAGCCTGTGTCGGGGTAACCCATAAATATTCAGATGTGTTTGAGGAGAAACTGGGCAAACTGCCAGGGCCCGTCCATCTGAAGGTTGATGAAGCGGTGGAACCAGTCGTTTCTCCGTCACGGCGAATACCTGTAGCCCTTCGTCCTCAGATGAATTGCAACGCCTCTCTAAAATGGGCGTAATTGAACCGGTCAATGAACCCACCCTGTGGGTGAATCAGATGGTCGTCGCGGAGAAGAAGAACGGATCTCTATGTATATGTCTAGACCCTCGAAACCTAAATCGCGCACTAAAACATAAACATTACCAACTGCCGGTGTTGGAAGACACACTTCACAATATGGCTGGGTCGAAGGTGTTCTCTAAATTAGATGTCAGCTCTGCCTACTGGCATGTTGAGTTGGATGAACCTTCGAGTCTACTTACCACTTTTCAGACGCCATTCGGGAGATATAAATGGCGTCGTTTAGCTTTTGGATTATCAGTGTCATCAGAGATCTTCCAGAAGAGATTCTTGAAGCAATCGATGGCCTAGGAGGGGTCGAATGCATAGCTGATGACATCGTAGTACACGGAAAGGATACTGAAACGCATGATCGAAACCTTGAAGCATTACTGAAACGTTGTCGTGATAAAGGTATCCAGTTGAACGTAGACAAACTCGAACTTAGGCTACCAAGAATCACGTTCATGGGACACTGTATCTCTGACTCTGGGTTCGAACTGGATCCAAAAAAAATTACAATTTTTGGAACTAAAATTTGTATTTCCGAGTAGGACTTACCCTTTCCTATGGTTTTTGCCAATATTTTCTAAATTTGGATTGATCGCCAATGGTCTTTCTATACGGCCCGGCCCTGCGGTATTGCATTAAGCCACCGGCGAAATCCGCCATCTTTTTACGTCATAGCAGACCAAAAAAAAAACAGCTATGCGGGGCAGGTGGGCGGGATTCCCACCATAGGAAAGGGTAAGTACTACTCGGAAATACAAATTTTAGTTCCAAAAATTGTAATATTTCCGTCGAGTACTGTACCCTTTCCTATGGTTTTTGCTAGACTAGCCTAGCACAAGGATGGTGGGAAAGGTAGATAGAAAAACCACCGCTCAAACGCAAGGTAAGAGGGAAAAAGAGAGCACTTACCCAAGCACGGAATGGAGCACTGTAGCACAGGGAAGACCGGTTGGCCACAGTGAGTCCGTCCAGCTCAGGGCCCCCCCAGAATTTTGTGAAATTAAAACTTGCAGATATGAGCCCAAACTATGTACAAGGATACACCCCCTGTGATCCTGATAATGCAACATAATTATTCTACACTAAAGGGTCCGATCGGAAAGAACGGACACCTTGAGCCATGACAACAGGACCAAGTGAAGCTAATGAGCCTACCTCTTCTGAAACATCCCGTAAATAAAATGACGTGAATGTCGATGGAGAATTCCAAAAGGCGGCCCGACAGACTTCCTCCAACGGAGCACCCGAAAAGGCTGCGCAGGAAGTAGCCATAGACCTCACTTGATGAGAAACCACTCCCTCCGAGGAAAGATTCTCCTTCAATAAAATGTCCTTGATCAGTGAAGAGACCCATCGGGCCACTGTGTCCCGTGAAATATCACCCTTTAGGTGATCCAGCAGCGGAATAAATAACCGCTCCCATGAACCCCTCCGTGAAGCAGAGCGATCTAAATAGAAACACAACGCCCGCACAGGACATAAAGACCTGTCCGGGATGCCGGTTCCACTCGATGTTTTAGGGCTTCAATTCGCCATTGACGCCCAACTGAGCCTGGTCGTTGGTTCTTTGCCAAAAATTCCAAAGCAGGCCGCAGCGAAACAAATTCCTTCGCTGGCCCAAAGACAATATGACCTTGTCGGACTGAAAGCGCATGAATCTCAGAGCGACGGGCCGAGCAAGCCAAGAACAGCAAAAATACAGTCTTTTTTGACAAATTTGCAAATGACGCTGCCGAAAGAGGTTCAAATGGAGCCTCCATTAACTTCTTCAAAATTACAGACAGATCCCATGGCGGAACTGTCCTTGGTACCCGAGGCCGGGAAATAGAAAACCCTGCAACCAGCTGGGATATCCGATGATCCCCTGCTACATTTGGCCATCCAGAAGCACGCAATGTATGAGAAATCGCGGAGCGGTAACCTTTAATAGTTATGACCTGCTAACCTTTTACTACAAATAGGTGCAGTAAAAAATCTGCCAATTGAGCTTCAGAGGGTGAGCATGGATCAATTTCCCCTGCAGCACACCAATCCGCAAAATGACTCCATTTGGCATCGTAAATGGTACTTGTTGATGGCCGCTTAGATCCTGCGATAAAGGAGGCAGCCTGTTCTGAAAAGCCTGAAGCTGACAAGGATCGCTGGACAATGGCCAGGCAAGCAGATTTAACCTCTGGCTGTTTGGATGATGCCGAAAGTTCCCCTGAGACAGAAGCGATGGGAAATTCGGAAGAATCCTGGGGTTGTCGCACAGTAGGTTGAGAAGTGGTAGGAACCATTTCTGAGCCGGCCTACATGGTGCTACCAGAACTATGTTGCAATTGACTGATCTCTCTATTTGATCCAGTAAGCGCGGCAGGACTGGTGTGGGCGGGAACGCATACGCATGCATCCCCGACCAGTCCAGAGAGAAGCCAACGACCCCCCACGCTTCCGCGTCTGGAAACGGGGACACAAACAGAGGACACCTCCGATTGAACCGGGTGGCAAACAGATCCAGCAGCGGATTGCCAAACATGCCCCGAACCCGATCGCCTACTTCTTGGTGGAGAACCGATTCTGTCGCAATAGCCTGACCTCGACGAGACAGAGCATCGGCCATCACGTTCCTTTTCCCTGCTAAATGTGCCACAGTCAGGGACACGCCCTTTGTCTGGCACCGAAGAAGAATTTTGGCCGACAGACCTGTGAGGGTTTCTGAGTGAGTGCCCCCTTGGTTCTGAAGGTAAGCCCTCACTGTTGAATTGTCTGTGGCTAACCAAACGTGGTTGCCCTCCACTCTCCTGTGAAAGTACTTCAGGGCCTTCCGCACGGCCAGCATTTCTAGGAAATTTATGTGGTTGGTCGCCTCGTAGCGAGACCATCTCCCGGCTTTGACTCGGTTCTCCAGATGTGCCCCCCATCCTTGGTGACTGGCATCCGTGAATACACGAACTGGAGCCTCTAACGGGGCTAGTGACACCCCGAGCCGAAGATTCGTAGTTGCCGCCCACCACTGAAGATCCGGATCGGTTCGAGGTACGGGAATCAAGGCCTCCCAGTTGCCCTTCGACTGAGACCAGAAGACCTTCCAATATTGTTGCAAGCGCCTGCTTTTGAGGCGGCCTAAGGGCACCACCAGACCCATGCAGCTGATGGAGCCTAGAAGCCGTGACCAGTAACAAGCTGTTGGACTAAGTCCAAGACTGAGTTCATTGCCTCCCGACATTCCTGAGCCGAATTCGCGACTTTTAACCAGTCGTCGAGGTAAACGAACAGTCGAACACCCCTTGACTGAAGTACCTTCTGAACTGACTTGACCAACTTGGTGAAAACCCACGGGGCCGTACTGAGGCCAAATGGAAGAGACCTGAATTGGAACTGGCGGCCTTTCCACTTTATCCTGAGAAATCGCCGAGATTTTGGGTGAATTGGAACCTGAAAGTAAGCATCTTTCAGGTCCAACGAAGCCGCCCATTGACCCGGACGGAGCCCTTGAATCACGTCCTTGGTTATCTGGAACCTTGGAATGTCTAGGTGCCGATTGAGGGATGACAGATCTATCACTGTCCATTGACCCCCTGTGGCCTTTGGTACCATGAATATTCGAGAAAACCAGCCAGGAGAAGTTTTGTTGCAAACTGGTTCTATCGCTCTCTTCTCGGCCAATTCCTTGAGAGCCGGAGAGATTAAGGCCTCCCGACCTGGTTTTGGCCGCATGTCAGGAGGTGACCTCATCAGGCACGGTCGCCTTAGGAAAAGGAGACGGTAGCCACGAGAGACGACCCGGGAGGGCCAACCGTCTCCAAAAAGGTCGGACCAATGGGTTGCTGCCTGCTGCAGACAACCTCCCACTGGTCCCAAGAATTCATTTCGAGTTTTTCCCAAAGGAAGAGCCCCTTTTTGGAGCCTTCCCCTTGCCTCGATACGAACCGGTGGCTAAATGCAATACCGCAGGGCCGGGTCGTATAGAAAAACCATTGGCGATCAATCCAAATTTAGAAAATATTAGCAAAAACCATAGGAAAGGGAACTGTACTCGACGGAAATACTCGTGCCGTGAAAGAAATCAACACTCCAAACAATGTTGAAGAACTCTGCCGTTTTCTCGGTATCGCTAACTACCTGACTCGTTTTATACCGAATCTGAACTCCCTGACCTTTCCTTTGCGAAACCTACTAAAGAAGGATGTGCCGTTCGTATGGTCTCAGTCGCAAATCGAATCTTTTGAAAAGGTGAAAGGATTGATATCCGAAACGCCTGTGTTAGCCATGTATGATCCTAATAAGGAACTGATACTCGAAAATGACGCATCTGAATACGGGATTGGATCAGTGTTAATACAGGGTGATCGTCCTGTTGCGTACGCGAGTCGTGCCCTAGCTGACACCGAAACTCGATGGGCACAAATCGAAAAAGAGATGCTCGTGATCGTCTACGGTTTAGAGAAATTCCATCACTACACGTACGGACGTGATATCGATATTGTGACCGATCACAAACCACTCGTTGCGATAGTAGACAAACCACTTCATAAGGATCCAAAACGACTACAGGCCTTGCTGCTCCGAGAAACCGGATCATGAACTCGTATCTGTGAACTTGATTAACTTCTCACCAATCAAGCCAGATCGCTTGCAACAGATAAGGGATGCTACTGCGCTGGATGAGACCCTTACCTCGTTAAAACAGACCGTTATCAAGGGTTGGCCTGATTCGAAGGTCAATCTATCGGCGGATCTAGTCCCGTACTATCACTGTCGGGATGAATACACTGTCCAAGATGGAATAGTGTTGCGTGGTGAAAGGGTCGTAATCCCAAAAAGCATGCGCGCAGAGATGAAAGATCTGTTACACGCTGGACATCTTGGCATCAACTCCTGTCTTCGTCGCGCTAGGGAGTTGATATACTGGCCAAGGATGTCTGCAGAAGTCTGACAGTTCATCGAATCATGAAGCACATGTTCTACCTACGCTGGCCGTCAACCGGAAGAACGGTTGTATATGCATGATGTTCCTTGCAGGCCATGACAAAAGGTCGGTTCGGACCTTTTCATTTATAAAGATAGACATTATCTAGTGAGCGGTTTCTTTGAACTTGATTATCTCCCGTTGACTGATGCCAAGACTGTTATCGCCAAGATCAAGCATCACTTTGCACGGAATACTAGACACATTTGTGAGTGATGGTGGTCCTCAATATACTTCCTCAGAGTTTAAAACCTTTGGGAAAAGTTGGGGATTCTCACATGAGTTCTCGAGTCCCGGAAATTCCAAAGCTAATGGAGTTTCGGAAGCTGCCGTAAAACAAGCTAAACGGTTAATGCGTAAGTCGTTTCTGTGTAATGAAGACCCCTACATTGGTCTTCTTAATGTGCAAAGTACTCCGTCCGAAGGATTGAAGAGTAGCCTGGCGCAGATACTCTTCGGACGTCGCACTAAGACTCAAATACCCACCACAGCCAAATTCCCTAAACCGAATTCTGCATCCTCCATTGAGGGGGAGATCCGAAAGAAACAACATATGAAAATAGAAACGGCTGCCAGATTGTATGCTAATCGGAAAGAGTTAAAACCCCTTCAACGTGGAGACGTAGTGCGCGTGCAACCAACACAACATGGCGACAGAGCGTGGCAACCCGCTAGTGTTGTGAAACGGTTGAAAGAGAGAACATTTGAGATTCAAACACCCAATGGTACGCGTTTGCGACGAAATAGGCAACAGTTGCGATTGAAACCACATGGAGTCCGCGAAGCTCCAAGTAGAAGTGGTACCGATCCTCCGATGGCATCTCCCGGAATTTCCGTTGCGAATGATAAGACCATTGTTGACCAACCGCTGGTCCCGTCAAAGGCAGATGACATACCTCCTCCTCCGTCTGCGTCGTTACCTGTGGTCACCGATCCACAGCCGTCTTCTTATGTCAAGCATGCTGGTCGGGTGGTCAAGCCTCAAAATAAAGTGTCATTATAAGCACAGCATAAATCAAAGGAACTTTAATTAGACAATCAGACTATAATGGTGGTGGTTTTTAGTCGTGAATTAGTATAAGTATTCAAAAACAAACATTAAAAAAAATAAATAAATAAATTCATATAAAGAGGGAGATGTTCCGTGATTTATCCTGAGTCCGTATCCGGACTATAGTGTGTACTCTAAGATGGCTGATTAATAAAGTCCCGTTGCATCTAAGAAGTCGTTATAGTTCTGGTTTTATGGGTCTGTTCCCCATCACAGACGACACGAAACACCTTAGGAGGAATATTTCTCTGCTGTCAATGTTTATAATAATTGAATGAGTGCAGCAGGTGAGTGGTTAGAAGGTTCAACTCCCGGAAGCCAGGCTGCAGTTCGAACCCAATACATTACCACAAATAACTATTACTATTACTAATATATCGGTCCCGTCATTTGGTGATAATCAAGGAAGACGCAGCTCGGAATTCTATATAATTACTAACGTAATGTAATCTGTAAATGTGAAGGTATTATGTATTCTGAAGCCAAATTATTATTTATTAAGTATTATGTATTCTAAAGACAATAGCACAAATGGGGCTGATAATAGGTTGATTTTATGGCATAGTCGGTATGTTTCAAGTTGTTTTTGAGGATTTGGGGACTAGAAATTAGTTCCATTTTTTATTCATTTTGAGAAAGTCACAAAACATTTGAGACTGCGTACTTAACTCGGAAAGAAATTTTTCAAAAATGAAGTAACAAAGAAAAGCTTATCATATCATATATAGCTTACCATGATGGGATCAATTGTAAAAGCTTGATGGCCACTACCACTTAGTGAATATCTAACAGTTCCAAAGCTACCGCTATCCAAATCATTTGCGAACACCTGCCCAACCTGAGCTGGGAATCTCATCAGTTCTGATATTTCAAATGAATATCCCTGAAAAAAGTAAAAACTTGAGTCAATACAGGGTGGTTCTTACCTTTAGCGGATGAAACAGGTGGATAGCCATTAGTGGAAATATTTTTTCATACCACAGTATGAAGTATGCATGATGCAAAGGCAGTAAGTCGCATCCAGAAGTACAGCAGCACTTTACTACCGAGGTCAAAATGCAGGTAATCATGCAAAGTGAACAGTTTTCATGTAACAATTGAAGGAAAAGGCAAATTCAACTGCATAGCAAATGTGTCGGCACCCAGATCCAGGAAATCACGTAAGCTACTGAATTTTTTGTGACAGGGCCAAAAATGGCTGCAACATGATTCGATTCATTCGATCCTGATATTCTTTAATACAAACTGGAACAATTTCATAGGATAAATGATCCCCCACCCCCACCCCAGTAAGCAGATCCACTTTTTCGCCGATTCAAGAGGAACACAGACTAGCCTGGAGTGAAAATACAAAACCAGAATAACCATAGATAGTGTATACGTGTACGAGAATATCTATTTTGCCCTACAAAATTACAAAATTGTTCTATTTACAAGGGAGCAATGTAAAGACTGTAAGTCTTTTCCAAAACCAGGCCCTGTATTCAACGAAAACATTAGAGCAACTGGTGTCTGTTCCACGTAGATGCAGTTGCAATGGTTTTCCAATGGAAACTCTGATGGAATCTCTGTAAAATAAATGTAAATCGTATAAAAAAGAATGCCGAATAATTTTGATGTTACTTGAAGTATTTGAGTAAATCACCTGTTTCTCCATACATGTGAAATTTTGATATTTTTTTTTTTCAATTACCTTGAAATATGTGGTAAGCTTTTCTATAAATCTCTAAAAATTGATCAGCAAAAAGACATATGAGATCCTGAAACGTGAATATGTGTACAGAAGTGAACGGACACATTAACTGTGTGAAAATATGTCATGAATTTCAAATCTTTTTTCAAATGATGCACTATGCCCCAAATCAATCTATTTCGAATCAGGATTTTATAAGTCAAGGCGGCAACAATGAAAGGCCGACAGCCCAGCATTCTAGATGGCACTTACTAGTAACGTTGATGCTAAACGTAGTTATTGACAATCTTATCATCCAAATTTGCTTATCGTCAACAGACTTTTGCTCTATACTTCAATGAAGTAAGGATCATCAATCAACTGAAATGAAAGGATATATCTGAAATCATTCATAGTCTTGTAAAACTACCCTAGATACTCTCCAGTCAGGAAACTAGATGTTAAGGCCTTTTAACTCTTAATCGTTCTATGATTCTTATCTTTTTTGATGTCATAATGGGCTTATAGACAACCCAAACCACAGCCAAGATTCCCTTGGCCGACTTATGATGCGGTTTGAGGTGGCTGTCGATTGATACTTTAATTGGAAGTCGAATTGATTGATTTGAATTGACGGCGCACATCACTATTGCACATGAAATTTTTAATTTTTTGAAGCCTAAATACGGAAACTCACCTTTCATCGTTGGCCCCATCTTTAGTTATTGATGTTCTCTTATAGAATATATGTGAATTACTTGGTGGAACCGGGTTGAAAGCTATTACTGTGCCAAGAACTTTGCGAAATTAACACACTTCTAATCAGCTGACTGACATGTTTTTCTACATGCGACCGGTTGACGACGTAGTGTCGTGTTTATTTTCTTATGCAAATAAATTGTTTTTCAATTATTTTATCATTTTGATAGAAAATATATGGCTTATTTATCAATTGATAGAAAAATTAATCGACTTTAGCGGGTATATTGCAAAAAAGACCAGTCAACGATAATGCTAACGTGAACGACCTGCCATCCACAGGTGCTCCCCAGGTGCTCGCAGGTGCGCGAATTAAGGTCAAAAGGTGAATTCCTTTTTCTATTACGCCTACGGTAGTGGGGTTAAGTTACTATTGAATAAGATCAAGATCATAAGCATTTTGACAAATCAAGTCCTACTTGGTCTTTAAAGTTAATGTGAGGTTGCGATTACAGGAGACACAACATTACATGATGACTCACATTTGGACGATAGAACTGAGGATTGTTATCATTCAAATCCTGAACTTGCAAAACAATGTAAGCTTTTGATGTTCGCACTGGAGTTCTTATGGTATTAACTTCTACCTCAAAGCCAATGGATTTCTTACTTAAAGTCTCGTAGTCCACACGTTTATTCAAATATACGTGACCTGCAAACAAAAAGAAATCAATGTTCCTATACTTATTCTAAACGATGATTAAATATAATCTACCATTTAGAAGAAATAAGCACTTCAAGCAAAGAACATCACTGCATCAACAACGTCTATGCTGAAACCCACACACAAAAACAAGACAGAAAAACGAAAGTTCTATTGCATACAAAGAGAAACAAACTATGGTTAAATTCTTACAGAATCCAGATGCTGAAATAAAGAGATCAAATTATAAAGAATGGGACAATTCATAATGAGATTAAGAATATAATGCTTATCATAATAGTCAAAAATTTACCATTTAGCCTATCTAACCGGAAATATCCATCAGCATTAGAATCTGGTACAACTGTGTAGTTTGACAGTTTCTGATTTGTAATTGCATCTCGAGCTACTAGAGTAGTTACAAGGGTTTCTCTAGGTGCAATCGGTTCCTCTTCGGGCATGTTTATTGTAATTGTTGGATTCGCCAAAGTCCAGGGACTGTTGAAGTATGGGTAGTCATCAGTGGGAGGGAACAATGACACTAAGACGGTAGCTGAAGAGAAACAACATCTATTACGGTTACTACCCTCATGGGTCTAAATATCTAAAAAAGCTTTAAAGGGTAACTGACATTTTCATTTTTACATCAAAATTCGATAAGTTCTATCGAACTAAGGAAGATTTTGATATAGTAATGTTCAAAGATGTGTAGTTTCCACGAAAATCATGATTTTGTAAGACAATTTTTGAACTCATTTCGTTGTATACATGGCGTTAGAAATCATCGGCAATTTCCGTCAATCTCCGGCGCTGTGACGTCAATAAAGGCAGCACTGAAAATTCTCTTCTATGAGATAACTTTGCATTTTTACTACTCGGCGTGTTTTCACTGCTTTTTCTCAATACCAAATCGTTGTCTTTGGGTGCGATTATTCGGATGGGTGAATATTTCTTTTTCCGAAGAATCCTGTTCTTCGAGAAAAATGGGCTTCTATTGTAGGTTTAAAGCGATTGAATTGGAGGGGCCCAACGTTGTACAGCGTCGTGTGTTACCGGCATTTTACCAACGATGATTTCGTTGATAAAATGCAGTATGATGCACAATTTGCAAAGAGGTAAGTTTCATTCAGTCATCTTAACATTTATTTGAGACATGGTTTAAGAATTATTGTTGTAAGGGCTTGAAAATCACTGTTAAAAAGGTCGCATTTTTCAAGTCCAATTCAAATCAATAAAATTTATTTTTCCAAGCGCAGTATCCATTTTTTTATGTCAAAATGCCGCTTAACTTTTGTTTGCTAAGCGTGATTGTGAAACCATGCCTTCTAGGTCTAGGGGATCAAAAATTGAAGCTGACCTTTGCAAGATATGACGTTTCGTGATAGGACACTCGTTTGAAATACGACGGTCAGAAAAACTCAGAGTATCAGATTCGGGGTTCCATATTAACCCTAAGACCTTAACGAGTTTAGAATCGTCACAAATCTCGTAGCACGTACCTAATTGTTTAAGTACCTGAGAATTAGAAGTCCAACTTCTGAAGTTAAAATTAGCATCGGCTTTTAAAGATCTGCATGATTCGTAAAATAAGGCTAAATCTCGCTCATTGTTGAGACTTGTAACTACATTATCCATGTAACAATCACGTGCTATCTGATAAAAAAATAACCCATCAGTGTGAGTCAAAAGAAAAAGTAGTGTGCTGTTTAGCATAAAAGGGGAGCACGATGCACCAAATAATACCCTTCAAACCTATAGACGTCGAATGCGCTATCTTGGTTCGTGGGGTCACTTAACCAAAAGAACCGGGTTACATGGCGATCATCAGGATGTAGACCGACACGTAAAAAAGGTTTTTTTATATCGGTTATAACCCCATATTTGAACAGGCGGATAATAGAAGTTATATCATTGAACAGTGCTGGACCCGACTCCAGACAATCGTTCAAACTAAGCGAATCTTTAGACTGCCGGCAGCTACAGTCAAATACGATATGAATTGGGGTCGTAGCCAACTGTCTAAAGACCGTGTGATGTGGAATATAATGCTCTTTTCCCCTGATCATGTATGGTTCGGGTACTTTTTCTATGAATTCCCTTTCCAATTGGTATTTTATAAATCTGTGATATTTCTCTAGTAAATTTGGTGTGTTCCCTAGTCTACGCACTAAACTTCTAGTTCTACACATTGCTATCCGGTAATTGCTAGGCAAGGGACTGTGGTTAACTTTCCACGGAAGTCTGGCATAATAAATCCCCTCTATCTTGGAAATGGAATTCGCAAAATATTCTTCCAAAAAAGATGATTTTGAATCAGCGATAGGAGACTCAATACCAATGTTTTCTAAAGACCAATAGTTTTTTAAGTCCAAGGAATCAGCTTCAGCAAGAACATGCAAGATTGATGTTGTTTGATTACTGATACAATTTCTCTGATACATGGGACCTGTAATCATGTAACCTAATGACGTAGGTACCGCTATAGGACGACTTTTAGACTTGATCGTTGGTAGATCGGAATTAACAAAATTGTAATAGTAGTCTGATCCAATTAAGAGATACACTAACAATCTGAACGTTATCTTCATACAACGGACAAGCTAGTTGTAACGTTTTGAATTCAGGAATATTGGCTGTAGCCCTGCATGGAATAGATAACGGTTGCGTAATGGTTGGAACTACCAATGCCTCAATAGAAAGTTGACCGTTATTACAATTAATATCTAAATAAACACAGTCTAACTCGCGACTGCTAGGAGTTGTGGCCCCAAAACAGGCTAAGTTTATGGTCTCCTTTCTATGAGGTTTAATACCTAATTCGTCAATCAAACTTTGCGTTACAAAAGTACGCTGTGAACCATCATCTAACAATAAAAATAGTGACAATCTATTACTGTTATGATCTATAGAAGCCATAGCAGTTTTCAGAAGAACTGTAGCGTGTTCTGTTGTGACTCTCGAATAGAGACTTATAGCAGTTTTTTGAGAAGAACTGTAGCGTGTTCTGTTGTGACTCTCGAATAGAGGCTTTTAACAGCAGGCGCACGAGTGCTGATCTCATTTTGTTGTAGAATATGAATTCTCGGTTGAATTCTCGGTCGATTCAGCGACGACCGCGTTGCTGACAGAACTCGAACGTGCAGAATTGAGTGCAATTCCCGCATTATGTTGACCGGTGTTGACTACAACGTTGACTTTTCGACGTGTGAAGGTCGCACCACAAAGACTAGAATGGTGCTTCTTTTTGCAGGCTCTAAACCGCGACTTCGAAGTGCAGTCGCTTGCCTTGTGTTTCCCAAGGCAATTGAAACACAAACGCAAGTTTCCGATAATGCTAAGACAAGCATCTCTAGATGTGATAATATCACACTCCGTTGCGTAATGCGTATCGGATTGGCAAAACAAGCACTTTCTTGCAGGGCGTGAATGACCACCGGACGCGAACTGTCGAGTGTGAAGCGTAACAAAATCTTCAGTTGTTTTCACGAACTCGTTTCCGGTGCCGACATACACTGGCGAAGAAAACGAACTTCCACAAGATTCTAAAATATGAATTTCACTAAGTATAGCGGCACGCAATTAATCCAAAACCCACTCACAATTGCCATGGTTGCGCAAAATATTCAATTTGACGATCTGTGGTAATTTCGAAATGATGACCGGTACGAGTAAGGCGCCATAACTTTCAGGCTGATGGCCTAAAGAACTCAGAGCTCTAATATTTATTTCGATCTTATCGTGAAATTTACGAAGCGATTTCAACTCAGGAGTTGGATTTTCCAAATTCGCAAGAACTTGCAAATGCGCGTCTGCAATCTTATGAGGCTGCCCAAAACGCTCCTCTATGAGTTGTCTAGCGATACCGTAGTTTGCTTTGGTTAGAGATAACCCTTCGATAGCTGACTTAGCCTCTCCCGACAAATAACATTTTAAATGCGTGAATTTCTCATCTGATAGATAAGGCTGATTATGGACGGAAGTATTAAACAAATCTATGAACGTTTGCCAATTGAGTAAATTACCATCGTATATCGGTTTATTAATTTTTGGTAGATTTGCAGTTCTCGCGGATTTCTGAGCACGGTTCGAATCGCTCCGATTTTCTCTTGAACAGCTAATTCCTGGAATGCCATTTCAAGCAAATCGATCTCTTGTTTCCTTTCGCATATATAATCATCGAATTCCGCTACCAAATCACCATATTCGTCTCCTGATAATTCTGAGGATTCTAGAATTTGATTGTCGGGCAATTCCAACAATTCAATTTTAGAATAAAGAGTCTTTAAGGTTGACATACCTTTTGGCACATTTTTTTCCTCCAAATGTTTCTCGCAATTTCCACGTAATTTCTTAACCTGCCCTCTTTGGGCTCTCCTTGACTGTTTCAATTTTTCCATTTGTTCCATGATTCCCTCGGCTCGAGGGACCAACTTCTGTCCAGACGAAAGACAGAATCCTAAAATGTCGACATTGACGACCCAAAAACGACTCGAAAGCAGAGATAAACTCGACTGGTTTTCCAATATGAAGTGAACCTTTATTACAGGACTTCACACATATATATAGGATTTCAGTACAAAGAATAGTGCCAAATTCAAATGAACCAATAGGCGAACGATCAATACAATTCACGTAGGTACGTCGTGACAAGGTCAGCTCACATTGTCTGGCAATAGAAACATCTTTTCATTGAACTACTACTAGGCCACAGCGCACTGTACAATAGGCTTTTATTGTCATTATTGTGAGTGCCTTACTTCACTAAAAACACTTACAAAATGAATATTTCAGAAGTTTTGTGAATTAACAGTTGCCTGTTGCTTGAAATAGATTTTTGCTGAAACAAGGAGCCATGCCATCGATTCACACTGTATAATCTTCAACCAAATTTGGTTGATGATTATGCAAAACCTGGTGAAGATCAAGGCGGGGAAGTGTATACGGAACCCTGTATTAAACCAGAGATCGAGAGGACAAGAGAATTTGCTATGCAGGCTGAACCGGATTGTAAATCTCGAGGTGGGATTTTCATGATGGGATGGTGTATCATTGTCATTCAGTTTTGAATATATCACTGTAATCATTGAATTTTTTTGTAATTTAATGATTTTTTCTAGGGATGCAAATGCTGAAAGAAACTGCACAGGTGAAGACCTAAATTGTGTACCGCATCAAGCCTAAAATTATCTACAGAACACGATTTAAGGCCAGGTGTTCAGTTGGAATCCAGGAAAATGCATTGAGTGAGTATTTTTCATTCAGTCTATATCGTATGATGGTACATCTTGTATTAATCTCATTTTTATTCCTGTGATGATTAAATGTGGTCTGATGATAGCTACGCGCTTGAAAATAACGAAGCAAGACAATTATCTCAAAAAAATTTTGATAAGATACACAATTGTTTGTCCTTTTTAAAATTTTTTCAATGATAAATCATGCTTTTAAATGTTTTAAACTATAACATAGAGTGGGTTTTTTATGATATCATCTATTCTCCCTATCTTTTAAATCCAACTACTGTGATCGGTCTGTTTTAGCCCGAAACATTGGTATTCAATGTAAGCGACCTGCTGAAGAACTTACGAATACCTCAAAAGCCATTTGTATTGGAGAAGAATCAGATTTTGGGAGTGACAGTGAGGATGATGACTATCACCCAGATTCGGCAGTAGAGTCAGAGATGGGCAGTGGCTTTGAGGATGATTCTGAAGGCAGAGTTATGTTTGAAGAAATGAGGTTAGCAGTAATAGGGGTAATGGGCTTTCAGATCAAAGGTCGAACGGTCGAGCTCATTAAAAAACAAAACATTAAAAGTAATTTAAAACTATAATATATTTTCATAACCGTGTGCATTTTATATTATAACTAAATATTTATTCTAAGATATCAATAATTTAAATTTAAAAAGCATATTGTATTAAATCAATTGGTCGCTCCACTTCGCTACCGCTCCGCTCCGCGACCAATTGATTTATTTACAATACACAAATTCATATAATCAAATATATTTTAATAATAATAATTATTCTATTATTCAACTGAAATACACACGGTTATGAAAATATATTATAGTTTTAAATTACTTTTAATATTTGTTTTTAATGAACTCGACCATTCAACCTTTAACCTGAAAGCCCATTACCCCTATTACTCTTAAAATATTCATATACATGAATAACATTTAAATTGACAGATTATTCAATACAAAAGTATATATTTACAACATTATTTCAATATTCATATTTGTGTGAGTTAGATTTTTAAACATTAAAAGTGTTAGTAAAGTGTGATTGAAATAATGCATGATATAAATCATTGAACTTCTAAAATCAATTTAGTAAAAAAATATGTATAATAAATGGAATCAGAACAACCACAAACCATCAATATTACAAATAACGCTGGTGTTATAAATATATATTACAAGAAGTGTTCTAAATGTGAATTAGATAAATTAGCTTTAACAGAATTTAGTAAGCGTAAGATTAGCAAAGATGGTTTTCAATATTGCTGTAAAACTTGTTTTAAACTATATACCAAACAATACCGAGAAGATAATATAGAACATTATAATTATTATATGGCAGAATATATGAGAGAAAGATATCAAACAGATCTTAATTTTAGATTGAAACAATGTTTAAGGACTAGATTAACACAATTATTCAACAAAGAAACACATTCAGAAACATTATCTAATTTATTGGGTTGTTCAGATGAATTTCTCAAATCATGGATTATATTTCAATTCGATGATAAAATGAATATAGATAATTATGGGGATTATTACCATATTGATCACCTGTTACCAATATCTAAATTTAACATGAATGATGAATACAATAAAAAACTTATTTGGAATTGGAAGAATCTAAGACCTTTAGAAAAGAAGGAAAACATAATTAAATCTAATAAACTAGATTTACAGTTATATTTAGAACAGTTAACAAAGGCAAAGAAATTTATTGATCAATGGAACAATGATCCAAATAATGAACAATACGTTGAGTCTTTAATGAGTGGTTAAAGAATAATAGATTTTAAATAAAAAGTATTAAAAATTACATATCTTCAACTAGCTAGTATTAGTTATTGTTTTTTTAATACTTTCTTTTCAAAAGAATACTTTATATCACAAATAAAAAAACTCCAAAAAACAATAACTAATACTAAAATTCTTTACCTTTAACTAACTAGTATTAACCCAAAGAGATACGAGTATCATTTTATAATACTTATGATATTTTTCTTATTAAATTTCTCTAATATAAATGTCAAAGAAATCGAGTAAGAATAGTATTGATATTGAAAAGACATTAGATGATTTGGGCATTAGTGATAATAAAGATACAGTTGTTTCTAATTCTATTCAAGTTAATTGTAATATAGATTATGAATACTATTTATATTGTAAGCATCATCTAGAACTATTGATTGCCGGTGAAAAAACTAAGGAGTTTTTAAATAGAATCATTACTTTTCAAGAACTAGACTCTATGAAACCAGATAAAGTAATAAAATATTTTAAGATTTATGAAGAAGCTAGATTAGCCCGAATAAATGATTCTATTTCAGATGGTATTGTCAAATGTTATTCAAAATTATGTAACCAGTTAATACCAATTAATGATGAAAATAAATTATATAGTGATTTGAAAAATGACTACTTAGTTATGACTGAATTACAAAAATGGGTCGGTTATGCTTCATTCCAATTAGGATCGGTTATGACATTAATTTCTACTGGCGTCATAACATTTTCGAATATCAAGCCTATGGAATATAAATCAGGTAAGAACGAAACAGATGACGCTGTACTACAACCAAACGTCGAAACAGAAAATGAATCAGAACAAAAATTAACTAAAATAAATGAGTGATGGCGTTAAGAAAAAGGTTAGATCTGAAAAACAAATTAAATGGGCAAGAGAATTAGGTAAAAGATCTTCAGAATTAAAAAAAGCTAAGAAAAAGAAATTAACTGATATAAATGAATCACCTGATATTGATTCAAATAATAATCCATCTAATTCTTCTAATGCTGGAAGTAATAATTACTTATATATTACAATTGGATTAGTAACAGTTATTATATTATCTGTTGTAATATATAAATCAAAATTCAAATCTGATGATAAAGATGATTCCAATGATAATCGGAAACTTAGTTATCCGTGTACAGACAATAAACCTATTATACCAGAAAATAAGTCAAATCATAAAGCCATTGAAACTAAATCTAGATTATTATTAATGGATTAAAATAGAATGAAAAAAGAACAATATTTAAGAGATTTATATTATAACCCAGAAAGTGAAGTATCATATTCTAACGTTTCAGAATTATGGAATAAAATTAAATCTGATAATGGTGATATAAAATATAGTGAATTGAAATCATGGTTACAAAATCAACCAACATATCAAATCCACAAGAAAATGGATAAAACTTTTTGAACAAGAAAAGTTATGGTTTCATATATCGATCAACAATGGCAAGCAGATTTAATTGACATGAAGAACTTAGAAGAATACAACAAAGGATATTTCTGGATATTGAATGTTATAGACATATTCAGTAGATACGCATGGTCAATTCCAATCAAAAATAAAACTGGTATAGAAGTAACAAATGCTTTTAAATCTATATTTAAAGAAGCTATTCCAGATAAGATACAATTTGATGAAGGTAAGGAATTTTATAACAAACATTTCAAAAAACTATTATCTGATAACGATGTAAAATATTTTTCAACACACTCAGATAAAAAAGCATCTATTATAGAAAGATTTAATAAAACATTGAAAACTAGAATGTGGAAATATTTTACTGCTAACGAAACATATAAATATATCGATGTATTAGATGATTTAGTGAAAGGTTATAATAATTCTAACCATAGTTCTATAAATATGAAACCTATACAAGCTAGAAAAGAAGATAATTCAGAAATAGTTTGGAATAATCTATATGGAGCGTTTGTTACACATGATTTCGGAGAACCTAAATCTAAAATAGGACAACACGTAAGAATATCTAAATATAGACAAACATTTTATAAAGGTTATACCCCAAATTTTACAGAAGAAATATTTAAGATTAAAAAGATAATATTAACTAAACCATTTGTTTATAAATTAGAAGATATAAAAGATGAAGAAATATTAGGTTATTTCTATGAACAAGAATTATTACTTGTACCAAATCCAGATGAAATAGAATACAAAATAGAAAAAGTATTGAAAACAAAAACTCTTAAAGGAAAAAAGTATTCTCTGGTGAAATATAAAGGATACGATGATAAATTTAATGAATGGATTTTATCTAGTAAAATTAAAAGAATAAATGAATAAAGATTTATTTATATTTGAACCGCATAATATGTTAGTTACTGGAGTAACCAACTGTGGTAAAACTCATTTCATATTAGACTTGTTAGAAACTATTTATAAGAATCATTTTGATAATATAATATTATTCTGCCCTACTTATGAAATGAATAAAACATATAATAGAGATTTAGTTAAGATAGAAAAGTTTATTATATTAAATCCTAAAACAGTAAAAGAAAATTTAGATAATTGTATAAAAATAGCAATTGATACTTATAAAGGATCAAATACATTATTCATTATAGATGATTGCGCTAATCTACATGATTCAAAAGTGAGAGAAAGTGAGTTATGTTACTTAGCTTTCTCTGGAAGACATTTCGGGATAACAACATGGGTTTTAAATCAAAAATATAATTCAATTGTTAAAGACTTTAGAGAGAATATAAGATTTCTAGTTTTATTTTATAACAAAGATAAAAAATCCATACAACAATCATTGGAAGAAAATCAAATTATACCTACTGAATTACATGATGAATATATGAATAAATTAAAGAATAATAAAGGTTCAAAATTATTACTGAGACTACAATTTCCCTATGAATATAAATTTATAAAATAAAATTTATAATTTGGAATATTATAGAAACTAATTTATATATCTATATACTAGACGTACGAGTAAGAAAGTAAGATTCTTGCCAAGAAAGTAAGAAAGTAAGATTCTTAGATTCTTACGTACGTCTAGTACATAGATATATAAATTATTAAATGAATTATATAAAAATGAATAAATTATATGTTTTCTCTTAATAAAAATAAAAACAGATTATATTATAACTATTTCTATACTTAGATTAATAATTTTATGTTTTTAATTTTTATGAAAACTATTATATTTAACTATGTACTAGACGTACGAGTAAGAAAGTAAGATTTCTTGGATTCTTGGATTTTTACGATTCTTACGTACGTCTAGTATATAATTATATAAATTAGTTTTATAATAATTATTCTAATTTTGTTTCTAATATATTTATAAAATCATCTCTGTTTATATCTAATTCACCAAAAGTCTTAGGTAGATGTATTAATTTTAATTGAGCCGTCTTAACATAATAATTAGTAGGTATATTAGCTTTTTCTCTTAATTTTTCTAAGTATTCATCAAAATCATCATAATCAAAATCAAAATGATGTCCAAAATTATTTATCAGATAACTTAAATCTATTTTTCTAAAATATAATAATTTATATATTTGTTTAGGATTATCTTCTGCATAAGCTAATAATTTATCAAATAACAACTTATAGAATATATAATATTGGTTAGTTTTAGGATTAAAATATTTGATATATTTATTTGGGTTATTTAACAATGGTATCATACTCACCATTTTATAAACATTAATTAGATGTAACTTTGATTTATAATGAGTATTTTCATCAACAGGTTCAATTTTTTTATTACAATATTGGCACATTTTATTTCTTTCTATTTCTTTTAATTTCTTTTCATGTTCTTCTAACTTCCTTTCATTTTCGATATGCGCTTGAGATTTTTTATGTTTAGAAAAATTACTTTTAGAAATATCTAAATCACAAATGTTACAATGTTTTTTAGAATCATCAATTGTTTCATTATCGTTAGTTTCAATTGTATCAACATTATCTGTTATATTATCTATTGTATCATTTGTTTCAATTGTATTAACATTATCTATGATATTATCTATTATATTATTATCAGATATATTATTATCATTATTATTCTTTTCTTTTTCTATATGTTTATTTGATTTCTTATGTGATGCCCAATTTTTATATGATATATATTTCTTACATACATCACAATATTTTTCATTTCTCGTTTTGGTTTTGATATCAGGTTCAATCTTATCATTATTAGATGTAGTAGGTATTACATTATTAGATGTAGAAGGTATTACATTATTATCAATTACATTACTTAAATTATCAACAACTTCACTTTTATTATTATCGATTTCTATTAGTTGAGTTTTATAAATTTTGAAAATAGGATCAAATATCAAAGCTATATTACAAGGTATTACATAATATAAACCATCATTATTTTCATGTGTATCGATGTATGGAATATGTTTATATACTTTACCTCCTTCCATTTAATATAAGATTTTTTATTAAAGTTAAAATTTTAATATTTCATAAAACTTAATACATAACACTATCTAATTGTGAATTTACAATATTTAATTGTGCGTCAGATATAATATAAATATGCATTTTGAAATTTAGGCTTCCTTTTTTCTTTGTCATGAATAATTGTATTCCATCTTTAGTGTTTTGTAATTTTTTTCCAGAACCATGTAATGAATTATCCTCTGTTGTTCTAAAATCTAACCATAATGCGTATTTATTACCAGTATAATAATCAATTTGATTAATGTTACAATTTTCAGATGATTTTACTTTTTCATTCATAAAATGTTTTCTAATTTCTGGCCATTGATCTATCATTCTCATTCCTTGACAAAATATTTTATTTGCTATTCCTTCGATAGTTATTTCTACTTTTGTTATTTCAGGATTATAATACTTATCAACCTGTATTGCACCATTAGAATATGTTGCAATGGTAAAAAAATATTAATATACCTTTAATAGATCTCCTTGGGAAGTTAATATTCTCATTAATAATTTCATCATTTGCATTGATAGTTACAGTTTTAAATTTATCAATATAATCATATAATAATGTAAATCCTTGATTGTATTTGGTTTGAATTATACTTGAAATATTTTCATCAGTTACTGTATCATATTCTAAACATATATTCGATAATTTATAACTCATATCTTTAACAACGCTAGATATTACAATTTCATTAACAGGAGCAAATGTTATTTCGAATATAACGTCTTCTTGAATTGCATATCTATATGAAGGCGCATTATTATTTATGAATTCAAAGTCTAATGGAATTTTATATTTGCTTCCATAAATCTTTTTTATCAAATTATCTGCGGTACGAGTTACTATTGCGTCATTAGCTTCTGATCTTAATTTATTTTGGTTTTCTGATTGGATGCCTTGAAATATCATATTATTCCTATTTTCTTTAGTTAACCATAAATCTTTATAATGCATAAATAAATTATAATCATCTAATGAGAAAACTGTTTCTGGACCAATCTTTATAGTTAATTTTTTAATCAAATATCTTCCAACATTATCAACAACATAATTATTATTATTACCGATTACTTTTATATCGGCTGATAAATAAATACTATTTGGAACATAAAAAGTATTTTGTGTTAATCGAGGGATTCAAACATATAAAGTTTCATCAGGATTAATGTTAGAAGGGTTATGAGTGATTATATGATGTGATCTTTCTGCTTTAATAGCATTAGATATTCTATGATTCTTAGAAGGATTGATATAACTCCCACTCATTTATTTAACAAAAAAATTAATTATTTATTTTTGATCATGTTTACTTGATATTTTTTGATATCATATTCACTAACCCAAAAATAATAGCACTTACAACTGTAATTAGAAATAAAATAATATGTTCCGCAGCAAAGTTAATAATGTTTCCTGCAGATTTCAATATAAAACCAACAATTGATGCAATAACTCCTGGCAATGCTGCAGCAGATTTTTTAGATAGTTCCCATAAATATTTTGCTAATTTCTTTAAACCATCCTTAACTTTATCTTGTATAGAATTATTATCATTCGGGGGTTTATCTGGTTTATTGGGAGTAGGAGTAGGAGTAGATTTTAAAGCATTTGACATTGCTAAACCAATTGTTGTAAATACCATAGTTACAGCTGTTAGAATTGAAAGAATTGTTATTCCTTCAAACTTAAATAATAATTTTATTCTATCTTTCAATGATATTTTAGAATCTGGTTTTATTAGATATCTTTTAAAAACATCTTTTAATCTATTAATATTATAATCATATGATTTTAATAATAATTTAATTTCTTCTTTTTCTATGTTATATTCTAAATCATCTTTTTCTTTTTCTAAACGTAATTCTTTTTGCCTATATTCTATTTCATCAATTACTTGATCAGACTTTAGTTGTTCTATTTCTTCATTTTTATCAGTTAATTCTTTTTCTAAATTGTTAATTTTAATATCTCTTATACTTTTATTATGTGCAATTTTATCAGTTTCATTTCTTATACTAATAATTTCTCTAATTGCTTTATCAGAAAATATATCTAAATCTTCTAATTCTTGATCTGTTGCATCAAGTAATCCATACGGTAAAAGTTTTTCAATTGGAACTTTATTTGATTTAAGTTTACTAGTTTTGGAATTTATAACTTCTTTAGTAATTGTTTCTGGTTCTAAATTTTCATTAATTATCTTAAAAAAATAATCATTTCTTTGTTTAAATTCTTTTATATTATCATCCCTTTCTTTTTGTGTAACATCAGTTATAACATCATTAATGATTTTCTTAATTTTTGATTGTTTTAATAAATTAAAAGTTGATTGTTTTATTATTTTATCGGTACTTTTAAGATTTGAAATCTTAAAATAATAGTCGCCTTTCAATTCCTAATAATAATCACCATTAAAATATTTTAAACCTTCTACTAAATAATCCATACCTTTATTTGTTATATTGAAACCAGATCTTTTTAACATTGGTTTAAAATCACTAGCAATTTTATTATATTTAAATACTTTTCCTGTTAATTCTGGTACTTCATTTTCAGTACTTATCTTTGAACGTGTTTTATCAATATATTCAGGTGTAGTTAAATTAGAATTATATGCTGTTTTATTATCAATCCTAAAACTTGTTTCATCAAAATCAGGTGGTTGTTCATCACTTATACCGGGAGCGTCACCAAAAGTATCAATTCCAATATCTTCTCCGCCTTCTGCCATTTACATAATAAAAAAATTAAAATTTAAAATATAATATTCCTCCGATTACAATTCCTATACAAGTTAAAGCTAATTTAGCATTTTCATGGGATTTATTATCATCATTATTTTTAATTATATCATGTTGAATATTATCGGTTCTAATATTTTCTGATGTATTGTAATCTTTTATTTTAGAATCATTATTTAATTTAATATTATTAGTTTTAGTTTCAGTTGATTGAAAATGTTTTTTATTTTTTTCACCTTCCATTAAGTTTGGAGCAGTAATAATCTTTTTATTTATATCATTTAATCAAAATGAATTATTTATTGTGGCAGTTTTAATTAGATTATTGTAACCAATTATGTTTCCCATCTTTAATACCAAATCATTAGAAATAATGAATAGATAAGGGCCTATACAATAATTTAATCTAATATGTGATTTATCTAAATAATTTTGATATCTTACAATGTTTTCTGGAATCGATCTATTTTTATCATTATGAATTGAATCTTCAAATAATACTTTAAATTGTTTCTGCGCATCGAATGAAGTGTTGTTCCAATGTATTGTTCCAATTTTTGCTCTAAAATCGTTATTTGAATTAATATTAAATTCATTACATATTTTATAAAACTTAGAAAAATTAATATTATTATTCAATTCTTTAAAATATTTTGAACCTGGTAAAGGACATTCTAATTCATCTAATATTAATTTTATTTGAAAATAAGTATGAAATCTAAAAAGTGATAACATCAATGGTAAACTTGGTTTATTCAAATGATCATTCCAACTAATTCCACATCCTGTTGTTGCACAATAAACAGCAAAATTTAATTGGTTCTGCCAATACTTCATATTAGATTTTAATAACCATTGTTTTGCCTCATTTAAATTTTCAAAATTAATTGTATACACATGAAATATATTTTCCATCTTTACATGAAAACTATTACTTTCAGTAACATAAATATATAAATCAATTAATGAATTTAAAACTTCATTTCTTTATGTAATATTTTTCTTAAAATCTATTGCAGGAATATTATATTTAATTGATTTATTGTATTGGAAAGCTTTTGGAAAACTATCTGCCATTTATATAACTAAAAAATTAATAATTTATTAATTCTTTTAATAATTTATCTTGTTCTTCAACTGTTATATGGCCATTTAAACTTATTATATAATCTAGTGTATTCTTTAATTTATTAATTTCTTTTATATTAGTTTTAATTTTTTCTTTATTAATTTTTATATTTAATTTTGAACTTATACCAGTTAAAACACTTGAACTTAATCCTAATACACCAATTGATATAGCTAAAGGTGTTAATGGACTGAATATTGCTAGAAATGTTATTACAGAACTAATTGTAACCGAACCACTTATAATCAAATAATATATAATTTTACTTTTTAAATATTTTATCTTTCTTATCTTTAAGTCACTTTCAAATTCTAATATTTGTTTTTCTAAATATATTTTTAATTTAGTTTTATTTATATCGTGAGGAATAATATCAATATTATCAACTTTATCTTCCATTAATTTAGCAAAAAAATTACTAATTAGTAAACTTATAAGCAACAAATATAACAATAACAGTTCCGCCTAAAATCCATATTATTTCATATTTCTGTTGTTCATTACTTGGGGTATAATAATCTGATATTGTAGGTTTATGTAGATGTAATTTTTCTTTATTTGTTACCGCGTTATATAAACTCATTGCATCATCAACTGATTCAAAATCTCTATGTGAAATCTTCTGATCATATAATTCTTTATTGATGTAACCCATATAGTTTCGTCGTTTTTCTCTATATTCTTCTGCTGCTTTATTATATTTCTCTAATGCTAAGTTATGTCTTTTTTGTTCTGTTAATGAACCATTTTTATCAATATGCTTGAATAAATATCCACCACCAGTAAATGCTAAAGCGTTAACAATTGCTGATCCTATAATAGTTATAACTGCAGAAGCCATTTATTTAGTAAAATAATTATGTATTTATATGGGAGGAATATCTTTTTGTTTTTCCAAATAATCAATAGTTAAATTAGATAAAGTAACTGCTAATGTTGATTTTAAAATATCATTTATATCAAATCTATCAATATTAACACTTCCCATTTTAAATACTTTTTTTAATACCATTGAATAACCAACAGTTCCAACTGATAGTAATGCTCCATTATATAATCCAGTTATTATCCACTTATTATCACTCATTTATTTATCAAAAAAATTACTATCATCAAAATATTTAGTTATCTTATTTATGATTAATTCAACATTTATTTCATTACTAGTTTCATTTGTATATATTTCAATTATTATTTTTTTAATATCATCGATGATAAAATCTTCATCTAATTCATAAAATCTTAAAGATTCTCTAATTAAATTAGTAATCTTTTCTACATTTAAAGTTTCTTTATCTATTGTTGTTTCATACTCAAATGTTGTTTCATTAGAAAATGCAATATTTTTGATATGTGTAATTACATCATTAATGTTAAATTTCATTTCTTTCTCATGTTTAAAATCAAACCCAAAACATATACTCGGCCCAACAGTTATATTCATTTATATAGTGAAAAAAATTACTCTCTACATCTTATAACTAGTCATAAATTACAGGAAAGTTATTCAAATCAATTAAATATCCATTGTGATTTCTTATTTCTAATCTAAAATTATTAAATTGAGAAATGCATGGTTTGAAATCACATTCTGTTAAATTATAATTTATTTGCGTTCCAAATTGTTTAACATTCTTTAATGGTAAAATATTTAATATACTAGAATTACAAATTGTTTCTTTAGTTGCTTCGAATGTTTTTGTAGGCTCGATTAAATTGCAATAAATATAAAAGTGTGTAAAAGGTATTATATTTGATTTACCATCTATGTTTCCTGTAACAGTATCTGGTGCAATTCCTAACAGTTTAGCTATAGGTTTTTTTACCATAAATGCATGTTGACTTTCATCATATACCTTTATTTTAATTTTATTTGTGCTATCACTTTTTATAAATCTAATTAAAAATGTATCATCTCTTCTAATTTTCAACCGTGCTCTTCGATTAATTTCTTGAGCTAATGTTTCTAAATTATATAATCCTGGTTTTAAAATTATATGAAACCATTTATCTATATTTCCAATATGAATTAAAAAGTATTATCTTCAATAGTTTTATCCGTTATATTGTAAAAAGAATTACATAAACTTATATTTACTAATTTTAAATCAACACAATTCTTAAATTCTCTATCTAATTGTACTAGTAAATTATGAGATTTATAATTTGTAAATTTTCTTGAATCAACAAATATTCTGTATTCTTTTAATTCTACCATTTATTTTACATATTTTCTTATTCGAAATCTATTTCATGGTGCCCCTTTTCATTCTTACCTTTGTATACGAAATAGAAATCTCCAGAACATAATTCTTCTAGATCTTCACTTGATAATCTATGAAATCTATCCGGTAAATATGTTCTGAATTTATGTGTATTTCCTTTTAATCCTTCATATTCTAAGTGCATAACTAATTTATCTCCATAGTTATTAGTAACTGTATCAATATTTGTAATTAGATATTTCTTATGAATTGTTAATTCTGTTAACTTTTTGAATTTATAATCTACAGATTTTACATTTGTAGTATCTTTTATTCTATCTAGAAATGATTTGTTTTTCTCACTGTGTGTTTGTTTACTCTCCATTTTAATAACATATTTTTATTAAAATTTGATTAACACGTTAGAATTCTTTTCATTGTCTCGTTCTCTTTTGTTTCTTCTCTTTTAAATTTTAAGTATTCATCTAAATTGCAACCATAAGCAACTGTATGAATTCCATCATCTAAAATATATCTTTTATCATCAAATGGGTTTAGACTTATCTTTTCAATTTCTTCAATAAACATTTCATGGTCTTCAGATCTTAAACATCTCATCTTATGTTTTCTAACTTCTTCATTGAATATACAATTGATGTAATCTTTGAAATGAATATTCTTTTCTACTACACTTTTGGTTATTCCCTTTAACTTTTTAGCTTCATGTTCTTTAGTTTTATATGAATACATTTTAGATCTAATACCGATGAACTCTATCATTTCTTCACCACCTAATTCATCCTTAAACTTCCCTGGAACTTTTTTATTATCATTGCTAAACAATTCATGATTTTTAGGATAGTTACTGAAATCAAAATGATGTTTTAATGTTTTTAAATCATCAGTTATGTTATCAGTTTTTATCTTTAATATGTAAGAATCGGTATCAAAATATAGTATTTCTATATGTTTTTCTCCAAAAAGTGGTTGTAATACATTATAATAGAATTCATACATTAGTAATTTTGATAATTCTAAAACTGATGCGCCAACATAGATTGGTTTATTAAATTTCATTGATGTTCCTCTCATCTTAACTGCAGCTAAATTTTCATCAAATATTCTGTTACCAATGAACTTAGGATATGATTGTAAATGTCTAATTCTTTTACCATTACTGACTAACTCAATATCATTTCTATTTCTAATATTTTCACAAGTCTTACCATAGAATGCATTATTCATTAGTTTGAAGAAATCTTTCTCGAAATCAGTTTTAGCTTCAGTTCTCTGTTTGGTGTTAAAATCTATATATTTTTCTAACCACTTAGATTGACTGAATGAAATATATTTATGTACTTTTTTTAGGATCATTCCTTGTTTTAGATAAAACTTTAACATTCTATAATGTACTACATAATTATATTTATCTTCCTGAGTTACCATTAACTTTTCTGTATGAATATGATTTTCAGGTTTAATTCTTTTTTGATAATTTGATAATTCTTCATGTGTTACAGTTTTATGTTCGGGGCAGTATGCTAGATTTCTAGATTTAAATTTTTTATCTTCAGGATATTCTAAATCTACAACAAAGAAGTAACCAGTATCTGAATCATCTGCAATATCTAGAATTCTTTTCTTCCAATCAAATTTATCATTATTTTCATTCTGTAAAACTTCAGTTAATTCAAATACTCCATAAGGTTGTGGTTCCATCATTGCCCAACCATACAAATTATTTGCATCTATATATAATAACTTATATCCATGGTTATCATTTACATTGAAATATCTATCACCTAATACACCTGAAACTCCTCCTCTTATAGATTTTTCAAATAATAGTAATTGATCTATATTTGTTAACAAATCCATTTTTATACCTGTAAATTTTAATCCACAATCCCATGTTAATCCTGGTGATGAATAACAATGACATGGATCAATGTTAAAATATTTTAGGTTTACATCTCTAAACCTTTCGAATATATCGGTTAATAATAATACATCTGATTTTAAATATATATCTACTAATTGCCCATGATTTTCTATTTTGAAATGATTCCAAATATTCAATGTTCTATTATAGACTTCATCTTTAACATATTCATTTTTTAATTCATCATAGAATTGTTCTTTCAATAATTCATTTATGTTAAAATCATTATGATTTTTATAGAAAGAATATGGAATTGCTCCTTTATATCTCATTAATTGAAAATCATCATCATTTGGGTAATATTCTTTTAATATCTTTAATTCATCATCAACTAATGATTTTGATAAGTTATCTAATGAACTATTTAAAAATCTATATGAATCTATAAATCTTAAACACCCAAATTGGAATGATATATAATTCTCAGATGTTTTAGCTAACATTCTAAATTTATAAGTTGGTATTTTATCTTTTGATCTATTTGAATTTAATCTTTCTATTTCATTATTAATTTCTTCTATTTTATGGCATAACTGTTTGATGAATAAATGTGCATCATATCCTGATAGATTATGAAATATAACTGGTACAAAGTTAATTTTCTTAGCTTGTAAGTTACAATTCTCATGCACTGCGCCTCTAAACTTTCCATTCAAATGATCATGGTCTCTTACTTTTTTTATCTTTATAATTAAATATCTTTTCACAATAATAACATTTATCTGCAAACTCAAATTCTTCTTTATCTTCTTCTGTCATTATAATTTCTATATTTGTATTCAATAATTTACTAAATCTTATTTCATATTCAATTAATAAGTCACAAAAATGATTGATAACATTTTCATTTCTATAATCATAATATTCACTTTCAATTAGTTCTGGATAATCAGATTTAATATATAACCCGAAAGCTGCAGCTGATTGATGAATCTTTTTAATAGTATTTGTTATTGGTGGTTCTTCAGAATAATCATTTTCATTAGAATTTAATTTCATTCTCTTATAATATATTTCTTTTCTATCTTGATCAGTTAGTTCTTTATTTAATGATTCAAAATCCCCATATATTACAAATGGTACTTTATTTTTGTAATCATATTTTTTGAATTCTAATATTTTATCCTTTTCATTTGGTAAAACTAATTTACAATAATCATGATTTTCACATAATTGTTTATGATTTAATAATGTACTTTCATTACTGAATCTATGTAAACATTTTCTACATAGATATATTTTATGGTGATCATTTTCTGATTTAAAAAATAAATCGATTTGTTTAATCAACATATAATGATTCTCATAATATAGTATATCTATAACATTATTTGAATCATAATCTTTTGATAGGTATAAAGGTTCTAATGTATAATGTTTTATGTTGTTACCTTTTGTATTTGGTAATTTGATTAAATCAAATACATTTATTCTTAAATTATCATCTCTTTCTATCTTTGGGATGTTTTTAATTCTAACAGGATACTTATCTATCTTATAATTATTTTCAAATGGTTTATAAAGAGTTAATCTACAAATATTATAAGTTGCAGGATGTTTAATATAACTCGATGCTTCAATATCTGGTTCTTTATAATATGATACATTATTTTCATCTATTGGTTTCGATTTAGTTAACTTATTATATTTTGTGTTATAAACATGTAAAGTATTTCATCAAATATTAAACCAGATCCTTCAAAATATTTCTCTTCTATTTTAGTTTTTACTTCATTATAACATGTATCTAATTTATCATCTATATGTTGTTTTGAAATAATATGTTGTGAATGAGGATTTATATTATATATTGGTTTATCTTCAGATTTTATGAATTTAACTTTAGAAGATATACTTATTTTAGGATATTCAACATCAGTTATTATTTTTATTATTTCTTTCATATTTTCTAAATGTTTTTTATTTTCTTCTAATGTTTTTCCTTTATGAAATTTAAACTCGATAGCTGCTGGGCCAATATCACTTTTAAATGCTTCGGTTATCTCTATAACTTTTTTATTATCTAATGAATTAATATATTTTCTTACATCTTCCATGTATGGTCTTTTATTGTTTAATTTATTTTTTATGCTTTTAATTGTCTTCTGTTTCTTATCATTATCTTTATCAAAATAATCTTTACCTAAAATATCATTATTCTTATTTCTAATATGACTTTTAGATTTTAAATGTTCATTATAATATCTTTTATCACTGAATGATTGATTACATGTATCACATTTGTATGTTTCTTTTTCATTCTTTAATTCATCTAATTTAGATTCTAATATATCATCTTTATATTCTAGTTTCAATTTATTCTCTAAATGTGTTTTAGTTTTATTGTGTCTCGCTTTTTGGGATTTATCTATATTGATATTACATGTTGGGCAGTAGTACTTATTTGCTTCCATTTTAATACTAAATTTTTTATTAAAATAGATTTTAGAAGTTCAATGATTTATATCATGCATTATTTCAATCACACTTTACTAACACTTTTAATGTTTAAAAATCTAACTCACACAAATATGAATATTGAAATAGAGTTGTAAATATATACTTTTATAGTGAATAATCTGTCAATTTAAATGTTATTCATTTACATGATTATTTTAAGAGTAACAGGGGTAATGGGCTTTCAGGTTAAAGGTTGAATGGTCGAGTTCATTAAAAACAAATATTAAAAGTAATTTAAAACTATAATATATTTTCATAACCGTGTGTATTTCAGTTGAATAATAGAATAATTATTATTATTAAAATATATTTGATTATATGAATTTGTGTATTGTAAATAAATCAATTGGTCGCGAAGCGGAGCGGTAGCGAAGTGGAGCGACCAATTGATTTAATATAATATGCTTTTAAAATTTTAATTATTGATATCTTAGAATAAATATTTAGTTATAATATAAAATACACACGGTTATGAAAATATATTATAGTTTTAAATTACTTTTAATGTTTTGTTTTTTAATGAGCTCGACCGTTCGACCTTTGGCTTGAAAGCCCATTACCCCTATTACTGTTAGTGAAGTATAATATTTTAATCATGAATGATGTTTTCCTTTCTTTTGTATAAAACTTCATTGATCATTGCAGTGATGAATCGGATAAGTTGTATAAAGACCAAACCAAGATCATTGTGTTCCAGTCAGCAATTCTGCAACTGTTACAAAACTGCCGGCACTGTGGAAGAGAGAACCAAGTTTGGAAGAGGCAAAGAGGAACAATGTTGACTGTCAGAACAAATTGTTTGAATTGTGGTGAATCTACTGAATGATCCAGCCAACCGACAATTGCTCGTGGAATTCCTATATTGGATGTTTTATTAAGTGCCATGGTTCTTTTAACAGGAAGTTTGCCCACAAAAGTTTTTCGACTGTTCAAGTAAGTTGCAGTAAAAACAATGCCTTCAGTCAAATCAAACATAATTGTTTTAAGTTATAAATGAAATGGTAAATCCAATTTTAGTTTCATGAATATAGCGGCTCAGAGTACCAGGACATATTTTCGGTACCAGAAAAACTATCTTCACGATGCTGTTTCATCAGTGTGGGAAGCAAGTAGATCGGCACTTTTCAACAAATTACCAGGCCACGATTGCTTGCTGGTGATGGACGTGGCGATTCTATGGGTCATTCTGCTAAATTTGGAAGTAACACTCTGATGGATCTAATAACTAACTAAGTGATAGCGTTTGAACTTGTTCAGGTATGTCAGAACCATAAAATCTTGCTTTTTCCTGAATTTAAAACAGAGAACGGTTTATATACATCTTTGTTATTGATTTTTTTAGTCCAACGAGGTAAATAATTCAAATGCAATGGAATTGGAAGGCTTAAAGCGTTGCCGAATGCCGAAGATAATGTCACCATACGGCCAGACCAGTAAACTGGAGTATCTTCACAGAAGATGATTCAGTTCTCTTACAATAAAATGACAAGCAGGTAAGCAAAGTATATAATAATTGAGTGATTTCTATTTTTTCATACGTATGTCCCTGCTAATACTTATATCAATCAAGATTTGGAATTAATACAATGCCGTCATTTAAGCCCTCAAGATTTGTATTATTCCTTATTGTACTTCTCTTTCGATGACTGTCATATTGTCTTCTCTTAGGTTACAAATAGCTGCCCTACATTTCAATGAGAATAGTGACAGAATTCCAGGCACAAAGATTGATGGGACCAATAAATATAGTATTGTCTATCCAAAATACAAGGACACCCACACATAGCAGAAACTACTGACTGATGCCACTTATGGTGAATATTCAAGTTATTAACTGAACTTATGTAAATAATTCATTTTACCAAACACATTGTTGGCTAACAGTGTTTTTTATTTCAGAATATGTCGACATTTGCTGGAAAAGGATACTCAAGGACGTAGAAGCAGATGGCCAAGAAAAATAATCACAGTACCACCGACTCTCATCAAACAAAGAAAGAATCCCCAAAGAAGAAGCCATCGCAATGCACAGGACAAGATTAAAAAACACTAATAGATGATTGAATGGTAAGTCTCTTGGCATGTAGATTGAAGGAATAATTTCAAATAATCTTGTAATGCACATGAAAACATGACAATTATAGTGATTTTCTTAACAAAAATACACTCTTTTCAGAGCTGCTGAAAAATTGATGACCCGAAGTGACGATTTAATTCGAAGAATAATGTACGAAGAAATATATTTGAAATTTGGCAGTTCAAAGATACGAAGTACGTTTCTCAACATCAGGAATAATGATATATCTTGTGTTCGTTTTATAATTCCACCTAAAAATATTTTTCATGTCCTTTTAAGGTAATGAAGACAAAATATCTACATTTGCATGGAAAGATTAATGGTGAAACTAAGCTAACAAGTCTAAGTGAAAGTTGTAGACACCAGTTCACTCAATAAATATCTGTAGAAAATTGATGATAGGAACCTGAAAATGAAATTATTGATCTACTTAAGCATAACCAAACTGCTCCTTACTTGAACAATTAATTGTGATCAGATGTTTATATTGGAACTCAATGGATTGATAGCAAAAAGTTTGATAGATTATGAACATGCAATAATAATTTATATTTTATATCTTAGCGATGTCATTGTTTTATAAAATTATCTGTAAGAACAGCACAAGTTAAAAAGAATATATGAACGTCTTTTAAATTTTTAAGTTGAATTCCTTCATTTCAATTCATTAAGGTCCATCAATCGACACATTATGAAATCCTTTATATACATGGTCCTCCTCAAAACCGTCCTCAGGGAAATGTGCGCGGATACAAGAAACGACACAAGCAGACAAAATACTCCTATTCTCCTTGCCCAAATATCCCCAACACCACCGAAAAAATGATCTGTACGCTATATGTCGTAATTTCGCATTTGCTGGCCCTTCAAAACTTTTCTGTCCATACTGCCGTTTAAATTCGGTCCACATCAGCTGCAGGACCCAAGGGTTCAAACAGATAGAAGCGAAAGCTGCCGTGTCCGTCAGATCTCTCCATTTTGTCCGGACTCCTCCCAAGCCCATTCCAGTCTACTTTTCACGACGTCATCTCCTTACAGCACACACACTCCTGCTCCATCTCTAAGATCTGACATTGTCCACATTGGCACCTAACAAGATTATCCATAAAAATGTTATTAAGGCATGGATATAGGTATCTGCTTGTAAGGCAACGCTGATGCAATGCAGTACAAGAATAGTCCAGCAGTGCCAGCACAACATCGTTGGATCGCACTGAGCTCTTAAAATGAACACGATAAGATTCTATTCATTTCTACAGACCCCATTATTGAGTCGCTCCCTTCAATGACGTAGGTTCTATAAATAGCCTGCAGTACACGTGTTTTTCCGGAACGATATAAAAACAAGGCGCGCAAAAATCAAAATCATCAAATATCACTATAAATTGAAATTTTTTTCGATCTTTCAAATTGTCAATCTAAATAGTATACTATAATGAATCATCTTATTGCAATAGTAGAAAATTCTTGAAAAAGTGTCAGTTACCCTTTAAACATTTTGAAAAGAGAACTTTTAATTGATTTCTTTGGTGAAAAATAAATGGATGAAAGACATATAACTATGGCCTGTCGCCATTAAACCCATCAATGAATTCAAGAAGCATCTGAAATTTTTTCTATCGAAACGATTCATCATCTGTAGAGAGACTTGAGCAGCTTTTCTGGATTTAGCACTATATATAGCCTCATTATGATTACCTTTGTTTGGCATAATCAAGCAAAAGTTAACAGACTGTATATTATTTATAGAATTAGTTACAAACCTTGGACATGAATGAAACCAAGCATATGGTTCATCACTTCAATTCCAAGCCATTGGGTATTCAAAATAGAAATTACTTACCAGTAGCTTGCTGATGAGCAGGATCTTGCGCTGCAATATCTTCAGCAATGATTAGAAAAGAGAATTGTTTTGTATTCTCAGGCTTTAGAGTAGTTATCGTTGTCACATTGCCATTCAATGTATTAATAGTTAACTGTGTCTGTTGATATGAAATAAATCATAAGTTAATCCTTACATGCTGCAGCACTGGCCTTTGGGGCCTCCCCCATAGTTAAACAATCTCTGTCGAGCAATATTACATGCACTTAATAATCACACATGACTGCATGATGATTTCTCATTAACCCATTAGCACTCAAGCCACCCATATCAGCCCTACCGATTACTCCTCAAGCCGCCCGGATCCGCCGCGGTACTTTCTTCGAATGCTGCACAAAGACGGTTACAGTGGAATTTGAACCCATATGATAAACTATACACCTAAGTCCTTGAAATACCGAACAGAAATCACCGGCTTCCTTTTCAATTTCTCCAATATACATAGTGAAATTCCAGAGTGCTAACCGGTTAAATAAAAATACTAGGGGTCCAGGGACACCATGCCCACTTGGGAAGTGGTTTCCAATGTTCAACAATCTAACAACTTCACCCCCTGGTGACCATATACACTCACTACAATCATAGAACATGTCATGAACTACAACTTTGCAATTGAACATGATAACAAAATATGCCTAGGTACCAATCTAATAAGGAAATACTAAGTTATTCTACTATTCAACGCCCCAGCAACTTTGCAATTGATCGTGGTAACAAAATATGCATAGGGACAAATATAATATAGAATAACTATATTATTAAATGCCCCTGGTGGCCATATACAAAAACCAATGACCTTGAAACTCACCAAAACCATAAAACACATTATGAGCTACAACTTTCCAATGGATTGTGGTAACAAAATATGCAATATATAGGTATCAATATAATGTGGAAAAACTTTTTCCCACCTATGAATGAGTACTGATGACACCAAGATGGCCACCAATTGCGTCATAATACGGGATATCGACAAATTCAAGTTCTTGAATTACTGATGGCGCTAGTCAGAACCGGAAATTGGAACCTAAATCCGCCATGCTCTAGTTAATTTGCAATTAAAATCTCTTGCTTTAAGTTTTCAATCAGCGATATTTTACTTACTATATATTACTTAGTTTTACTTAGTTACCCACTGGGACTAAAGTCCCAAGTGGGCTAAAAAGCATTGGTGAGTATAGGTGGAGTGCACCACTATCACAACGGAAACACGTCAATTGTAGGTGAATGCACAGGGACTGCTAAGGGCTGTAAAATAGATTTCTGATCGAGTAGACCGCCCCAACTATTTTGTGTAAAATCGAGTGGATGAGCTGGGAGGGTTGATCCAATTCATTGACGGGTGCATGAAAGATACCTGAAAAAAGTCATTGTTACCTACCATTCAATTTAATATTCGTAAGGCACGTTAAGTATTAAATAACAAATCAGCTAGCGGATATATGTGAAATAAATTTTACCAAATTCTCACAAGCTGAAACGGCCAAAATTCGTTCTTCAGTATTCAATCATCCAGCAAAGGTATATTTTTTGGGCTTATTGACAAGTTCAGATACTGAGTTAAACAGCCTACTCCTTTATATTTATAACCATTTAAATCACAAGCGAACCACGTATGATAAGTCAAATGAATTGATCGCAATTTTGTTTTTCGATTGCGGCTCCCAGAATTTTGATATCGGTTTTCCCTCTTTCTTCAGAAGCCCCAGATGCCACTAACGAAAATGATCGCATTTAATAATAGGGAATCGGGAAATGCTTATATGGTCATACCAATCTATCCTTAAGATGCTAGTAAACCAGTCATCATTCTCAGCATCCCCCCATTTTTTCCTTGATTTGCATCGACCAGAGTAATGATGAAAATTGATTGTAAAGGCGGAAATCCGCCGAACGGCGGAATATTATTATCCCTGTTAACCAATATTTGGGCCGTCCAGCTTTCATCACACATATAATCCCAGTATAAATCCCAGGTGCTAGCTGGTACTAAAGCTCATTCAGGGCTAACAACCTGAAATTTGAAAATCAAGGTTGTAATTTTACAAACCTTACCCTCAGATTAGAATTCAAAAGAATTTGTCCATCAGCTCGCTTAAACTCATAAGAATCAATTGGAATACGATACTGAAGACGAGCAAGATTACCATCTGGATCCTTAGCCTCTGGCCTAACTACCAAAGTTCCTGCTGGAGCATCTGGAAAAATAACAAAGCAATCTTCATTAACTAATAAAACAGCGCTGACAGCTTAAATGGCAGCATACGTAAGACTATATTCCTATCCTACAAATTAGCTACAAAACTGATAACCCTCAAGTGCTACTCGGAAATACAAAATTTAGCTGAAATAGAGCCCCAAGGGGCACTCCTTTATGAAAATAAAGTGCACTTCAAGTGCACTTCCATGAGTTAAGTACACTCAAAGTGTACTCATTGAGTCTACTTTTGTGAAATTAGTGCACCTTTTCATAGGGAAAGTACACTTCATAAAATAGTGTACTCGGTGAGTGTACTCATTGAGTCGGCTTTTGTAAAATTAGTGCACTTTTTCATAGGGAAAGTGCACTTCACAAAATAGTGTACTTGGTGAGTATAAAATAGTGTACTTGGTGAGTGTACTCATTGAGTCTGCTTTTGTAAAATTAGTGCACTTTATCATAGGGAAAGTGCACTTCACGAAAAACTGTACTTGGAAAGTATTCTACAAGTGTACCACCCAAGGCCAATCCCTTAAGAAAATAAAATGTATTTTCATGTATAAAAATCTATTATCTTTTTTTTGTGTATTTTCGATATGAAAATATATTTTTTAAGCAAAGAAATGTATTTATTGATCAGTATTTTTCGAAATATTTCATGACCACAAAATATCTTTTTTTCATTCGGCTAAATTAATGAGATAAAAGTTATTATACCAATAAGTGTTCACTTATTGACTTACAAAAATTCAAATGTTCAAAAACGACTTTGAAAAAATATCAGGTTTGGGATTCGAACCCATTCACGACAGCTAGTGAAGGACTGGGATTGAGCATGCAGTCAGTACGGCGCCATTTGCAATTATTTTGAGCAAATTCATTGCTGTTTTTAATCAATTTTCGTGGTTAATTTCTTAGTTGAGACAGTCTGGTGTTTAAATTCAAGCTCCAAGGCTAGTATTATTAATTTTGTTGTATAAAATATTTGACTTATTGTCAACGTTATGTTAAATGAGTGAACTATAATTGGTACAATCTGTGGCGTTTACTCTTCTTAATCAATTAAATCAGATGCAAAACTTTATTTTAATTTCATTCATGATGAATGGGATGTAATGTTAAATCTAAGTAATAAGTAGGCCTAGATTACACCATGAGCGTTTTTTAAATCACAATCTGTCCAGTACTGAAAGAGGCGGGTTTGTATGGTATAACTGATGATTTCTTAATATTTTACAGATGAAACTACCACAAGGATACTGGAGGCCGGCAACCACGTACGATCATCATCGAGTCCAGTAGCGAAAAACAACCAAATCGTCGGTCGAAGGTGGCGGCGCGCTGGAACTCGTATGGTCCGGCAGCCTGTTGTCGACGTTGGTGTCCAGTAGCGAAAAACGACTAACCATAGTCGCCACAATTCCGATAATTATGATGTACTGAATGATCAGGTATTGCACAGTATTGCCAATTATTTCTACATTTATATAATAACTTATAAAATTTTCCATTTATTTCCATTGATTTAGGCAAGTATATGTACTTTCAGCAAGAAAAAATTAATGAAAACGAGGATTTGTGTTATGGTAAGTGTTACTTGAAAACCGTTGTTAATTGTCGAGCAACTTGTTACAAAAACCCCATTTAATTTTGTCTTTGTTTCGCTTAGATTGTACCTTTTTTCTCCAGATGACTGATATTGTGGATGGTCATAGATCTTTCCATAAAGAAGTTGGCTCTTGATTATAGCCACAAATTGTTCAGCATATCTATGGGCGATTTATTTATGATTGCTGTACTGGACACCAAATATTTAAAAAGCCATATGCTCAAAGGGATTGGTCATTCAATAAAGGCTTCTCTTTCGTCAAGTGCAAGTAATTAGCAGTAAGTAGTTTGTAGTACTTGAGTTTTACAGATGCCTTATTTTCATTGACAACCAGAATCAAACAGATTGATATCCATGATTTGGGAATCATTTTATTAGCTGACATTGCTACAGATCTGCAAATAATAATCAAACTTAAAGTAAGGGGGGCCCTGACCTATTTTCTTTTTAAACAGAACTTTATTCACATTACTCTGTATATTCAGCATCAAATAATAACTTGCTGCTCAAGGTTAAGACAATAAGTCAAAGTAATTGTAAGAATATAAAGGTGGCTAAGGTTTAAAAGGTTTAAGTTACATACCTTTTAAAACGTTGGATCGCACTGAGCTCTTAAAACGAACACGATAAGATTCTATTCATTTCTACAGACCCCATTATTGAGTAGCTCCCTTCAATGACGTAGGTTCTATAAATAGCCTGCAGTACACATGTTTTTCCGGAACGATATAAACAAAACGAGGCGCGCAAAATCAAAATCATCAAATATCACTATAAATTGAAATTTTTTTCGATCTTTCAAATTGTCAATCTAAATAGTATACTATAATGAATCATTTTATTGCAATAGTAGAAAATTCTTGAAAAAGTGTCAGTTACCCTTTAAACATTTTGAAAAGAGAACTTTTAATTGATTTCTTTGGTGAAAAATAAATGGATGAAAGACATATAACTATGGCCTGTCGCTATTAAACCCATCAATGAATTCAAGAAGCATCTGAAATTTTTTCTATCGAAACGATTCATCATCTGTAGAGAAACTTGAGCAGCTTTTCTGGATTTAGCACTATATATAGCCTCATTATGATTACCTTAGTTTGGCATAATCAAGCAAAAGTTAACAGACTGTATATTATTTATAGAATTAGTTACAAACCTTGGACATGAATGTCAGCTTTTCCTAAAATGGCAAATAATGCATTCTATGCATTGTGTTATATTTGTCAAAATACACTCCCAGCTCAGCAGTCAATACCTAATATTTACACAATACAATTGTGTTTTCATAAGTAGCACAGACAGCAACTGTAGCTGGCAGGAACAAATACCTCAGATAAATCTTTTCCATTGGTCTTTAATGCATTGATTTGAATGCAGTATTGAATTGAATTTTCTAGAATTTGCCCAATAAAACAAAATTGAATTGGATTTGATGAACTAATTGTTCCATAAAGAAAAATTGAATTGGATTCAATATTTTTTTACAAATTAAAATTTGATTGAATTTTCAGTTTGAACACATGGCTAATTGACATATCAAGATCATCCATCCGATTTGAGAAAAAGCTATTTCGCCCAGACTTTGCATAATTGTCAATGATATTTTCTGTAGTGCAAATAAAAATATTCCTCCCAAAAACCAAATTAACTAAAGATTTCACAGAAATCGATCTTGAAATACAATTTTAAATCTTAAAATAACTAGAATGCCGCTGAAGACAACTGATGCACCCACATCAAATGAAATGCCTGAGCTTGAAATACACCCTGAGCGTATGTCACCCTTTTTATGAAGGTAGGAAATGAAAAATACAAAACAGCCTCCGGTGACCTTGACCTTTGACCTAGAGGACTCGAAATCTTATCAGTCACTCACAGTCTCTAGGGTAACCCATCCATTAAATTTCACAACGTTATCTTATACCGTTTATGAATTAAGAGCCCAAAAATTAAAAATACAAAACATCTCCAGGTGACCTCGACCTTTGGTCTACAGGACCTAAAATGTATTCAGTTACTCACAGTCTCTAGGATAACCCATCACCAAATTATCTAAAACCGCCTATGAGACAGAGCCCAGAAATGAAAAATACATAAAAGCTTCTAGTAACCTTGACCTTTGACCAACAGGACCCGAAATCTAATCACTTACCCACATTCTCTAGGATAACCCATCCATAGAGTTTTATTAAGTTATCTTAAACCGTTTATGAGTTATAGCCCCGAAATGAAATTTAAAAAATGGCTTCCTGCGACCTTGACCCTACTGGACCGGAAATCTTATCAGTTACCCAAGGTCCATAGGATAACTCATCCATAGAATTTCAGTAAATTATCTTAAACCGATTAGGAGTAAGAGCCCGGAAATGAAACTTACAAAATGGCTTCCTGTCCCCTTGACCTAAGACCTACACAACCCAAAATCTAATCAGTTACTAACCTCATATAGTACAACACAACTGTTGAATGTGAAGAAAATCTGTCAAAGAATTGAGGTGCTAGGGCACAGAAACCACTGCGGTCAGACTGATTGACAGACGGACGGACGACGAAGCGAATACAGTATGCCCCCCACAATGTGTTGTAGGGGCATAAAAATTGGGAGTGAAACAGTAGATGGTACCACGGGTTTACATGAACACCTGCTGATCTCTTCGGCTAAGCCAATCATAGGGGAGTCTTTGCTTTCTGATTGGCTTTTTAAAACAGATATCTTTTGCTCAGATTTTGGCAAAAACGCTCACATAAATTTGAACGAGGCCCTTTTTCAAAATTCTGCTTCATAGGATTTTTGCTCTGGAAACCAGGTTATTTAAATTCACTCCATTTGTATTGTGATAGTGATAAATGTGATTATTCCTTCGAATACTGTACTGGTGTTACTGGCTTTACCCAGTGACCCACTTAAGTTGTAGTGTATACAACATACTGGATATTCAATGTATGTATGTAGCACAAATTACTATTACATGGGATGGCACAGGCTAGGCTGGGATACTACACAAACAAGTTTACGGTTTCAGGTTGCTTTTATGGTCCAGTACTGGATAAGACTACCTCAGCCCACAGAAATATCGGCAATGTCTATATCAGTCATCCTCTCATAGTAGTTTTACCAAATAGGGAATGACTTTAAAACGATTATGAATGCTCACTGCTCCACGACAAGAAATATGCTATGCTACATGTATGTAGTTGCAAATTCCTTCATTCTGGGGCGTCAGGGGGTTTGGGGGTCTCCCCCAAAAAAATTTCAAAAATTAGAAGCGTTTTCCGAGCACTTAGAGCGATCGTGAACCCATGAACAACTTATTATATTCTGGAAGGTAATGGCTATTTCCAATGTGGCACATCCTCATTCGTTGACGATCAGCATCTTCTCACGCATTACGGGTCGAGTCCTGAATTATTGCAGTTCAAATGCGCCGATGAACGCTCACAAATTCAAGATCGTAGCGCTTGAGCGCTTAGTTGGCAAGGAAATATTTAAAATTTCGTTAATAATCAATTTATCCGTGAATATTATGCAACTCATTTTCCGGGGAACTATCGCATACGGGCCTATTGAAAATTAAAACAAGAGCCCCAAGGGGCACAATGGCCAGCCTGTCAGATTTGCTTTTAATAAATGATGTAATCTGTGGGTTATATTTATCAATATACACTCCCTGCTCAATATCATTTACATAGTAAAATCGTGTGTTAACACAGACAGCAGGAACGAATGTAATATAGAAATACGAAGTTATTGTATTGTTCAACGCCCCTGGTGGCCATATACAAAAACCAATGAGCTTGAAACTCACCAAAATCACAGAACAGCTTATAAGCTACAACTTTCTAATTTATTGTTTTAACAAAATATGCTTAGGTATCAATATAATGTCGAAACCATGTCATGAGCTACAACTTTCCAATTGATTGTGGTAGCAAAATATGCATAGGTACGAATGTAATATAGAAATACTAAGTTATGGTATTGTTCAACGCCCCCTGGGGGCCATAAACAAAAACCAATGAGCTTGAAACTCACCTCGATCATAGAACATGTCATGAGCTGCAACTTTCCAATTGATTATGGTAGCAAAATATGCTTAAGTATCAATTATTATGTGGAAAAACTTTTTTCCCACCTACGAATGAGTACTGATGACCCCAAGATGGCCGCCAAGTGTGTCATAATTGCCTGGTCAAAAATACCCTCTCTGATATAAAAGATCCCTTTCCAAAGAATATCCATTACAAATTGCAATGAAACATGGCACACCATTAGAAAGCTACAGTACTCAGAATTCAGGCCAAAATTGACATTTTTGGGAACAAAAAAGGTTACAGGACGGCCATCTTGAGTCCGATCGACCCAATTTTTCTCATGCCAATGGGCCCTCGGGGGATACAAATATATACGAATGATCAAGGTTATAGATAAAAGTGTCTTCAAAATTTCCCTCGAAAACTTCAAAAATGTGTAAAAAGTGCTGATTTTGGCGAACAACAATGGCTGCCAGTCGGCCATCTTGAATCTGAGAGGGCCAGTTTTTGGCCTGAAGATGTGTCTAGGGTAGATACACGTATAAACCAAATATTATAAAGACATTACCTTGAAGCGTCTTCAAAACTTTGGAACTCACGAACTATCTAGATGGTTATCTCTCGACCTCAATAGCTTCAAGACCCATCTCAAAACAACTTTGTTCCATGCAGCATAACATTAACTCTCGGAAAGCGAATTGTATTTAACATTTTTTTGGCAGAATAAAATTTGATTGAATTTGCAATTCGAGCACATGGCTAATTATCATATCAAGGTCATACACCCGATTTGGTAAAACCTTTTTTTTCGCGAACCTTGCGCAATTGTCAAGGATGAATTTTCTGTAGAGCAAATAAAAATTCCTCCCAAACACCAAATCAACTAAAGATTTCATAGAAATCGATCTTGAAATACAATTTTAAATCTTAAAATAAAACCCTGAAGTAAAACAGTAGACGATACTGCGGTTCCACGTAAACACCTGATTTCTGTAAACGAAATGTTGGTTGTGACAAAATTGTTCAGACGGTTTTAGGTGGTAATAAGTACGGAAACAAAAATTCAAAGAAACCTCGATATATCGAACCGGAACACTTCCGGTAGATATCCGCGCCTGCCCAACCGGGAAACTTATTTGTTTCAATAGATATTGATAGGATCCAACATCTTTACCCGTCAAGGGATTCGAACCCACTAAGCTAAAGCCGTGCCAGAATCGGGTCGGGCCAATCACAGTGCTTGTAACAAACCACATTAGGCTTCTGTGGAATTTCCCAGTAAATGGGCCAATCAGCGAACACGTAGCGAACGCGGAAGTATTGTCGCGTGTTGATACATGATGTCATGCGCAAAAGCGCCAGTAATGAAATCGCGATAATTCACGTGAACAGCTGCTGATATTTTCAGATAAACCAATCACAGGGAAGACACAACTTCCTGATTGGCTGATAAAAATTGAAATTTTCCCGATTTAACTTTCGTGAAAAATGCAGAAAACATTTTTATGAGACCCTATTTCAAAATTCTGCTCGCTACGATTCCGAGAATGGATTACACTTAAATACGTGATTTGTTCGAATATGCCCTCACTTGGCAAGCAAACGAGCCTTTTGTGTGGAAACCATGTCATTTAAATTCGCTCCATTTGTAAAGTAATAGGCTCAGCCTACGGCTGGCCTAAAAATGGAACATTCAAAAAAGGACGGATCATAGATAGTTTAGGCCTAAGCCTATATAGATGATCATAGATGTGTAACTTGAAGGGACGTACCTATGAATGCTCTGATAAAGATGATCTAATACAAGCGCGGCGCATCAGCAAGTCAAGTCGTGGTTACAGTACAGAAGTTTATTGAACTCCAAAATTTTACAATACACATTCGAGTATAAAATCAATAAAGTTATAAGCACTACTCTGTATACTTACACAAAAGCCGCTCGACCGCAGAGCTGCGCGGCGTCGTCATGACGATTGGTGGTGGTGCAATCATCACAGCGAAAACGTATGGGTGGCCGTTCTAATAAAAATTAACGGCATTTTTGCGCAGTAAGGAGAAGAAAATTTCCGGATTTTTTTTTTAAGTTTCGATTTCCGGAACTCCGGAAATTTCCGGAAGTCTGGCAACACTGATTTTTTGCACTTTTAGTATCACTCGTTTCTATACACTACGTCACATATCCGGGTTGGGAATTAATCAGCATCGCTGATCAAAAGTCTCATTTTTATAATAATCAAAGAATACAAAATTAAATATAGCTGCAAAGCAGCGATAACGGGTTTTCTGCACAGTCTTTGAATCCTGTTCAAAGGTTAATACAGTTTTATAAGAGGAAGCTCGACAAACAGTCAATTAGACCTTCTTGAAACCATGGACAACTGAACCAGATGTCCTATTTGACTCTGGAAAATCGACTGTTAGTCGATAATTACTCTTTATGATTTCGACAAAGCATTCAATAAGGTACAACATCAGCCATTATTAAACAAGGCTATTAGGAAACAGTATCAATGATAGGTTGCCGAAATGGCTCAGCATTATCTCTGAACGAAAACTTGTAGCCGAAATCAACGAAACGCTTCATCTTGGATTAAGTCGGTCTAACTAGTCGAGTCACGCAAGGTAGTATCCTAAGTCGTCTTCTGTTTAATGTCCTGACAAATGACATACACAGTAATCCAAAATATACCAGACCGAGTAAATTTCCAAAACGACCTTAACACGCTGTTCAACCAAAAAACTTAATGATCTGACAAGAAAATCTTGTACGCTTTTTGTTTGAACCAAAACTTTTCTTCATTCTGAAAGCTATGTTATTGTTGAAATGAAAACAATTTTTTCGAACGAAAGTTTGAATGAAAACAATTCTTTTCGGTTGAACGAAATACTTAATACTTTTGGTTCGGAGAAAAAACTTTTTACAGTATACTTGTTCGAACGAAAAACTTAATGTTCTGAAAAGAAAATTCTGATCAAATTCAAACGATTCTGTTCAATCGAATAATTGTTCGAACAAAAATCCTTTCGTTTGGACAAAAAAAAGTTTGTTCAACTTTGTTCTAACGTTTTTTTCGAATTGGTTCAATCGAACAGAATATTATTGGTTGGAACGAAATAAATTTTGTTCCGACAAAAGAATTTTCAAGCGAAAGGTCTTTTGAACGAAAAAAAAAGATATTTCTGGGGCTCCGCAGTAACTTAAAGCCGGACGTAGATCAGCCTTGTGACGCGATGCGATCCTCGCGTTGCATCGCAAGTTTCGGTGCAAGTCGGTTGCGATACGATTGTCAGCGACTGTGTGCGACTAGTTTCTGCCAGTCTCAAGAGCGCGTCGGTTGGTTGTGACAGTCGTGTCGCATCGCAGAAAGTAGAACACGTGCGACTTCTTGTGACTGGCGTTGCTGAAAGTCGCAACCCGTCGCAAGGGAGCGTAGGTCGATGAGTCGTTGCGACACAATCGTCGCTGGCGGTCGCAGTGATAGGCGTCGCAGTGAATCACAAGCCGTCGCAAGGCCGACCTACGCCCTACTTAAATCATAAGAAATTAATGAAATACCAGTTTCATTTATGATGAAAAAACTCAAATGAAAAGTCTGCTTATAAAGCTGTCTGCTCAGACGAAATTTTCAAAAAAATCTTCATTTTTGGCAATAAAATTGATAATTGTGATTGATCGTTGCAAGTCACAACCAGTTAAGCACTAATTAACATGCATTTTAATAAATCTTGATTCCTCCTTTACAGTGAACTTAGCTTTAACCTAGTAGAGGCTACTAGCCTATGTAGGCCTATGTATATGCGTAGGCCTAAAATCTGGACAGATTGGTCGTAGGCCTATTGAATAACAACCCACCTAAATATCGTAAATTTTGTTTTGAAGTTCAATCCAATGAGTCCGTTAATAAACGCAACAATTATACTGTGTTTGTTTAGTAAAGCTCAGTACCGGTAGGCCTAAAGCCGCGTAAAACTCGATAAACACTTCAAGCGACACAGCGAACGATCTCCTTTCCCCCACAGCGAACGCTTACTCCGAATGTCAAGTGTGAGTCCAGCATACGGAAAGGAGTGTGTTATATACTTGTATTTAGTAAATACCTTGTGCATTTGACAATGATCGGCATGTACTCTAGGAAATATAGAGTATTGATGGTATTGATATAGAGGTTGAAGCTAGCGGCCGAATAAAGTAATATATTTTTTTATTTTGATACCTCGTCGACGTAACAGCTTTTCTCCGCTATATCTCTTCGGCGTGTTTAGTTTAGGCCTACGATTCCCCGGTACACTAAAGATTTAACTTAGTAAATACACGGTTAATTCGGTAAAGAAAAATAGGTATTGTTAAACTAACTCCTTGATACCCGCAGCCAAATCACTGGTAATAATAAATTAATTTGTACTCCATTTGATTCTCATGATAAGGAGAAACTCGCAGCTGATCCCCGGAACGACGATGTAGTAACACACGTCGATTTTTACGGCTCGACAGTGCTTTTAAAATCTAAAGTAGTAAATTTCCAGTGTATCAGTAATATGATTTGATGAGGAAAATGGGCTATTGTTAAAATCACTGTTTGAAGACCGCGACTGAATGTGAAGTCTGCGGCAATAAATTAGTTCATTTATACTTGAATTGATAATCGAAGTGACAGTCGGCCTGCGGGTTGATTTCGGGATGACGACTCGAAAAAAATGTCGCCCCATTGAATGGGGCTAAATTTTCGATGTTTACGGCCCGACAGCGCTTTTGTAACGATGATTCGTGAAAAAACACGCGGGCTATTTGTAGATCTCAGTGAGCTGAACGATATTATATGGATTGTATATGAAACAGTGGTAAGGTAACAAAGCCTATGTTCTTTTGGTAAAAATAGTGTGGAAGAAAATAATAATAATAAATATAGCTGCAAAGCAGCGATAACGGGTTTTCTGCACAGTCTTAGAATCCTGTTCAACGGTGGATTTCAACAAAGCATTTGATAAGGCTCAACATCGGCCATTACTAAAGAGGCTATTAGGAAACAGTATCAATGATAGGTCGTTTAAATGGCTCAGCAGTTATCTCTGAACGGAAACTTGTAACCGAAATCAACGGAACGCCTCCTCTTGGAATGAGACGGTCTAACTAGTGGAGTCACGCAAGGTAGTATCCTAAGTCGTCTTCTGTTTAATGTCTTGACAAATGACATACACAGTAATCCAAAATATACCAGACCGAGTAAATTTCCAAAACGACCTTAACACACTGTTCGACCAAAAAACTTAATATTCCGACAAAACCACGGGGACAAAACCAAAATTATGAATTGTCGCGGGTGACAAAACCAAAATATTGAATTGTCACGGGCGACAAAACAAAAATAATGAATTGTCGCGGGCGATAAAACCAAAATAATCAATTATCGCGGGCGATAAAACCAAAATTATGAATTGTCGCGGGTGACAAAACCAAAATATTGAATTGTCATGGGCGACAAAACTAAAATAATGAATTGTCGCGGGCGATAAAACCAAAATAATGAATTGTCGCAGGCGATAAAACCACAATAATGAATTGTCGCGGGCGTTAAAACCAAAATATTGAATTGTCGCGGCGATAAAACCAAAATAATGAATTGTCGCGGACGACAAAAACAAAATATTGAATTGTTGCGTGCGACAAAACCAGAATAATGAATTGTCGCGGGGGACAAAACCAAACTAGGGGTCCAGGGACACCATGCTCACTTGGGAAGTGGTTTCAAATGCTCAACAATCTAACAATTTCAATACATAACGCCCTCTAGTGACCATATACAAAAACCAATGACCTTGGAACCCACCACAATCATAGAACATGTGAGCAGCTATGATTTTGTAATTGATTGTGATAACAAAATATGCCTCGTTACCAATTTAATATGGAAATACTAAGTTATTCTACTATTCAACGCCCCTGGTGACCATATGCAAAACCCAATGACCTTAAAACTCACCACAATCGTAGTACATGTCATGAAATACAACTTTGCAATTGATCATAGTAACAAAATATGCCTAGGTACCAATCTAATAAGGAAATACTAAGCCATTCTACTATTCAACGCCCCCTGGTGACTATATGGAATAACTAATGTCCTTAAAAACTCACCACAATCATAGACGATGTCATGATCTACAACTTTGCAATGGATCATGGTAACAAAATATGCCTAGGTACCAATCTAATAAGGAAATACTAAGCCATTCTACTATTCAACGCCCCCTGGTGACTATATGGAATAACTAATGTACTTAAAAACTCACCACAATCATAGACGATGTCATGAACTACAACTTTGCAATTGATCATGGTAACAAAATATGCCTTGGTACAAATATAATATAGCAATACTAAGTTATTGTATTATTCAACGCCCCCTGATGGCCACATACTAAAACCAAAGACCTTGAAACTCACCAAAATCATAGAACACGTTATGGGCTACAACTTTCCAATTGAATATAGTAACACAATATGCTTAGGTATCAATTTAATGTGGAAAAACTTTTTCCCACCTACGAATGAGTACTGATGACACCAAGATGGCCGTCAATTGCGTCATTATAGGCTGATCAAAAATACCTGTCCCAGGTATAAAAAATCCCTCTCTAAAGAATACCCATCAGCAATTGCAATGAGAAATGGCAAACCAGTAGGAAGCTACAGGACCTAGAATTCTGGCCAAGTTTACATTTTTGGGCACTAAAAAGGTCATAGGACGGCTATCTTGAGTCAGATCGACCCAATTTTATTATGCTGATGGGCCTTTGGTAGATTCAAATATAAACGAAAGATCAAGGTAATTGATCGAAGCGTCTTCAAAATTTCCCACGAAAACTTTGAAAATGTTTAAAAAGTGCTGATTTTGGCAAACAACAATGGCTGCCAGTCGGCCATCATGAATCTGACAGGGCCAGTTTTTGGGCTGACGATGTGTCTAGGGTAGATACATGTATAAACCAAATATCAAGACATTACCTTGAAGCGTCTTCAAAACTTCCCAAAATAACTGGATTCCGTCTATGGACGGACGGAGGGACGAAAAGTGAACACAATAGCCCGCTGGGACTAAAGTCCCAAGTGGACTGAAAAAGAATTGTCACGGGCGACAATACCAAACTAATGAATTGTCGCGGGTGATAAAACCAAAATATTGAATTGTCGCGGGCGACAAAACCAAACTAATGAATTGTCGCGGGCGATAAAACCAAACTAATGAATTGTCGTGGGCGATAAAACCAAAATATTCAATTGTCGCGGGCGATAAAACCAAAATAATGAATTGTCATGGGCGATAAAACCAAAATAATGAATTGTCGCGGGCGACAAAACCAAAATAATGAATTGTCGCGGGCGATAAAACCAAAATAATGAATATTCTCGGGCGACAAAACCAAAATAATGAATTGTCGTGGGCGACAAAACCAAAATAATGAATTGTCGCTGTAGATAAAACCAAAGTAATGAATTGTCGTGGGCGATAAAACCAAAATATTGATTGTCGCGGGCGACAAAACCAAACTAATGAATTGTCGTGGGCGACAAAACCAAAAAGAGAATTGTCGGGGCCACAAAACCAAAATAATGAATTGTCGCGGGCGACTAAACCAAAATAATGAATTGTCGCGGGCGACAAAACCAAAATATTGAATTGTCGCGGGCGACAAAACCAAAAAAAGAATTGTCGAGGCGACAAAACCAAAATAATGAATTGTCGCGGGCGACAAAACCAAAAAAAGAATTGTCGAGGCGACAAAACCAAAATAATGAATTTTCGCGGGCGATAAAACCAAAATAATGAATTGTCACGGGCGATTAAACCAAAATAATGAATTTTCACGGGCGATTAAACCAAAATAATGAATTGTCGCGGGCGATAAAACCAAAATAATGAATTGTCAAAGGCGACAAAACCGTAATAATGAATTGTCGCGGGCGACAAAACCAAAATAATGAATTGTCGCGGGCGATAAAACCGTAATAATGAATTGTCGCCGGCGATAAAACAAAAATAATGAATTTTCTCAGGCGACAAAACCAAAATAATGAATTATCGCGGGCGATAAAACCAAAATATTGAATTGTCGCAGGCGATAAAACCAAAATATTGAATTGTCGCGGGCGACAAAACCAAAATATTGAATTGTCGCGGGCGACAAAACCAAACTAATGAATTGTCGCTGGAGATAAAACCAAAGTAATGAATTGTCGTGGGCGATAAAACCGAAATATTGATTGTCGCAGGCGATAAAACCAAACTAATGAATTGTCGCGGGCGACAAAACCAAAAAAAGAATTGTCGGGGCGACAAAACCAAAATAATGAATTGTCGCGGGCGACAAAACCAAAATGGTGAATTGGTGAATTGTCCAGGCGACAAAACCAAAATAATGAATTGTCGCGGCAGAAAAACCAAAATCTTGAATTGTCGCGGGCGACAAAACCAAACTAATGATTGTCGCGGGCGATAAAACCAAAATAATGAATTGTCGCAGGCGATAAAGCTGCAACAAAAAAAAAATTGTCGCGGGCGATAAAACCAAAATAATGAATTGTCGCGGGCGATAAAACCAAAATAATGAATTGTCGCGGGCGATAAAAACCAAAATATTGAATTGTCATGGGCGACAAAACCAAAATATTGATTTGTCGCGGGTGACAAAACCAAACTTATGAATTGTCGCGGGCGATAAAACCAAAATAATGAATTGTCGCGGGCGATAAAACCAAAATAATGAATTGTCGCGGGCGATAAAACCAAAATCATTGTTTGGTCGCAGGTGACAAAACCAAATTAATGAATTGTCACGGGCGATAAAACCAAAATAATGAATTGTCGCGGGCGTTTAAACCAAAATAATGAATTGTCGCTGGCGATAAAACCAAAATATTGTATTGTCGCGGGCGACAAATCCAAAAAATGAATTGTCGCGGCAGAAAAACCAAAATCTTGAATTGTCGCGGGTGACAAAACCAAACTAATGAATTGTTGCGGGCGATAAAACCAAAATAATGAATTGTCGCGGGCGATAAAACCAAAATAATGAATTGTCGCGGGCGATAAAACCAAAATAATGAATTATCGCGGGCGATAAAACCAAAATAATGAATTGTCGCGGGCGATAAAACCAAAATTATTGTTTTGTCACGTTATTTTAATTTTGTCGTTTTGTCATAATGTCGCCCTCATTTGCATATACGTGTTTTTTTACGCATGGCCCTTATCAGCCACCATACTAAAGCCTTAAGGTCGCGTAAAACTCGATAAACACTTCAAGCGACACAGCGAACGATCTCCTTTCCCCCACAGCGAACGCTTAACCTAGTAGAGGCTACTAGCCTATATAGGCCTTTGTATATGTGTAGGCCTAACATCCGGACAGATTGGTCGTAGGCCTATTGAATTTAACAACCCACCTAAATATCGTAAATTTTGTTTTGAAGTTCAATCCAATGAGTCCGTTAATAAACGCAGCAATTGTACTGTGTTTGTTTGATACAGTAAAGCTCAGTACCGGTAGGCCTAAAGCCGCGTCAAACTCGATAAACACTTCAAGCGACACAGCGAACGATCCCTTTCCCCCACAGCGAACGCTTACTCCGAATGTCAAGTGTGAGTCCAGCATACGGAAAGGATTATGTGTTATATACTTGTATTTAGTAAATACCTTGTGCATTTGACAATGATCGGTATGTACTGTAGGAAATATAGAGTATTGATGGTATTGATATAGAGGTTGAAGCCCGCGGCCGAATAAAGTAATATATTTTTTTATTTTGATACCTCGTCGACATAACAGCTTTTCTCCGCTATATCTCTTCGGCGTGTTTAGTTTACTGAATGTGAAGTCTGCGGCAATAAATTAGTTCATTTATACTTGAATTGATAATCGAAGTGACAGTCGGCCTGCGGGTTGATTTCGGGATGACGACTCGAAAAACATGTCGCCCCATTGAATGGGGCTAAATTTTTTATGTTTACGGCCCGACAGCGCTTTTGTAACGATGATTCGTGAAAAAACACGCGGGCTATTTGTAGATCTCAGTGAGGTGAACGATATCATATGGATTGTATATGAAACAGCGGTAAGGTATTAAAGCCTATGTTCTTTTGGTAAAAATAGTGTGGAAGAAAATAATAATAATAATAATAATCACGCGGATATCAATAGGGTTTTCTGTGAAATAACAGAAAACCCTAATAATCACGCGGATATCAATAGGGTTTTCTGTGAAATAACAGAAAACCCTAATTAATTTCTTGGCCACTTATCCATTAACTAGGTAATAATTGATGATAAAAATTACTTTTAGAAATATCTCAAAAACCTCTTTAGTGCCTGAGGGCTGACTCTCCATTCACAGCCAACTGAGCATGGCTGTTGATTCTTAGCTAAAAACTGCATTGCAGGGCAAAGCGTAACAAATTCGATGCAAATTCCTTTGCTGGCCCAGACACAATATGATCCTGCCAAACTAAAAGTGAATATCAGAATGATGGGCCGTATCAATCCAGTGTTCCACAACTTTCCTTTTTACATTCACAATTTTTGAAAAGCGTCTATGGCTTATCACAAAATGCGCTGTCTATGCTCTATCAGACCAATCGATGGGACATGTTGAAATAGGGACCAGGAACTGGACTTCCCGAACAGTAAACGTTTGATTGAATTGAATGCAATTTTTCTCAATCCTTCGAACAAATTTAGTAAGATGCCACTAAAATATCCTCAGTAAAACTTAGATATCATATTCATGAACACAAAATCATAGCTTTTAAATTTCTAGAGACTGTTTAGTGAAAAAAATTGTATTTTGCTGATATAAGGAGAAGAATGTACAGTAAAACCTCCCTTAGTGAACACCTCTATTTAGTGAACACTTCCTTCAGTGAACACTTTTTGCCCGGAACCAAATTTTCCCTACGCATTTTCAATTAAACAGAACCTGCATTTAGTGAACACCTCTCTAGAGTGAACAGTGAACACTTTTTCTGGTACCAAAAGAACATTTTACCTCTCTATAGTGCACAGTGGACCCATCCCAGAATGTCTAGACAGTCAAATTTCGCTAGTAGAGTCATTGTTATTAGTATCTAGGTGTTCATCATATACTATATGTACATAACTCATGGTCATTCAATGGCTAGTTATCTTTGATAGTTTTTAGGCAGTACTAATTAGGTTAATTGGTTACTACACTAATGAATGGATAGCTGTTATTGTTTTGGATTAATGCTTAATATTGGGGGTAGTTATTCAAACTACTGGTAGGTGGCGTGACACAAATATGTGCTACCTCTATTTAGTGAACACCTCTCTATAGTGAACAATTTCTTCGGAACCCCAAGCGTTCACTATAGAGAGGTTATACTGTACTAAGGTAATATTGACCGTACGGCATTGGTGATCATTTTTAGTGAAGAAAAAAAATGTAACAAATACAGATGAATCGTATGAAGGGACTGATAGTATGTGAGACATTCATATAAGAAGTGTCGAATTAGTGTTGAATGGTTGATGTGAGGTGGTCAGGGTATACAGGGGTTTTAACACGATATGGCTGCTCATCAGCCACCCTGAATCAAACCAGGCTAGTGCAGGCAGAGGATGTGTCTAGGGCAGATCCATTGAAGTGTTATCAGAACGGCCTTATATAAATGGACTCTGTCTTCAGATGAAAAGTGAACACAACAATCCTGTGGGACTAATGTCCTGAACTTTAAATCATTTGAGCTTATCTATAGAAAATGATAAATAGCGGTATTAATACCAAAAGTATTTCAATTTTATTGGAACAAAACAAAAAGTACATACATCTTCATGGCCCATTAATCGCAATATTATTGCTATGAATCAGGTGACCACAAACGAAAACTGGGTAATATGTGCCTAGAATTGAAATAAATGTGGTATGTACTTACTGTCAGCCAAATTCACTAAGTATGTATCCCTCGAAAAGAAAGGTAGTTTATTGTTCGCATTTGTTACAGTTATTTTAACTGTACAATTTCCTGACAATTGCGGATTTCCTTTATCTTCAGCAAAGACCTAAATGAACACAATATATGTGTAAGCTATACCCAACTATTCATGATTTATGATCTCCAGACATAGTGAAATTCTTACCAACATGTTATACTCCGTGCCATATCGATCAATGTCAAGGTTACCATTGTTTGAAACTCTAATGATGCCAGTACGGTAATCAATAGCAAAGTTGTCCTGACTTCCGCTGACAATTCGATACGTTATTTCACCATTCATACCTCCGTCAGCATCTTTTGCAGATACTTCCAATATACTAGTACCTGCAAATATCACCCATCATCAGGTAAATATATTCTCTAGTACACTCTTAGCTCCGCTGAAGGAACTGCCATGTTTTTCTTTGTTGCCTTTCTGGAGATTTTCTTTTTACCACCATTTTGAATTCAAGTGTAAATATAACTTATTAACTAATCCAGCCTAAGGATTTTAGCAATTATTTTCAACTAGATTTTATTCGTCTCACAGTGCCTAACTGATCTTGTATAATGCAGTGGTCTACTGGGAAATGAGGTTTGTCGAATTTTCAAATAAACAATGATATGCATTCTTTATGAGCCCTGGTTTTTATTAAATTATAACCTTCCTCAATGTTTTCCACAGGCCGCCCTGCTCAAAATATGCCGCCATGCTAAAACTTTGAGCCTTGCAAAAAGTTTTGCTGCCCTTGTTTAGGCTTTTGTCCTTCGCTGTATAGGTAATTTTCTCAAAAGGTTAAATCATGGACAACCTCCTCAATTAACCAGTGTATACATGTCTAACTTGAAAAATGATTGGCAGCTGGTGAAAATGTGATCATCTTTCGATGTAGTTGCTAAAAAGATGGACAGCCGACAGGAATGTAGCCAGCAGTAGCTAATATGTGTACAAAACTTTAACCAGGTCATGTGGTGAGGCATGATGCTCGCTGACTATTGTGAGTAAAGATCAGGGCCATTGCTTTATACATCACCTGTCATTATCGGTTTTTATAATAAGAGATCCAGTGGCACTCCGGCCACCCTAGTAATTAATTTCCAGAATTAAAAGCTCTCTCAGCAAAAGGTTACACTAGTTGATTAAAACCCTGACTTGAATGCAGACGTCAAAATGGTGCATACACAGTTTACTCAGATCAGACAGGAAGCCAATGCAGATCCATGAGAACTGAAGTACCGGCAATACAATCAGATTTACTAGTTTTGAAATCAAATGTGCGGCATTGTTTTGAATTAACCTGAGTCCTGTTAAAAGCCAACAAGTAAGTAATCCAATCTGGATGTTACAAGAGCGTTACCTGCTGTTTTGCATGTATCTTTGTCAAGTAAGTGGCATATCTTATCAATACTATGAATGTGATAGTCAGCAGCTCTTCCAACCTAACGCACATGATCAGAAAGAGACAAGGAATTATCAAATAATACTCCCAGATTTAGAGATCGACAAATGTTCCTGCCAGGATTGCTTCCTGGATTGTTTCATAAGGTGGTGTTCCAAGGATTATAAACTCTGTCTTTTCACCATTGGTCTTAATATAAGCTTGTTGATTGTCACCAATTAACCCTTTCAGTGCTGACTAGTTAATACCCTATAGTGCTAGAGATAATTTGAAAATTTTCAAGAATTCCACCCTAGTGTGTTTAATAACGGGAATACCACTATAGTGCGTCTACACCGAGGCGCAGTGTATCGTTAGCTGCTAGTATTTCACTATTATTGACAGGTGTTGCCATTTTTCAAGAGAGATAAAAACTAATTACTAATTACATCAATACAGCGCAATGCGATGTACTAGCAAAATCTGTCACTGATTTATACACTGCACTGCGGTGTAGACGCACTGAAAGGGTTAAGCAAAACATTTATGAGATTATTCAGTCGATGGATAGTATAAAGTATCTGATTTTAAATCCTTCGGATTAACGAACTTGTAAAGCTGTTGAACTTTTGAATAACCAGTGGCACCCTCTTAAGAATTGGATGCACAATTGCATGTTTGAGCCGATCTGGAAATACACCAGATAATAAAGTTGAATTCAATATGTTAACCATGACCCTGAGCATACCAGATGAGGATAACTCAGATTCTGAACAAATCAGTTGGTACAGGCTCCAATGAGCATGATTTTTGAGCCAGCGTGCCTATGCTGGAACCAAGTTCAAGGTCATCAGTTAAAGCTAGGGTATTTAAAATGGGTAGACTTCTATCTCTAGGCTCTTCTATCTGTAGGGTATAAGCAACCAAATACAACGATATCAAGTTCACGGCCAATAGTTTTAATCTTATCAGTTATGTATACACTAAAACTTTCAGCTACAACCACACTCTCACTCACCTCAATAGCAATTGCTTTGCAGTGCTTTAACATTTTGTTGTTTATAACTTTAAATGTCTGTTTTACTTCATCACTCATTTTCTGATGGTAGTATACAGATTGTTCCATTGATCATGCGCACCACTAAATCATTTATACTTAATAAGTCATGAATCTCGGCAGATGGTCATTTAAAAGTTCCATAGCATATGGTTTGCTAGCTAGATGTTAGCTGTGCATGTTAATCTAACAACTGACAATCAATGTATATATCAGTGTGACAGATTGAGGACTCCTTCACCATTGATGCTGATTCATTGAAAAATTATGATTTTTAACACGTTCGCTGCCGCTGACGAGATAAATCGTCATTGTGGGTGCCCCGCAGTTTGCCATGACGAGTTATATCGTCATTGATTCAATGTCATTTCATAGCGTTATGATAACCTGTCAGAGGCGAGAAACCAGCTAACATTTGTCTGGCAGTATGGAGAGACTAAGATTGTCTAGTGCACACTTGAAATTTTTTCAAAAAAATCTTCAGAAAGCAATGAATTTTAGCTCCTTTTCCAGCCAATATTTAGAGAGAATATAACGACTAAAATCGTTCTATATAATTTTTACGATAAAACTTTTATTCTTTTAGATTTTTATTTGATTTTTCACACTTTTTACTGGCAATAGGGACATGAAAAAATTGAGAATCTCTTCACCATTGCCAGTGACGAGTTATCTCGTCATTTGGTTTTTTATATCAAAAAACCAATGGCAGGGTTTTTGCCACCTCAGTATGGTATGTTTTGAAAATAAACCCTAAATTGCGGTGAGACTAGAGAGTTTTCCACTGAGACATTGTGAACAATTTTATCCATTAGCCTACATAAAACAAGATCACGAGTGTGTTGATCCCTTTGCGTTGACTTTGACTAACAGGTTGTAGACATAAGCTGAGAGAATATCAAGAAACTTGCAGGCATCAGGTTCTTAAAGGCCCATTGGTATGAGCAGTAGATAACCTGGTACAGTGAGTAAGGGTGGCTCACAACGGTAACTGTGAGTCACACACTGTAAAATCTGACAAATTCATACAATTACATAGGAACGTTCTGAAGTAATCTTTAATGGTCCAGTCTTATTGGGTATGAAAATCTGAAGCTTGTGATCATGTGCTTCTGTAGGAAAAGGACCATGATCAAAGAATTTGGAGAAATTTTGAGATTTTTAAAAATTATCAATTTTTATCCGATTTTGATGAAATTTGGGCATAACACTGAAGGTAGATAGCTTAACAAATGTATGAAATCTCAGACTGATTCATTGATCAGGAAAAAAGTTTTTTGTTGTGAGATTTTGGTACTATCAATTCGCCCATATTTTTTTTAATGTGTATTGATGACCTAGGGTATCATGTTACTGATACTGTGCCTCGCAAGCTACACTGATGTGTCATTCAAAGATTCAAATTTTGAAGAGAATACCAACGAAATTGCTTAATTACTCAAAGACGAGGGCCTAAAACATAATTTTGACTGAAAAAAATGAATATATTATACATTAATACATATGTCTAACAAAAAGGAGGATCCAAATCAGATAACTGACAGAGAAAATAGGAAAATTCCAGTTTCAACGGTTGGAGCTCCTCACTGCTCCATGGGTTCAAAGAAACTGCCATGTCTGACATTAATTGGGCTTTTATACTGCCAGTGGGCCATTAGGGGTAATGTACATGAATATTGAAATCACCAGCAATCACAATGGGTTTTGATATGTTCTCGGCGCAAAATTCCTCAAGAAAAGAGTCGACTAAAATAACATTTTTAATGGATGGGGCAGCAAACAATAAATGATGATTTATACAAATGTCAGTTTGTTCCAGTTTAATTTCTACCAGCATGAATTCAAACGTTTTCTACGGGCCGAGTGGTTTTATATGGTGGCTGATTCGGCCATGTAATAAAAAATCACAAAGATTACATTTTTTTTTTTACGCAGACTTAATTCGTTTTATCGGCAATAAAATGAACTTTTTCATTTGATTGCCAAAACAAACTTTTTCGTTATACTGCCACGTTAAAACAAAAATAGTGCAATAAAACGAAAATCAGCGTGATAGAACGAGAAAAAGTCGTCTTAATGCACGATAAGGAACAAGAAAGAAATTCTAAAAATTGGCTTGCTAACATGGTTGTACTGAAAGTTTGCTTGGTGGTTTTGTATTTCTCTAGTAGAATTAATCGAACTTTGAACTGGTTACTTATTAAAAAGCTAAATAATCAGTGTTGTCTTATATCGTTACATGTAATGTTACACACAGGGACTGGGGATAGGGATGATTTTATTGTAGACGTAGACCAAGTTAGTACAAGCTTTTGGTTGGTTGTTATTTGAAAATTGTGGTGTCTTAACGGAATCTATCATCATGTTGATAATTGCTAGATTACTCATCGGATAGTGTTGAAATAATTTTGCTCTATAGAAAAATTTACAGCTGAAAGAAATAAATTACCCATGGGCAAAGTGTGGTTTACCTTGAAAGCTAGAGGTCGTTTGGAGTAAGGGCATTGCCTGAAAAAAAATCTTTTTAATTCGTGACTTCTAGAAGTTTATATTGTATTTTATCTTTCTTAAAGAATTATTTTGTAATCAAATAAGAAAAAAGATAAACATTTGTTTATGGTCTACATCCAAAATTTCGTAGGGTACAGGTAGGCGCAACAGGGAAACTATTTTATATTTTCAAAAAGATATTTTACACAATATGAAAAAAATATTCAAATAAAATTCATATGATGTCACATATCGAGAGGGTGGCTGAATATTGAGTCTTGGGAACGGAAGCTAAAACACCGGGGCGTAGTATTAGATCGTTTTAAATCCTGGAATTTACCACTACAATATTCAGACCTCCACCTATAGTCTGCTGCTTAGTATTTTCAGGTCAGAAGAAATTACAATTTATTACAAATTCTATAAAACAGAAAACACAGCGCTCATCCTCTGCTACACGTTTATTCAGCCTGTTATCATACCAAACGTGCACGCGCCAATCATCGTTACAGCATCACCATTAGTCTGTATGAGCGTGTGTTTATGTGTGCAACAGTCTAATGTTTAGCTCCCGCGCACGTGGAGGCCTTGTGTTGTGAATGTACGCATTACTTCAATCTCAATCAACACAATCACTGGGTATCAAAAAGAAACAATACCTATGGCGATATGTGAAATAATTATATTCTCACCAGCAATGAGCACTTAAAATTCGCACATATACGGCACCTAGTCCAATGAAACGTTCGCCATAAATGGCTTTCCCATAATTATATTAGTAGCGCCGGAATTCCCCGTTTGTCCCAAAAACAGCCAATCACATTCGCTCGTAGAGACAACGCCCCCCAATCGAGGTAGGATAGGAGCCACGATTTTTCTTTTAAAATAATAAAGACATTAAGCAAGAGTAAGTTGCATTTCCTTCAAATGACAATCCACTGCGATCATCCGATAAAGTTTATATTGCCACCGCAGTCTACCACCCTCTGGCTCTTTGAAGAGACAGGGAACCAGTCTAAAATTCAATTAAATTCAGAATTCATTTTACAAAAAAGCAGTTTTTCAGTTTTAGATAAACTGAAAAATATAAAAGTTCATACAGAAATTTTTAAAATGGTCACTTACACAAGCACCCAATGGAAAGACAAAAAAAATTTAAAAGATTTTTAGAAACATGTAAGTAAATATTTTATTGTGAAATCTTAATACCAATTTCAAGACTGATCACGCACGCTCAACCTATGTTAGTGTGCACTGCTGAAATAACAAAAACGATTAAACAAAATCATAAAACAAAGAAAATGACCACCGTGATAAAACGATACGAGTAAATTCCCAGAATAAAAGAATTAGATGATAAAATGTTTATTAAAACATATAAGAAATATTTCGGGTGGTTACTACCACCCTTCTTCAGTCTAAAATGACTTGCCAAATACAGTATTAATACATGAAATATGAAATAGGACACGTATCGCTGCACATTACGTTATGGCGACTAGAGCACTGACATAACTTGAAAGAAGTTTATTATGGGGGCTGAAACCATTATTGAGGTTGACAGAACGATCGGAATGAGTAGTAATCAAAGCAGATTCAACTATATGTCGTTTAGTGTGACTACTGTTGGGAAAGATAATATTGGCTCCAGAAAAATCAAAATTGTGTCCGGTAACCGAAGAATGGGAGACTACCCCACTTTCTAATTTAACCCCATTAAATACCGGTTTCAAACCAGCTCTTCGTCATTTGAATACTGATTTAATTTTCAAGTATAATAACAAAATTTCTAATTTTTGCTCCAATAACAATCTGAACCCTAATGTCCATTGTGGAGTTTATAAAATCAACTGTTCTGATTGTAACCTTTTTTACATTGGGGAAACCGGTAGGAATATTAAGGATCGTATTAAAGAACATAAACGAGATGTATTTAATGGGGTTAAATTAGATTTTATCATCTAATTCTTTTATTGTGGGATTTTACTCAGATCCTGTTATATCGTGGTGTTTCTTGTTTTATGTGGTAATTTTCATGTCATTGCACGATAAAATGACTTTTAGGAGTCTGCATTTGCACCATTTGTGATTTTTTTAATATGGCCCGAATCTGCCACCATAGTTTTATCTCTTCTGCTATGAACATTCAAACACAACTGCAATGCGACCATTACACTGTCCAGTTCGACATGTATTACTTAGTACCTTAAAACCAGGAGGGGTAAATTGAGCCATGGATTGAGAATCAACTGCATTGTCTTCGATCAAGTTCCAGTAAACAATGCTATATGAAGTTTGTTTTCCATAAAAAAACTCATTCATTAAGGTTGCCTTATTCAGCAGAGAATGGACTTTCAACAATTAAGTTTTCAAACTATTATCTATATCATCATTATATTATTGTCTATAATGTTTTAAATTTGCTCCAGCTCTAAAGTCATGCTTTGTTGGTTTTGCCAGCAATGCCCAGATCACAAATGTGACTATATTCAATAGGTGGCGATTTGTTGACCATAATAGCAATCAAATTTAACCCGTGTCCATATGCAATGTATGAGTATGAACTTCTTGCCGTCTGTGATCACAGTTTGAACAAATTTGAGTATCTAAAAATCACTACTTCACTAAAATTAAGGCAATTCCACCAATGGAATGAAAATTGTCGACAATGCAATAAATGCGCAGAAAAATTATTCAAACATAATCCAGACTAATACATTCAGAGATTAGTTGTGGAGTACATCAATAAAATGACTGGAGCTCTTCAAGGTGCAGCTACACACAGCGTGACCAGAAATTTATGTAGTTTCTTATTTTATATTTTATATTTTGCAGTTTCATTATGAAATTTGGCAGTTGGCATTGAATGTCACTGAAGATGACTGATGCCCCCACATCAGGTGAAACGCCTGAGTGTACACACCAAGAGAGGTGGCTGAATACACCTGAGATACACGACAAGCGTATGTCGACGTTTTTATGAAGGTAGGTAATGAAGAATACAAAACGGCTTCTAATCACTCATTCACGGTCTCAAGGGTAACCATCCATAAATTTTTACAAAGTTATCACATACTGTTTATGAATAAAGAGCTTGGAAATTAAAAATACAAAACTGCTCCTCTTGACCTTGACCTTAGACCTACAGGACCTGAAATCTAATCAGTTACTCACTGTCTCTAGGATAACCCATCCAAAAAATGTCACCAAAATATCTTAAAAGGTCTATGAAAGAGCTCGGATATGAAAAATACATAACAGCTTCTAGTAACCTTGACCTTTGACCAACAGGACCCGAAATCTAATCAGTTACCCACGTTATCTACGATAACCCAGCCATATAATTTCACTAAGCTATTTTAAACCATTTAAGAGTAAGAGCCCGGAAATAGTCCAGTCATGATAGAGTTGAGGTTAGACAAAATTGCTCAAACTCCAATTTTATGATAAATTGATGGAACATACTTACCTCAGTTCGTATACCATATCTATATGGTTCGCATTCTTTTGCAACAATGTAAAAATGCGTTCCCATGGCAACAGCATCCTGTTTTCACCATATCTTGGGTATATAGATAATGTGGGACCAAGTCACGTCAAACATAGGGTGAAACCTGTTTTCCAATATGCGCTGTCCAAATATGGCATTTAGAAATTGGTTCAAGGTCAAGGTCATATCTAATTTCAAAGTCAAATTCAAACCAAGCACAGAAAATTCAAACCAAGCACAGAAATCTCATGTAACATGTAGACGTATATAACAGTACCCATAGTCCAGTCCATATAGAGCTATGAAAAGTCGCCTCAAATGTTCACAGTTTAAAAACCTAGTATTAAGCCCTTGAATGTCATCCTCATGATTCATGAAAGTGATGCCTTTACACTGCCGACAATCCAATGTACAAGCCGAGTCAATTTTTCTACATGAACATGTCATCTTCGTACAATTGCCATTGCATCCGTGTCGAATCATTTTCATAGCAAATGATCATGGGCAGCAGGAAACTCACCACAATCAAAGAACATGTCATGAGTTAGAATTTTGCACTTGATTGTGCTTACAAAATATGAGTAGGTACCAATATAATATGGAAATACTAAGTTATTCTACTATTCAGCGCCCCACAGTGCCCATATACAAAACCCAATGAGCTTGAAACTCACCATAATCATAGAATATGTCATGAGTTAGACTTTTACGATTGATTGTACTTACAAAATATGCATAGGTACCAATATGATATGGAAATACAAAGTTATTCTACTATTCAATGCCCCTGGTGACCATATACTGAAACCAAGGACCACAAAATGCACCGCAATCAGAAAACATGTCATGCTACAAATTTCCAATTGATTGTAGTCACAAAATATGCATAGATACCAATATAAGTAGATAAATTGTATATTATACCATGTTTAACTCGCCCTTGTGGCAAGAACAAAGAATAGAGTGATCCATCCCATGTGGGGAGATTTTTCCAAATGAAATTCACAAAAGGCTTCCTGTGACATACCTTGACCCTAGACTACCGGACCCGAAATGTAATCAGTTACCCATGGTCCCTAGAATAACCATATAATTTCAGTAAGTTGTCTTATACCGTTTATGAGTTAGAGCCCGGAAATGAAATTTACAAAATGGCTTCCTGTGACCTTGACCTCGGACCTAAAGGACCGAACATCTAATCAGTTACTAACCACATATAATACAACACAACTGTTCAATTTGAAGAAAAAATCGGTCAAAGGGTTTAGGCACTTGGGCACAGAAACCACTGCGGAAGGACAGACCGACAGACGACAAAGTGAACAGTTAGCCCCCCACAATGCTTGTGGGGGCATAAAAATATTGGTAGTTTTTTCAAATATTTTAGTGTGATCGTATGTTTACTTAATGCCCCAAATGCTCTCATAGGACTGAAAATTATGAAAGTTGTCTAGGAGAGGACCCCTAAACCCCCATGGTAGCTTTGATGCTCAATTTTTCTTAAAAGCAATCAAAAGGACTTCTGTCCTGCCTTAAATTCTAACCCGTGAATAACACTGTTTCCTAGATCAGGGTTTTTTTTTGTGGAAAAAACTGTGTCAATGCAAAGGTCAAAGAAGATTGAATAAAGCTGGTTTGTACATTAACCCTTTAACCGGCAATCGGTCGCTAGCGACCGATTTTAATAGACCAGCTATAGTGAATAGGATAGTCAAGTATTGATTTCAGTGACGCATTCTAACTCATTTTCCTGTGAGCAGATGGCGACACAAGACGGCCTACAATGTCTAACAAAGCAGAAAGAAAAGGGATATATCATATATTTGGCATGTAGTAGGGGGTATAGACACCATGTGTCACATGGGTCAGATTTCCGAAGTTGAAAAGATCGTTAGTAGTAATGGCCAATGCACTAAATACGTTCTCTAGTGAGTTTGGCTGATATTTCGATCATATGCAAGATTCTGATGATGATTCGCATTGGGATGAATCTGATGACAGTGCTTGATTATGGATGGCCCTAAAATCTGGATGACCTTGGGATCTGTGACCTTGTGGTCAGAACCTGAAGGTGACTACCAAAGTTCGCAAACTTGGTACCATTCGAAAGCTTATGAAAAGAGCTTTCATAAAATACATGCAATATGGGGTTATCCCTCATATCTACTGAGTTATTCAGTTTTCCCCTTGTAAGGTCCAAAATCACTCACAGGCCAAAAATACTTGCCGGTTAAAGGGTTAACAAACAATATGCGAGAATTAAGTGTAAGCCTCGTGTACAGATGCTTGATGGTGATTTATTTTAGAATTTTCGAAGGTAGATTTATTCCGATTGACTTGGATAAAGTATCATACAATAGCAAACATTCTGACGTAGAGAAGAGGAAATGTGTTTAAAACCCTCTATACAAAGAAGCAAATCTAATTCGTCAAGAATGAAAATAGAAAAAGACAACATTTGGAACTCTCACTAGTGATCATCGTCTGGATCAAGTATGGTTTCAGGCTTTTGCAAGTATTTTCAGTTGCTAAATCATTACAAAGAGTGTTAAGTGGACCAAAAGGTAAGTTTTGTCTTCTGCTTATCAGACACGACTGCAAATGAACTTCAAATTGACATAATTTACCAGTGTGGTTATGACCCAATTAGGGTGGGTCATGATTCTAGATTAGCCCATCAAAAATTACATAGGCCAAGTTCTGTAAAAGTAATTCAACAATCAAAAAAGAGTCCCATGAACTTGTATATAGCAAGTAGTGCCATATCTTTTGGACTTAGCCTAGTAAGAAAACTCTATTACCATATATATTCATCTAGGGTTAAACAGCCTCCATATCTATTCCAATTTTCTGCCTCCTTCCCATCTCACCCCTCATTCCCATTTTTTTGTTTGCTACATCCCCACCTAGCCTGTTTCTGTGTTTCTGATGTATTCACATAATATTGAATGAAGTAGTAGGCAGTAAGTTTGCACACTTTAAAAGTTTGTATGTTTGTTATTTTTTGGTAATTTCAAGTTTTTCAAGATGGAAAGGGGTGAATTTCCAGTCTCATGACATTTGTCACCATACTTAATCAATCAATCCTTCAAAAAGCATCTATTGGTCCAAAAATGGTGTCTACAGATGGATGTATAGACAAACTGACATATGTATAGTGTACTCCATGGATGGTGAACAAGCTTTTCTTACAACTTACAGAACAAGTAAAAAGTTATAAGAGAATTGATCCAAAACTTCAGACTTAAATGCAGGAACATGGGATGCCCTACATAAAAAGTTATAAGAAAATTAGTCATAACTATTGACTCCTCCATTAACAAAGGAAACATTACCTAATCTGTCAGCCTCGCCCCGAATAGAAACAGGTGATGACAATATACAAAAGCCTGCTCAGGCTATGTATATGTATAGAAAGTAAAAAAGATCGACCAATATATCTTAAGCGCTTCTGTACAATTCATACAATAAAACTTAACTTTTTCTATTCAGTTAAAAGATGAATTGATAATTCACTGACTTTACTGCACGTAGATTACATACCTGATGGAGTGATTTCTGAAATTGTTTTCGCATAGATCGGTGATACAAATATCGGATGGTTATCATTAACATCCTACAATATAAACACATTAAAGTAGTTGCACATATGTATTAACATAATACTTCATGATATTTCTACCCCCGATATTCCTTCCTCCCATATACCATTTACCCCGACTAATGCCAAGTTTTCTTAATAAACGGTATATTTGGCTTGGAATCTGAAGGAAAAACCCTAAAAAATAGAAACTCATTCAGCTCAAAATGGCACCAACATCAACACACTTGAGTTTAATCATAGAAGATAAGAAACATTAAATGCCTAGTAGCCTATTATAGACCACAAAACTCTCAAAAGAGATATATTTTTCACAAAGGAGATATTGCTATGTAACACACGTGACACAAACTACTGTTTATCCTTATACCCTACATGAGGATGGTGTAGGACCAAGACAACGCACTACTTCAGTGCCAGATTAGAGGAAGCACATTTTTTAAGGCAATGTTTTTTACTAAGGAATTTATAACCTATCATCTACATTCATGAAAGAGAATTTTCAATAGCTATTATAAAGTTTCAGATATTTTGATGGGTCACACCTAATAAACTGCAATACTCTATACCACTGACAAAATTCTGCATTGATGTTGACTGTATATTGGGAATTACCGAACTGTCGAAATACGGCGTGCAAGAACATTTCACATGATTTTTGACAATGCTACCAGAAATTTGAATGGGTATATATTTTGTATAGATTGAGTATTGATAGGGGGGGGGGGGCATTCTGGGATACCATCATATATATTAAATCTGGCTAAACTGTAATCTTGCTTTAAGTTCCAAAATATCGGTAACTAAATTTTTGAAGTGGGAACCAGTCAAATGGAATTGGCTGTTTATTATCACCAAAAATTTACATCAAACTAAACAGATACAAAATATCTTCGCTTACGATGAACTTGCTCCATTATTTTCATGAGAACAGCCAATTTCTCGACGAAGCTGAATATTCAACCATAAGTAAACATAGAGATTACATACGCTTCCTTAAAAGGTCCATACACAGTAGAATGTACATTCAAACGGTAGAAGTACGTAGAGTAAAGCACACAGCACAGGGGCAGATCCAGCTTTTTGAAATAGGGGGGGTAGCAAATAAAAACAACAGGATGGTAAAGCCATTTCAGAGCAAGCGCAGAAGGTGCAAAGCCATTTAAGAGGGTGTGGGGGCCCCCAAGATTTGGTCAATCCTCCATAATGCAATTTAAATTTGTGGCTTCCATGCAGCAAACGTGTTTTTTATATACGTGTTTAGAGTGGCTTGAAAAAATTCTTTGCTCAGTAAAAAACAGAAAGTCAACTATAATTGTTATAACATTTGTTCAGGAAATTGTGTGGTGGATAGTGAGTAAGTTTTACGGTACAGCTTAGAATAAAATTATTTTCGTTAACGTTTATTTTCCATTTCGTTTACGTTTAAAACGGAAATTGATTGGCGTTTTGGAAAGAAAGTAAATGCGTACTGTACATCATTGTATGGGATTTAAAACACATTCAAATCATGTGTACAACGCGTTTCAATTGGAACGATAAATGAGAACACAATGCATTCAACACGCAAACGATGCACAATTTTTGTTAAGTTAATTCAAAGCTGTATTGTATAGGAGTGGCTGATAAATGGAGGGTGGATAACCGGAACTGATTTTTTCTTGGTGATAGTGTTGAAAATGAAGAGCGCTTTTAAGAATTTTACGTACCAACAGAGTGATAATGACAGGAGCATCTGTAGTTTGCACTGGGTTGCCATTATCTGAAGCCTCAATTACAACACGAAACCTGAAAATGGTGCAACAAATTACAAATAATCAATCGCATACAATACCAGTATACATGTATTATGAATCTATGTTATACTAATCTTTCTAGGGCCCCTGCCAAGACATGAAACATTTGTCGTATTGTAGCACTGATTACTTAAAAGAATAGTAAACAGCTGCACCCTCTAGAGGGCTGACACACAAAAAGGGAGTAACTGCCAAAAAGGCGGGAAATTCTCATCCTTGTTTACCAGTATAGGTAGTGTTAATATCTCAAACAGAAAAATTTGTAAACCACCTAAGTTTTCAGAAATTATGCAATGTTGAAAAAATGCATACATCCTGATCTGCAGAATAGCCGAAAACCCTTATAAGTGATTTCTGTCAAAAACTGGCTGACTGTAACTAATATAGAGCATTCTTCTTTATTTCGTTGATCTGAGGAGGCATGAATGACAGAGGGATGTAATGCCAGGATATACAGCATATGCTAGAAACATCAGTAGCTCAATGACGAAAGTGATTTCATTATTTTCAGTTCTGTCTCAGTCTCCTTTACTCACTTGCCACCCACTGGAGCTTCCTGATATACAACACCACGTTTCACAGAGAATACACCAGTTGTATGATTCACTTCAAAAGCATTATCAAGAGTATTACCAGATTTGATACGGTATGTAATCTGCGATTGTTCTGGATCATGTGCCTATAGAATATAAAATAGAAACAGTTAAACATGTACGCTACCATTAGAGAATTTTGGTAGCTTATTTTGCCTATTATATACCAACCGATATTTCGGTCAGCTATATATGACCAATAAAAGTATGCACGTACAGCACAGCACATTACTACTACTATAGGTGTTTATTGATTAGCAGAAGACTGTCATCTTTCACTATACATGTAGATCTTTTTCAACTGTATAGGTGTCACCACATGCATCACTGGCATGATCAAAATTACACTAGCGCCATTTGGTACAGAGCATGCACAATTATCAAGTAGCGAAAGAGTCGAAACCTTTATACACGTATATGTATACATATACGTATTATACATATACATATACATATATACATATATGTATACCGACCAGATTTTGTGTTATTCTAGACGTGAATTTGACTACAAAAGCAATCAAACCAATGTACGAAAAAGCGCCATCACAAACATCCGGGCAACTACCAGGATCGAATGGATGAATAACTAGAATAGCCAAAATGTGTTTCGAAAAATAGGTTCGTTTTTAGCTGTTTTACATGTATAAACATTGATCTGGCTGTCAATGATGATATCATTTATACGTCTACACTCATCTATAACTGTAGTTGATAATGTTACTGTCGGTTTGACAGTAACAAGTCATATTATTGACGTCTACAGTTCTTAACGACAAGAGATGGCAGAGTATGGATTTAATTACTGAATCAAATGGCATTTCTTTAAAGAAACTGAACCTTTGTAAACCGAATCAACCTTCACATTAGGTTACACAGTTAAGTTATGCAGTTAAGATGTATTCATTGTAACACAAAAAAGAAGTCCACCTCAAATCCTTTATAATATAACTGTTAGTGTTCATCTGGATTTAAAGTTTGAATATTTTGTTTTTTAGGCAGTTGAGTTCAGCAATTTTATTTAGGCTATAACTTGAAGAACAACCCTTCAAATATATTTCAAATTTTCATCGCATTTGACAATCTAGGATTCATATCCTACTATTTCGATCAACAGCAGTCAAAAGCATATGTATATATACCATTACAGCTACCATTATTAGCTTTCGATAAAGGAAATTGGCCTGAACGGTTATTGAAAATGAATGAGCTGATTATCCAATGGAAAAAATTACACACAAAACGAAATTTGTATACGATGTGTGACCATGTATTTAAGTCAAACTTAAGCCATTTTATTAAATCATATAATCTCAGATTAGGAAAGAGTACATCTTTTACTAGTTATATTTCTATTGTATTTCTGACTATATTTCTGATTTTTTAAACAATTATACCTTTAAAATTAAATTTTGTTTGTTTTAAATTTCAAGTTTTGCTAGTTTTTGTAGGAAGTCCATCTCCCCTGGGATGGGGCCTAAACATAAGTAACTACTGAGTTAGATCCTCTCATTACCACTATGAATAATAAAGGCTAAAATAACTGTCCTCAGCTAATTGAGAAGGTTGGATTATTCATAGTCAAAAAATATTTGGTTTTTAAATTTGAGTTGAACCTAACCTTGACAATGACTGTACTCTCGAAAGTAGTTGATTTCTCACGTAAATATGTTGTGTATTGATCAAGTGAAAATATTGGAGCCTGGTCATTGTAATCCAATACATTCACACGGAGTTTACTGGTAGTTCGTTGTCCTGCCCCATCTGTTGCCATAACTAGTACATCAATGTGACGTGCCTCCTCATAATCTAAAGCTTTTGCTAAAAATATCTCGCCCGAAGTTTGGTTGATAGTAAATCTACAATGAATATAGATTGAAAAGATTATTATGATTAGTAGACTAAGTGGATAGTAGTTACAGAAGAATATTTGATTGAAGTATTCAGAAATTATCAACAGTTGAAACAACAACAAGTGAAATATTGTACCAGCAATAAGTGAACCCTTTTACCATTACTTGCCATTTTCATTTTTTCATAGACCAAAATGAACATATGGTGAATTACAGATGTGATTGGGAATAGAATTCTAATCACCACTATAAATGTGAAATCCCACAATCTTCACAAATAACACTGTCTACCTGAGGTAAATGGTCACATGCCATTATAACAAAAAATGTTCAAGTTTCATGTACTTTATTTCAATTTTTCCTGAAAATTTTATCAAGCTTTATTTGGATAATTGAATTTTCAACTACATTCTGCTGATAATAGGGTTACAAAATAAAATTTGTTAGTGAATATTTGTCCTAACTATGCAGCACGCAGCAGTGACTTCTATAGGCAGTATCAAATATCCATATGAATTTTGGTAGTATTCAACATTCTAACTTAAGCTTCAGGCTAGAAAGGCAACACAAGTATTGTAACTTAATCAAAAAACCATAACAATAAAAAATCTGTCTAACTAAATTGTCTAACTTTTTATCAATTAACAAAACAACAACATGTTTGTATTCTTGATTTACGTCTGCTATAATACAATAGATCCATTATATGGATGCTATGACAATAAATAATAAGCAAAACCCACAGTTGATGATTTTTTCAGAAACAAAATATCTTTTAAAATAATTTTTTAAATGATTTCCTTTCTCTTATGATGAACATTAGTCAAAACTTCAAAACTGTCAAGAATTAATTGTAAACTGATCAACTGCGGGTTTTGCTCACTGTGGGTTTTTATCTCTGAAATACTAAGATTAATATCAGTCTACCAGTCATGGACTAACACACTAATCTAAAAATCGATATGAAATACATCAAATATTTGAGGGGAGCTAAGTCTAACAATGATAATTATAGTATTGTACTATACCTGCGTAACGAATTGGCTGATTGGCTACAAACAGGCATAAAAAAGAAAATTGATTCTACAAAATCAGCAAAGAATGAATAATGTGCAAACTAACTATAGCCCTATGTTAAAAAAGATTCATAAGTGTGTGGTGAGGCAAATGATAACAGTGATCTGCTTGATAATGACAAAAGCAACACAAGATAAATCACTAACGCTCTGTAGAGACATTACTGCAATATAAGCAGCACTCAACAAACCTATACATATTATTTATAAATGAAGAATTTCTCCTGAAAATGTTGATAGATACATTAGATTCAAATACTGAAGAACGAAATAAGTGTACGTATAATGACAAAAATCAATATTGGAAAGTGGGAAAGGGAAGTGTAAGGGAAGTTCTGAAATGTGACCCAAGCCTATACTTAAATGAGATAGTAGGGATGCATAGGGGTGTCATAAAAAGGCCTCATCAGAATATTGGATATATTAAACACCAGATACATGAAATAATAAGAAAATAACAGCAATACAACGATTGACTTACTCTTGTGAATTATCACCTTCTAATGAATACATAATTTCACCAAATTTACCAGAATCTGCATCTGTAGCCTAAAAAAATCAACATAAACCAATGTTTATTTGAAGATTTCATTTCAAATCATTGTAGAAAAAAAAGCAAAAGAAATTGATGAACATATAGGGAGAAACCAAGTGTGACTAAACTTGGTCAAGGCTGACCACAAGTGATTGAAAACAGAATCAACAGGATACTTAATTGACTGATTACAAATTTTGCATTATGAAGTTATTCATATCAACTCACAACATTCTGGCAACATTGCTACTTAGATTCAAGCTGGTCACACTCATCTTATGTACCATGATATCATCATATAAGTGCATTTCCTAGGTATCCTTTTATCGGGAAAAGTTTATTGAATTGCATTTGAGTAATTCATATTCATATGCACGTTCTATTCACCAAAATGAGCGCTGGTAAGCCAAAAATCAATTTAAGAATGCAAAAATATTTTCAAATTAATACCTCTATTCATACAATATAGATTTAGAATACAAGTTTGGCAAGTTTGGCTGTTAGTAAACAGTCTATCGACGGGACTCCGGATCAGGTGTACGTAGCTCTGATTGGTTGTTACGATGCATAGGGAACCCTGTTTATTAGGAATCTCAGTCAAAACGTCATAAATGTAGGTCATCGGATGTATATGCAACAAAACCGAGGATCCGAAAAATCGGCTGTCAAAATATCGTTTTTTGGCAAAAATCTCCGAGGAATCGATAGATATCTCAAATCTTTGCTTGCGGCTAGGCACTCATTTCATGAACCGTTTGCGCTTTCCCACGGTCTTACTATCGACATTCCCTAATAATTTAGGGAAATATCTAGAATAAATTGCCCATGGGCAAAGTGTGGTTTACCTTGAAAGCTAGAGGTTGTTTTGAGTAAAGGCATTGCTTGAAAAATCTTTTTAATTCATGACTTCAAAGTTCTAGAAGTTTATATTGTATTTTATCTTTCTTAAAGGATTATTTTGTAGTCAAATAAGACCAAAGATATACATTTGTTTACGGTCCACATCAAAAATTCTGTAGGATACAGGTAGGCGCGGCAGGGAAACTATTTCATATTTTCAAAAAAATATATTCAAATGAAATTCATATGATGTCACATATCACAGGGTGGCTGAATATTGAGTCTTGGAAATGAAACCTGTTCCAATGTATGGCCGCGGAAGCTAAAACTGTCGCGACTGTTGTCACGAGTGTATTAGTACAGTCCTGAAACCCGATTGGTTTATTTATGGAATGCTCGTTGCAGTTCTGATCGCTTAATCTTTGTCAATTTAGTACTTTGTAAATTCTGTTATTTAAAGAGTTTTGCTGTTTGAGTAATTCAAAATATAGTTCAGTACTGTTCAGAAATTGTAACTAGAATGTCATTTTGCTCTCAAGTTCTTCTCTGTTTGTTTCACTGCTGACACGCAGCCGGTATAAGGAGGAATTCACACATTTTTGGTCCCTCAAGCCATAGAATTTTAACCGCTATATTGCTGAGGACCGACCACACGAAAAAATGACCACGTTCGAAGATTTGAAAAACCTGAGGACAACGCATAGACATCAGTTCACCATTTTAAAGGATAAGTGGGAACGACTTCTCAATGATGACGACGCAGTGTTAGGTATCTCCACACTTTCTACTCTGAAACATAAATCAAGTAAATTGGAGCAAATTGAAGCACAACTGATTGAGCTTAAGGGAGAACCATTATCCGGATTCGTTGTGTCAGGTGATGATGACTTGAACACAAAAGTTACCAAAGTTGGAACTCTAGAATATGTGTTCAATGAGCTTGACGGACCAATACCCGTGTTTGGCATCTAGCATAAAAAATTCTCTTCTAAAGTAGGTGTGACGTGGTGGCATCTTCTTATCGCCTTATTCAAATCTTTAGGGTCCAGGCAAATCCTTAGGTTCCCATTTGATTTTCGGCTATACGTGAGGGAATTGACCCATTCAGTCAGTTTGGTGACCTTCGTTATAAGGTCTTGGTTTTCCATGCCGTCAAGTGTTTTGTTTATCTCCTCACCAAGTCTTATTGGTTCACAGCGGGAGGGTGTATCACTGGAGTTGCGTCTATGTCAATAACGATGCTATACTCGTCCTCAAACTCGCTAATACCTTCGAATCTGTTGGGATACAACTTCCGTAAGTCATCCCTGTTATCTATCGGTGAGTCAAAGTCCTGTCGATTTGTGGGTATGTCGTCTTTTCGTACCTCGCAATGGAGCATCACCAGCTTCATATCACGACATGTCGGAAGTCCTAAGATGGCTGGTCCATCAGACTCAGTCACATAAAAGTTTGTAGGAACCGTAATCGCGCTCTGCATACACCATAACGTGCATATACCGTATTGTGTCAGTTTAGTGCCTGCATAAGCTGTTAAAACTGCACCACTATTCTTCAAGCCCGTAGGCAGCCCATTGACGTCTACCTTCGTCGGAAACTTGCGTCCATACAGTCGCATGGGAAGCAGGTTACCTTGTGCTACGGTGTCTACCTTTGCAGTCAATGCCAATAGTGGCATAAAAATCATCGCGGTTGTCTGATCGTCATTTTTCTGTTACCTCATTAAAGTTCAGTGTTTCAAACTCGTCACATTCTGTGTTATCTAAGGCATATACCGTTTGTGACCTCTGAAAAATCTGTTGTGGTCTTTTATTAGGTTTGCCAGAGCGGCATACCTTCGACCAGTGATTCATTTTACCACATGTGTTGCATTTCGTGCCTTTGGCAGGACATAGTTCATTTATGTGCTTGCCACCGCAGAAGCTGCAATCTTTAAAACTGGGTCAATGTTTGTGGTTTCTTCTACTGGGAATACTGCAATCTTTATAACTAGGGCGATGTCTATGGTGATTACCATCTTTTCCCTTGATGCTGTTGACTTCTTTGTAGCCGTCGTCTAGCGTCAGTTTCTTCATTTGTTCGGTTGTCGCCTCATGTGTTCTTGCGATGTCCAGGGCATCATCAATCGTCAGATTCTCTCTCCCAATAAGCTTTTCGTGTACTAGCGGGAGCGCTGTCCCTATTATTAGCTGTACAATCAACCTCTCGTCGGTTTCGGCTTGATCACGGAACTTGCATTTCGCAGCAACAGATCGGCATTCTCAGATGAACGCATCTACAGTCCGCACATCACTTTGTCGCAGGCGCCTCAGCTCAAACCGTGACAGCTGATGGTTTGTTTTAGGCTCAAGATGGGTCTTGAATCTGTCAAAAATCGTTTTCGGATTTTCTGAGACCTCTGTGGATAGATTCTATGTGTTGTACACCCTTCGACCTTCATGGCCGACCCACATTAGCAGATATGTAGCGTGACATTCAGCTGCTTTTTCACTCAGCAGGCCTTTAAATATCAACTCACAGTACTGTCGAAACTCACTAAAAGCAGTCACTAATAGCCTATACATCTACAAAGTGTTTTAGCCACATGAAAATCCAACTCGGTGAGCGTGCTGGTAAATTGACAGGGGGCAATGCGTTCGATACATATTTTTAGTCACCAAATAAGGACGAGTTCGCTATTGCCTGCATAAGAGATAGTATGCATTAGATAGAAGGACATTTGAACTATATTGGAGTAAAATAGCAGCTTTAGAAGTGGCCAAGGTCGGTCGCTGTAGCCCGTGCGCATACATCGGTAGATTTTTATTGTCAAAATTGATATGTTCGCAATGATTGATTAGAAAGTTCCAAAGAAAAACTCAGCTTCGTTCGGAAGATATTTTGTACCAAAGGAAGGAAGTTTTATATGCGAAAGTCCATAAAAATTACAACAGAGTCCTTTGGTCGCAGCATAGCTAATAAAGCAGTACTGTTTAGATGGATCTCAGAGTTGTTCTTTCATTGTTCCTCCATTCAAGTGACCATTATCTCCTGCCCCCTGGGCAGAATTGGTTCGATCAATCTGGATATTTGTATTTCTGATAATCACCTGGTGAACAATCTGTAGTACTCATTGATACTTTTTGTGGAGGAAAACTATGTTTCATGTATAGTCAACCTAGCTAAATTCGAACTACCTAAAACATATAACAAGAGCCCCAAGGGGCACAATGGCCAGACTGTCAGATTTGCTTTTTATAAATGATGTAATCTGTGGGTTATATTTATCAATATACACTCCCTGCTCATTATCATTTACATAGTAAAATCGTGTGTTAACACAGACAGCAGGAACGAATGTAATATAGAAATACTAAGTTATTGTATTGTTCAACGCCCCCTAGTGGCCATAAAAAAACCAATGAGCTTGAAACTCACCTCGATCATAGAACATGTCATGAGCTACAACTTTCCAATTGATTATAGTATCAAAATATGCTTAAGTATCAATTATGATGTGGAAAAACTTTTTTTCCACCTACGAATGAGTACTGATGACCCCAAGATTGCTGCCAAGTGCGTCATAATTGCCTGGTCAAAAATACCCTCTCGGATATAAAAGATCCCTTTCCAAAGAATACCCATTACAAATTGCAATGAAACATGGCGCACCATTAGAAAGCTACAGTACTCAGAATTCAGGCCAAAATTGACATTTTTGGGAACAAAAAAGGTCACAGTACGGCCATCTTGAGTCCGATCGACTCAATTTTTCTCATGCCGATGGGCCCTCGGGGGATACAAATATATACGAATGATCAAGGTTATTGATAAAAGTGTCTTCAAAATTTCCCTCGAAAACTTCAAAAATGTGTAAAAAGTGCTGATTTTGGCGAACAACAATGGCTGCCAGTCGGCCATCTTGAATCTGACAGGGCCAGTTTTTGGCCTGAAGATGTGTCTAGGGTAGATACAAGTACAAAACAAATATCAAGACATTACCTTGAAGCGTCTTAAAAACTTTGGAACTAACACGAACTATCTAGATGGTTATCTCTCGACCTCAATAGCTTCAAGACCCATCTCAAAACAACTTTGTTCCATGCAGCATACCATTAACTCTCGGAAAGCGAATTGTATTTAACATTTTTTGGCAGAATAAAATTTGATTGAATTTGCAATTCGGGCACATGGCTAATTAGCATATCAAGGTCATACACCCGATTTGGTAAAACCTTTTTTTCGCGAACCTTGCGCAATTGTCAAGGATGAATTTTCTGTAGAGCAAATAAAAATTCCTCCCAAACACCAAATCAACTAAAGATTTCATAGAAATCGATCTTGAAATACAATTTTAAATCTTAAAATAAAACCCGGAAGTAAAACAGTAGACGATACCGCGGATTCACGTGAACACCTGATTTCTGTAAACGAAATGTTGGTTGTGACAAAATTGTTCAGACGGTTTTAGGTGGTAATAAGTACGGAAACGTAACGACCATGGTCGACTTATTCGATGAAATCAGGCCTATGTGATATCCAAATTTTGACTTTTTTATTCTCCAGACCTCCCTGATATAGAAATAAAAAATTTTGGTGGTACGAAAGTGCAATCACAGCGCCGACGGGGACAGAGCCGTGTCAGAGATCGGCGGAGTAAAAATTGAGGTGGACGAACACGAAGAAGTAGGCTATTGCGCTACTTGAATCACGAAAACTCCTGGCGCGGCCCCCGACGCTTTTCGTTGATTAAGTAATACAAATATCATGCAATGGGTTTTCACAATCTACCGCTGGTATTTACCGGATTTCAATATCACTCCAAAATTCAAAGAAACCTCGAAATATCGAACCAGAACACTTCCGGTAGATATCCGCGGCTGCCCAACCGGGAAACTTATTTGTTTCAATAGATATTGATAGGATCCATCATCTTCACCCGTCAAGGGATTCGAACCCACTAAGCTAAAGCCATGCCAGAATCGGGTCGGGCCAATCACAGTGCTTGTAACAAACCACATTAGGCTTCTGTGGAATTTCCCAGTAAATGGGCCAATCAGCGAACACGTAGCGAACGCGGAAGTATTGTCGCGTGTTGATACATGACGTCATGCGCAAAAGCGCCAGTAATGAAATCGCAATAATTCACGTGAACAGCTGCTGATATTTTCAGATAAACCAATCACAGGGAAGACACAACTTCCTGATTGGCTGATAAAAATTGAAATTTTCCCGATTTAACTTTCGTGAAAAATGCAGAAAACATTTTTATGAGACCCTATTTCAAAATTCTGCTCGCTACGATTCCGAGAATGGATTACGCTTAAATACGTGATTTGTTCGAATATGCCCTCACTTGGCAAGCAAAAGAGCCTTTTGTGTGGAAACCATGTCATTTAAATTTGCTCCATTTGTATAGTAATAGGCTCAGCCTACGGCTGGCCTAAAAATGGAAGGTCCCAATTTTTCCTCCATTATTCCCTTTAATTTTCATTAGATAATTCGTAGTTCATAATTAGTAAATTGTAGCCATATCCCCTAACTACGGTCCCTTTTCTGAAAAACAATTGAAAATGCGACGAGTAATTCCTATCACGAATTTATAGATTGATTGTTAATTCTACGAATTCTACTTAATTCTTAGAAAATATGAATTCCGTTAATCCGAAAAAACCCACGGTCTTAAGAGATATGCATTAGGTGAAGTTAACTGTATAATTTGTATAATTTCTACTAATCATATTTTTTGTCCATATTGATTTTTCCAGTTGCTTTTCTACAAAGGTTCGATATACACTGGCTTTTCAAGGTGATAAGATTCAAAAAGGACCATGGGTCCAGTAGGATCAACTGAGTAGGTTTAAGTTTTGACCACAAAAATCTGTTTGTTCTTGGATTTGCACTTACGTATAATCAGCTGATAAAGATGAAATCACCATAGTGCACTGTGTAGTAAGCATGATCTTAGTTCATATACGTGGTAATGGGTTTTCCCAAAGAGTCACATGGTTGAACATTTCTCTATAATGATGTCACTGGGAAAGCCCTTTTAGAGGGATTTCCAATAGTGCCCTTGTGAAGGGCTTTCCCTGTGATGTCATAAAACTAGGTCAAGCATCGATTAGTAGAATGAGAAATAATTTATTGAAATTTTGAACATTTTCTCCCAGTACTTCCAAACAGCTTAGAGCTGATGGACGAAACCGGCCATATCAATTCCACCATCTATTTTCTACCTTCTACAAAATATCAGCTGTGTATATCCAGTGGTTACAATTTGTGCCACCAAGAGCTAACAAAAAGTTACTCTCAGGACCATTCTATAAGGATCAACACAGTTGATCCTAATAACACTGGAGCAGGTTAACTACACCTTCGAAGGTGTCAAGCTGAACTTAAAGAAAACTGTGAAGTATCTTGGGATTGACCTATAATGTGATCTCTCATGGAAATCTCATGTCAACTGGACAACGAAGAAGGGGATGAACATGCTGTGACCTATCTGATTACATACAGCACTTTGAGCAGCTTAGCTGGATTTAGCGCTATATAAGATCCTTTATTATTATTATTAAATGTGTTGAGTGTAAGTCCTCCACTTGAACAAACATCTCTCTAAGCCCTCTTGTATAATCAGATACAGCTACACACGGTATTCAAAACTTCTCTTTTGCAAATATCAATACGTAATATTTCCATACTCCGATGCTATGGATCGAAATTTCAAGATTTTCCTCAAAATTTCAATTCTCAATAAAAAATGATAGAAAGTCATTTCTGGACATTTCTTAATACTGAATATTGCATTAGGAGATTTGCAAAGAAGCAAAGAACTTTTGTTTAAATGTTGAGGTACCATCAGAAGAAAAATACATATAACAGTAAAATATTTTTAATATGAAGAATTATCTTAATATGAAGATACATCAGTTCAAAAGGTTCCCTACCTGAACTTGAATAATTTTATATCCAATAGGCCGTGTTTCTGACACTGATGCAGTATAATTTGTTTCATCGAACATTGGATCATTGTCATTGATGTCAGTCAGTTGTATCGTAACTGTAGCTGTTGATTCTCGATTGGGTGGATTTTTCTCTCTAGCAATCACCTAGTTAACAGAAATTCAGGTATATAATGAATGGCACTTGATCCTTATCAGAATTTATCCTTAACAAATGCATCAGTTCTCGAATGATGTCCATGCAAACACACTGCAACTTACCATGTAATGAATTTTTCTATCATACTCGATATCCGTTTACTTGTATGTATTTTTATATGCAAATTAGAAGTGTGTAACAAAAGCCCTAAGGGGCAATTTGGCTAGCCTGTCAGCATTTAACAAAATAAAAATAAATTGCCCATGGGCAAAGTGTGGTTTACCTTGAAAGCTAGAGGTTGTTTGGAGTAAGGGCATTGTTTGAAAAATCTTTTTAATTCATGACTTCAAAGTTCTAGAAGTTTATATTGTATTTTATCTTTCTTAAAGAATTATCTTGTAGTAAAATAAGAACAAAGATATCCATTTGGTTACGGTCCACGTCCAAAAGTTTGTAGGGTACAGGTAGGCGTGGCAAGGAAATTATTTTAAATTTTCAAAAAAAATATGTTTCACAATATGAAACAAATATTCAATTAAGGCCATCCCAAAATAATTGTCTGCCGTAACACCAACTCAACTTTTCAGGATGAGTCGGTAGGTAAGAAAAAATTTTTTTTGCTTAATTTTTGGGCAAAAAAAACAAATTTATCAACTTTTTACATGGAAACAATATCGCAAAAATCATCTACTTTGTACACGGGAAATTTGTCTTATAGCGTAGATTTCGAGAATTATTCTAAAATTATAACTTCGTCCAGAGCGTCATCTCTGTGTTAAAATTGAAACAGTATATTGAATATGTGCGTGGTTTTACGATACCAGCTTTGATATAGTCACTATGAGTGGCAGCTTATTGGAACACTGCCAGTTTCCTGGAAACCTTGCCACATTGACAAGGTATGTTTTCACACGATGCACACTTGAAATTCAAACATATATAATATGTAGCTCATACGTAGGCAGTGGGTCGGTCGGCCGTTTTTATCAAAAATAAAATTTATTTCAATGAATCCCAGAAAAAAAGTTTTCACTCGGTACCTTTGAAATCGGGTCGGTCGGGTTACGGCAAACACACCATTAATATGGGATGGCCTAAAATTCATATGATGTCACATATCAGAGGGTGGCTGAATATTGGGTCATGGAAACCTCTTCCAATGTTGGCCTCGGAAGTTAAAATACCGGTACAGAAGAAATCGGTTATTAGATCGTTTAAATCCTGGAATTTATGACTACAATATTCAGACCTCGACCTATACTTTTAGTTTGCTGCTTAATATTTTCAGGTCACAAGAAATTAAAATTTATTACAAATTCTATCAAACAGAAAACACAGCGCTCATCTTCTGCAACGATTATTCAATTCAGCCTATTTTCATGTCAAACGCGCACGCGTTACAGCATCACCTTGAGTAGTGTACTGTACGAGCTTGTGTGTGTGTGTGTCGTGTAGCACTCTGGGTGCACAGGTGGAGGCCTCATAAGTGAATGTTTGCTTACACTTCAATGTCAATCAAAACAATCACCGGGTATTAAAATGAAACAATACCTATGGCGGATGTGTGAAATAATTACATCCTCACCAGCAATGAGCATTTAAAATGAAAATAAAGTGCACTTTAAGAGCACTTTAATGGGTAAAGTACACTCCGAGTGTACTCATTGAGTGCACTTTTGTAAAATTAGTGCACTTTATGATAGGGAAAGTGCACTTTTGAAAATAGTGCACTCAATAAGTGTACTCTTTGAGTGTGCTTTTGTAAAATTAGTGTACTTTATGATAGGGAAAGTGCACTTTTGAAAATAGTACACTCAATAAGTGTACTCGTTGAGTGTGCTTTTGTAAAATTAGTGCACTTCATCACAAGGAAAGTGCACTTTACAAAATATTTTACTCAATAAGTGTACTCATTGAGTCTTTTTTTCATAAAAGGCACTTTGTTACAAGGAAAGTATACTTCACTGGTAAATGAACTGAAAGTGCCCTTATAGATTTCCGAATTGAACTGAAATGGAGTATTCTGTCACATGTGTACTCAGCTAGGTCCTTACAGCGAAAATAGAGGAATATAATAAGACAATTAATTTCATTTATCAAACCAATAACTACATTTCTTTATTGAAATTTCAAAAGAAAACCACACAATCATATATATTCCTATTTTCTAATTTCAAAATAAATATTTCCAATTGAAAACAACATATGAATCAAGCAATCAAGACATACAGGTTCTTTCAAAGGATTATATTAAATCAAGCCTAATAACATTCATTATGCGTTTACATTTATTTCACTTAATGAAAATGATTACACTTAAAAAGTCACATCAGTAATGACAAAATAAAAATCATGTTCCGCTAGTACCACGTAAATAGCAGCACTGATCATACAAATTTTAAATAAGGAGTAAATTACCTTCTACAACTCTCAATTAAATCCACTTTATATGACAGTGGATATACAGCTGAAGTTAAAGAAATGCAGTGTGTACTTAAGTCAAACAAGAATTACCACCATGGCTCGAAATATCTATTAGCCCGGCCAGTAGCATAAAAGTTGGTTAGAGTTAACCAATGAATAGTTGACATGGTGCCAAATGAATCCACCATTTATCTTTCCCACAAATTTTGATCTACTGGCCCCAGGGGTATACGGTAAAAATGTCCCAGTCTATCATTACTAACTTGGTAATGTAGTTAATTTCACCAGAGACCAAACTTGGTAATACATTCTAATTATCATTTTAACATTTTAGAACAAATAATGGCTCACTTTGATCGAATTATTTGTATAATAGATTTTAAAATCTTAATTTGACGTCTTAATTGATGTAACTGTGCATTTACTTGATAACTTGTCATAATTTTCTACATAAATGATATGTAATTTAGCAACTGCACATTCAATTCAATAGTAAAATCTTCTTAAATTCGACGTATCATGTATTGAGTTCACATGTTCTGATAGGCAAAACTACTAATTAATGGCAATTAATTTTTACTACTAATTAATTTTTAGGCCTATTATTCTCATGTCCATACAACGACAGCCTTGTTGGGGAACTAGTAATCACTCCAGTGGTACATCTTACAGGTAAAAATGAGGCAATCTTTTAAATGTATCCCGGAATAAGAATAGTTATCTAAATTTTAAATCATTTTATATACAGAATCATAAGTACAGTTTAGGCCACACCAAAAGAAAACCCTGTTTCTCGGCCCGACCGACCCGATATTTCCCCATTTCAAATAATCATTTTCAGAATAAAATATAATCGCCTACCGACCATTTTTCAAAATTTTAGGTGAAATAACTTTTTTCAAAAATATATATGTGGCCGACCGACTACCAAACTCCTTTCTCACCAAATCATGATGTCAGCACTGAGATCAATCATAAGAACATTTTATTATCTCGGATTTAAAATTTGATTCTGGAAATGGCGCAGCCATGCTCAGACAACTTTGCTAATCAGACTTTGATGGCGACGTTGGATTGTAAAATTCCAGGAATTCCGTGAAATATGTTCAAAATATAGTTTTTTTATAGTTCATTGTACAAACATTGCAATTTCCTTTTATTATTGTGGTCTACTAGTTGTTAATCATGTTCCTGACTAAAAATTCAGTCCAGTAAAAATTATTTACGGCAACCTACCCACTGATAGAATAAACGATTTTTTCTTCTATAAAAAGAAAAAATCTCTACCTACCTACCCATTTTGGTGATTGCCCTACCCAGGAACAGGAACAGAAACAGGATTTTCTTTTGGTGTGGCTTTAGAACTTGGTGTCAGACAGCTTGATGACATGACCACTGAGAAACTTACATTGGGTGACATGTTTGAGTGAAAATCAATAAAATAGATGGACAATGACTTGAACTGATTACTGTGAAAACTTATTGAATTATAGTCTGAAATATCTATATTATCACATCTAGCTAATTATAGCATAAGCCTATAAAGCATGGTGATAATGCATATCATCCATTTAGAAAATAAGTAAATACTATCAATAGATGAATATTTCAATATCAAATTGAAAATAGGCCTAAACTACATCATAATTCATGTGACTTATGCATGTGGAATGTAAATTATGTTGATAAAGATTTAATTGATCAATTAAATAAATCTTTATCAACATAACTTTGATACATTTAATGATATACCAATGAACCTCGTATCACGTTTTGTTGTTGAAGTATATACATATATGACAAATGTCTTGATTGGGTTGAAGGCTAAACAATCAATAAAAAGTATTCAATAAGGGGTCCATAAAAATGTATGACTCAAAATTTGATAAACACTTGACCAGTTTTTAGCTATTTACTACATGCAAAAATTCCTCAAAATGTGTAAAAAGTACGATTTTGGCAAACAACGAATGGACAGACAAAAAGTGAACGCAATAGCCCGATGGGACTTAAGTCCCAAGTGGGCTAAAGATATGTAAAAAGTCCTGACTAAGTCAAACAAATAGATAGCGAGTTGGCTATCAAGTGAATCTGGTTGGACCAGTTTTTGGGCTGATTATACAACGAGCAATCTGATTGGTACCAGAAGTTTTCGTGCAGCAAAGCTGCGCATGTACCTGCGCACCAGGTCTAGTGTTGCAAGGGTTCGTGCCGTGGCTGAGTGTACCAATGCCTTCAGGTTCGAATCCTTGCCGAGGGAGGATGATCCATTGAAGCATCTTCATAATTCCCAAAATAACTTGATTCCGTCCACAGATGGAAGGACGAAAAGTGAACGCAATAGCCCGCTGGGACTTAAGTCCAAGTGGGCTAAAAATAAGCCTGTCAATCACACTCAACATCATTTGGCAATGGAATGTATGCATAATTAAATCTAGTTTCGAAAAACGAAGGAAGAAAGATACATTTCCTCCCAATTTGGTCTGGGGACAAAGCTTTTAGCTGCCCTTCTTCATCACCCATGAGTATATAATTACCAATAGTGCCACAGTCTGCGTCTCATTTCGAATACTTTTTAACATTTATATGACTGCCTAGAAATAATGTATAAGTTTCACATCCACAATCTACAATGCACTGGCAGGTTGGTGCAATTTTGACAATGTTTTGAATTTTAAAAACATTATTACCATGTAAAACATACGAATTGCATCGTCTCTTATTTTCATCATAAGATGCAGTACTATACAATCTACCGCCATATGTACAGCGATTAAAGAAATGTGCAACATCTTTCTCAAACTGAAAATCTAAAAATCTCTCTATAGCTGACTTTTGAATACCATTGAGATTGGTGGTTTTACAAGCACCAAAGAAGGTTGTATTATTATTAGTGTCATGATTTTTGACAAGGGGGTATCCTCTCAATAGGTCATTATAAAATTTCAAAACAGATGCACTAGTTTCATCCCTTAAACACCTACTTGAAAGCCTGCTAATAAATTTTAACAATATGAAAGATCGTGTTATTTGTGAATGGACTCCTTGAGTACCATGAATGAAACTCTTCAGTTTCCCCGCAAACCCTTCAAATACAAATGATGATGTAGACCATAAAGGTCCACATCGCCTAACACAGTCGGGCAAATGAAGAGCAAGATGTGTATTAAAAGTCAATAAATTTCTATGATAAAGATCTGGAATATTCAAAATGAATTTTTTTATCATAATGTCTGCTTGGCTGATATGAACTTCTGAAATTGAAGTACCATTCAATAAAGTAATACCCGAGACAAATAAAAGCCAATGACTAAGGTAGACATTTGGTAAAATACCAGATAAAATGACAGGGGAATATAAAAGAAATGCTCAGAATTCATTTCCCTTCCAAAATTTCCTCTCGACAAGACTCCGAGGCAAGCGAGTGACCTCCATTGGAGGCGGTTATCGATTTGAATAATCTTGTTTCCAATATAGTACTCAGCATTTGCGGTCTCGCACCACTCAGCCAAGAATTTTCTGATAACGCCTAAACAAATACTGTGTAAATATTCACCTGTGAAACTTTCTATCAGGTTGAAAGATGGCAGCAAAATCAAATCTGAGGGTCCTTTGACACCAAACACTGCACGGCCAGATTCGATTGCTTCCGTCGCATGGGCAACTGTATCAAGTGGATAACATAAAGGGGGCAGCGGGTAGTTAAGTGGGTAAATTCTGGCATTGCCATTATCTACTGCGCGTTCCCCTTCATGAAGGCAGTATGGGTAACCGTAAAAACCATTATACTGCTTAAAATTCTGCAGCATTGCTCTGGCAGGCGAATCACAGGAACAGAGAAGATTTACAATTTTAGTATTGTGATTTCTACCATTTTGGTCAACCCAATCAAGACCTTCTGTCTCCAATGAAATACTTTCATCAACAAAACGTTTTAAGAAATTTCCATTCATTACTGGTTTTTCAGTGCCAAACCAAAGACCATACAATAAAACATGTTTTTTCTGTATCTTAGGAGGGAGTTCATTGATTGTACACTGAATAGGCCAAATACTAAATTTACTAGATTTGAAAATTGGAACACCATCTGCATTCCATAGTAAAGAAATGCTATCTAACTGATGGAGAACAGGTATTGTTTGGAGAACAGGTATCTCCATCAATTAGATCACAATAATTTTCATTGTTAGTGTGTTCAGCTTTATAACGTAAAACTTCGTCCATCAAGTTTTCTTCAATAAAAAGTTCTCTCAACTGCGTCGCAAGGGGAAGATATATGTAAAAATTACCCGACTTAAGGGAATCATCCTCATTAAAAGTAGTTCCACACTGGTCACAAATTTCGCCGGTGTCCACACCTTGTGGTCCTATATATTGGCTACACTGCCCGCAGAAGAAATGAACTTCGCATAGTTCTTGCAGATTAAGCGCTCGTTGAAACTGCTTCAAAAACAGAAACTTAGTCCACGTAATGTTACATCGCTCAGGCAACAAATTTTGAATTAGTAACAAAAGGTCACGAAGACCAACACCGGATATCTTATGCCGTAACGTGTATGAAAGTATTAGTAGCGCCGATTCGCCGACTGTTATGCTCGCTCCCTTGTAGAGAGGCATATCAAACTCCCCATTCTATAAAAATGAAAAAAAAAAAGAATTAAATCATTGTAGTTGGGCACTTTATCAGTTCGAGAAAATGGTCGATAATCACATACCTCAAGGTTTTCATCATTAATTGGATTTACAACAGGCTGATCAATCACTGGATTTTCATCAAGCTAAATCAAAAGAAATCATAATGTTCTTATTTCATTTTCAAGTTTAATATTTCTACTTTTTACAATAAATAAAGACCAGTCAATATAATCCCACCATCTATTGCTTGATTACAAAAAGGGTGTTCCAGTTAACAGAGGCCAATATCACAAGAATGGGCATTTTCACCCTTACTTTATATGTAACAATTACCACAACACTACACAGTCAGCCCCGCTTAAGCCGTCATGGAATTTGTCGTAACATGATTCGTATAATTATTTTGATCTATTTTTTTCTTCTTTATACCTTATAAAACTATACTATGTATATAAGTTGCATTTTCACATAAGTCGCATTAATTTTAAAAGTTCAAATCGTGAGATTTCATTAGAAAATTTGGTGTTGACTGTAATTGCTACTAAAATCTTAGTACTGTCGGCCTATGTACATATTATCACTAAACTTACACCAAACTCTCGATTTTGCTCTGCATAATTATCATGATTTTGTAACTCTTCGATCACATGGAATATTTCACCAATCTCGGGCATCATTTTCTGAAAAAGTATAATAAAAAGGTAACACATTTATAACTTACAAGTATTGATACTTTAAATCACAAATAGAAGCATCTCGAATGTAAAGTAGTGCTGACTTACACATTGATCACTTGAAAATGCATTACATTCATTATCAACATCACAGGATATTGATGGTTCTTCTTGACATTCTTCATCTTGAACAGCCTCAGAAGATGATTGTGTCAGTTGTTGCAAGGATGAGGAAGGACTTTTTTCTATAAAAAAATAAATTAAAGCAATTTGAGAATAAAGCAACATTTTAACTTCACTGAATTCATGTCTTGTACTAAGCACAGACAAAGTTTAAGAGAAATATCCCCAAACAGTTTGGCAAAATGTCCATTTCCCTTAGCGTATTTCAAATTACAAAGCCATCATTCAACTTTTCAAGAACCTTTTGACCCTTTTCAGTGTTACCAGACAAGATCGTTTCCGTACCATAGGCCCTTCCAAAGCATGTAGCACGCTTGGGTTCGGAATGCTTAGTTGGCAAGAAAATATTTAAAAATTACCACTACTGTCTGTCACACATGCTCTCCGCGCAGCCTTTTGGTCCGTCATTTTGTTTATAATCAATTTATCTGTTAATATTATGCATCAATTTGTTCAATAACCAATTTGCATTCACCAATAAATCATGAATTGGTCTGTGTTCTCATCTATCAGCGATAGTTTACCTAGCATATGCTCGCGTAATGCTGATAAACGGCTTTTGCCGCCTGTAACGTGGCGCCACCTACATTTTGTTATGATAATGGATAGGTGATGACATCATAGCCACGTTTCCAAGCGTCCACGGAGCGGTTTTTTTGCATTATGCAAGCGTGAACTATCGCTCATAAATTAAAAAACGACTTTAGTAATAATCGTTTATTAGACGAAGTACACTACAAATGGCAGAAAATTTCTGGATATTTTTTGAACATGTTTTTTGAAAGTTTCTATTTCGTGAAATCTGGACCTATCTGGTAGTCTGGCAATATTTTTTTTTTTAAATAATGCAGTGGACCTCATGCAGTAGTTAGGCTTAACTAAAGAAATCTAAATTACCTGATTCATGTTCCTGTTCATCCTCCTGCTGCTGCTGTTGTTGTTGTTGGCTTCTTCGCCATTTAGTGGTACGAGGCATATCACATACAGTGACATCTTCATCACTTCCATGATTGTCATGGGGCTCTAGGAAACGTTTATACATCGCACAGCGCAGATTGTGCACTTCGGATTCGGATCCGACGTAAGGTTTTTCGCAGAAACTATAAACTATTTAATAATGTGCCATAGCTTTGTGCCATTTGCAGTACACGTTTCGATAAACGATGCGGAAGTGGTAAACCGTAATAGTTGGATATGGACTTATAAGTAAAACGCGTAACTGCGAACTTTGAGACATATCGGTCAACTTTTTCATATTTTATCCGGAGAAGGCTATTGCGGCGAATCTTGAAATGGATGGTTGCGTATAATCTCATTTTTAATGATTTGAAAACCTCACATTTCCCTGATTTTTCCTGTAAACAAACACAGTCAATAACTAATTGAATTGAATTTGCTGGGTGGCGCTGATCTCACACACTCGCGCGTGGCTTCTTTTCTGAATAAACACAAAAGGCGTTCACATTTGCCGGTAAAAGTCATTGTTCGATACACACAATGGCTTCTTTTAAGTTGAAATACGCATTATTCGATTTCGTTGATGAATGTTGTTGCGAAATAGGTGAAACCAGCTCAATCATCAACTTTGAGGACATTAAAAACGATATTGGTTCAAATTGGCCCATTCATCGAGAGGTTCTCGTCGCATGGAAAAAGGGGAAAAACAGCGGGAAGTTTAAAGCGAAAATACTACAATTTGCCGGTGAGTTAAAGAAATAATTGTTACTTCAAATATATAAGCCATAGGCCTAATAACTGGTTATAGTGCCACACAGACGGTAAGATCAGTGCAAATCCGCTCCTCCTTAGGCCTATATTAATATCACTGTTTCAGAGTCAAAATGTCATCCTCAATTCAGTACATTGGTTTAAAAGTAGATTTTTAGAAATCTGAAGTGAAGATTTGTTTTATTGTTGAATATTTGCTGAAACAACGTTTCATAAACGACTCAATTTGAGGAAGAAAAATCAAAATTTCTTGTCAATTTCAACAAACTTGTCAGACAACCCCAGTGTTAACCCCAGTGACAGTTGACAACATTTTTTATTAGTTTTTATGTACTGATTACCCTCACATCGTTTCAGCAAATACTCAACGATCCAATATGGCGTCCTATCAAAAAATCGTCAAGATTCTTGAGATGAAAACCTGGTAAAAATCTACTTTCTAGTGAAGATGACATAAAATGAATCAGTGCATTGGATTCCGTTATATTGATATTTGTTATTCAGTAGATTGCATCGATCGCGAGAGGCGTGGATCTGGCACTTTTACCAAATATAGATGTCGAATTTAGTTTTTAATTTTAATGCAATAATGACAATACGTAAAAAAACCTACTTTTTGCATTAACGCTGCATTGAACCCTTGGTTTTATGATGCCTTGTTAAATGCTACATGTTGTTTTTAACAAAAAAAGGGTTAACTTAGTCATCCAGGATACTGGATAGGCTAGTCTGAATAACAGAAGTTGTTACTGTCCTGGGTTGGGGAACGGCAGTGGCGGTTAGGTACTAGACTATGGATAGGCTGGTTTAATAGCAATAATGGCATTTTTCAGTCAGGAGAGAAGATCTGGTTCTAACAAGAGAGCAGTTGTTGAAGGACCAAATTGAGGAAGGTGATATCCAGATAGTGTATAAAACACCGGCTAAAAGAAAGGTCATCGCCAAGACTTGGAGTAGTTCAGAAGAAGATATAGGCCTACCGGTATGCAATCAAATTAAATAATTTACCTATTGATTTTCTTCACGTTTAAATTTTTTGCTCAATTTATACTATAGGACACCAATGAGAAAAAAAGAAAGAAAGTTAAGACAACCACAGCAGCAAAGCAACATGCTAACTTGACGCTTGAAAAGTTCAAGCAAATGAAAAATGAAACTCCGGTAAGACCCACTTTCAACTGAGTTGCAATGAAATTCAATTCTTTGCTATTTGGTTTATTGTAAGAGATGTGATTCATGGAATAAGTTTATTTGATAGGTTTTGAAGACGCTTGTAGGTATTGTTTTGATATTTGGTTTGTGCATGATCTGATGTAATTTGATTTGATTTGTGTATACCCTAGACACACACTGGCTTGGTCAGAATCAAGATGGCCACCTGGCAGCAATTGTTTGCTGAAATTAGCACTAATAACACATTTCAAAATTCTTAAGGAAATATTTGAAGACACTTCAATCAGTATCTTGATCTTTGGCATATGTTTACATCCCTATCAGCAAAATTTGGCTGGTAGGACGCAAGATGGCAGTCCTTTATGGACCCAAACAGGTGATTAGCAGTTATGCAAAATCCGTATAATGTCTAATTCATTGAAAAAACCGTGGCCCCTAGAGATACAAATTGAGCGATGTTGACTGTATTTTTTGTGAAACTATGAAATACATAACATGATGTAATTCTTAACATTTGCGTGATATCCTATAGAACTTGGATGTCATCCAAGTTCTATAGGATATCACGCAAATTTTTACGGTCCCAAGAAATCAGATTTTTGGATTTCTGAGACCTGTAGCTTCATTATGGTTTGTAATTTTTTGTCATTGAAATTCATGATGGTTATTCTTTGAAAAGGTTTTTTAGGAAGAGCTTTAATTTTACAGTCTTGATATTTGATAATAAATACCACTGTCATAGAATAGGCCTACATCTCTTCTCATGGAATTTGGGATTACCAAGTTTTTGCTTGGGGAGAGTAGAATATTGAATTATTACACAATTAACATTGGTACCTGTGCATATTTTGTAACCACAATCGATTGCAAAAGTGTATCTTATGGCATCATTGTGGTGTCTTTCAAGGTGATGTCTTGAAATAATCAGATTTTTTAACATTTCAAACTGTTTACCAATTTGGCATGGTCTCCTTGGACCCTATTTAGCATACCAGTTAGGCATAGACCCTGAAACCTGGCATCTACTATAGATTTTCAACATTATTATTTCAGACAAAAAAAGATACAATAGCTTTGGAAGAGGAGATAAAAAACCTAAAACAACAACTAGGTTATGCCGAAAAACGAATCGAAAAGCTCATAGAGGCTAACCTCTATTTACAAGAACGTAAGTATTTTCTATTGTTGGTTCTAATTTAGTGATTTCATAATTTTGAACGATGATGTGTGCTTTCTATCAGCATTTTGCTTTTTAGGATTACCAGTTAGAATTATGGAAATGCTTCCTAATGTTATTAGGGACAAATTGAACATTACGGTTGAGTGTGGATGTCAAAAGGAAAGTAAGTCTTTGAAATAACACAATCTTATAGTATGAATATATCGATTGATATGAGAAGAAATGCAATTTTTCACCGTTCTTGCAGATAAAATTCAGAAAGATGTACGACCTATCAATCATAGTGGTCGTGATTATGACAATGGCGATGATGATGATGAACAAGTTTCTAGTTTTGCGCCTGTAGATAGGGATGAACAGAATGATGAGGTTTTTAAAATTACATTTACATTGTGTACTCTATTTCTACATTTTATGTTGATAAAAATAATAAACTATGAATTTTCCTTTGTAATTTAGGTCAGTCAAGAAGCTTTTCTTTCGCCGGTACGTACACTTGTCCCTTAATCTAGAACAAATACGAGAGTCTAGAATGTTTTAACGTTATTTTCAATAATTTTTAGATTCTCAAACCATCTTCAGAATCTGCTGTCAATAGGAAAGTCCTATTTCCCACAACAGTAAGTTTGTATTTCAACATTTTGAGTTTATTACTTTATAATAGTAGAATATCAATTACTCATCACAGTCATTGTCACTGAGCGTGCCGCGGTCATGCTACATATTTTCCTCCCAGTTAAGTCTAAACGCAGTCAATTACAAAATTGTAGCTAGCATATGATACAATCTATGATTTTGGTGAGTTTCAAGGTAATTGGTTTCAATATATGTTCCCCAGGGGAATTGAACATTGAAATTGTCAGATTGTCGAGCATTTGAAACCACTTCCCACGTGAGCATGTTTAACTGGAACCCTAGTTTTAAATAGTAAATACATCATTCATATTTTCAGCCAAAAACCACAAATATTGATCCAAGTCCCGGAATGGTAAGCTATGATTAAATAAAAATGGCTGTCATCGTCGAATTGTCAAATATTCCTGTAAAAACTTTTTCTCATTCTTTCCTTTTCAGCAGATGACCGATTTGGGGAATGGGGTATTAGTAAAGAAGTCGTCCCTTGACTCCTGCAGTCGGAAGTCATACAGTATTTTTACTGGCGATGTCATGGTGGCAGTATTTGGCACGCGATGTCTTCAGACACACGTACTGAAGGGTATTGGGCATTCAATTAAGACAGCTCTGTCACCAACAAAAGTTCAAGCGATTGAGAGTAAGTCTGAAGTTACTATTTGGTAAACGAGCAACTTTATACAGTTGCCTAAAACTTGGATTAAAACCAATAAAAATTTGATGCAAAATTGTGAACCTAAAAGAAGACAGGGACAGTAAACCTTGCCAAACTCCCAACAAATTGGGCCCCATTTTCATTCAGCGACCAAGCAATTCATTCATTACACAATAATGATGTAAATGCATGATGGATTTCAATCTGGTAATTTTTACAAAAGTATTTCACTGCATCGCGAAGAGGGGTGTTGAGAAATAGTTGCACAGAGTTTTTAGTAGAAGCAGACTCTCCTCATTTTACCCTGCAGTGATCAGCTATTTGGAAATCTGCTGCTGAATTTCACTTGGCCCTAGCTTTGATTTCATTATAGGATTTCTTTCACCATTTATCATCTTCAGGGTGGGCAAGAAGAATATTGGGATGCCTAAATCGTATAGTGTTTTAACATCCTGTTAATAAAATCTTATGATGTATTGTTTCAGATTATGTTAGTAGACAATTCCCTGCCGCTGAACAAAGCAAAATTAGAGCAGCGATGCGGAAGAAACTCAATAACATCAAGAGTCGGAATAAACCTGTTAATTGAAATATGAAAAATATAGAGAAAGTAGTACATAATCGAACGTGAGACTATTCTGGCTTTTTTAAGGTTTTCAGGAAGGATTTTCATGCAAGGAAGTGCACTTGGAATAAGATAAAATGGATAAGATGGAATATGAAAGTGCACTTTCAGAGTTCATTCCATTTGTAGTGTACTTAAAATGTACTTTTAAAGTGCGCTTTTGAGTGTACTCAAAGTGCACTCCAAAGCGCACTGAATTGAAACAAAGCGCACTCCAATAAAAGTGCACTTTTATTGAAAAGTGCACTTTAAGTGCACTTTTATTGAAGTGCACTTTGTTTCAATTCAGTGCGCTTTGGAGTGCACTTTGAGTACACTCAAAAGCGCACTTTAAAAGTGCACTTAAAGTACACTTTATTATCATAAGGGGTACATCGACGGAGGTTCACCATGTCTTCAATCGCATCGATTATACGTCGTTTAAGCCGAGAACCAATGCAACAAATGCTCACATAAAAAAACGTACCGCGATTTTACATGAATTTGCTCAATGCCAACCTCATATCGCTGACAAAGGTAAACCAATGATGCATTCTGTGCGTGATATATTTGTCAAAATAAACTCCCAGAGTCAACCTATAATCTACACAAAACAATAAGTAGCACAGACAGCGACTGGAGCAGGCAGGAAAAATACCTCAGATAAATCTTTTCCCTTGGTCTTATTGATTTGAATGTTGAATAGAATTGAATTTTCTAAAATTTGCTCAATAAAACAAAATTGAATTGGGTTTGTTGTTTTATTTGTTCAATAATATAAAATTTAATTGGATACCATTTCGCAGAACATAATTTGATTGAACTTGCAGTTTGAGCACATGGCTAATTAGCATATCGAAATCATCCATCCGATTTGAGAAAAAGCTATTTTTCCTAGACTTTGCAAATGAAAATATTCCCCCATAAAAAAAAAATCAACTAAACACTTCACAGAAAACGATCTCGAAATATAATTTTAAATCTTAAAATAAAAACCGGGCAGTAATACGGTAGACGATACCATGGGTTCACGTGAACCTTGCTGATATCTGCCGCTAAGCCAATCATAGAGGAGTCTTTGCTTTCTGATTGGCTCTTTAAAACAAATATCTTTGCGTTCAGATTTTCGTGAAAAAGCTCATATAGATTTTAACGAGGCCCTTTTTCAAAATTCAGCTTCATAGGATTTGGAAAATGGATAATGCTTTAATGAATGATTTATATGATAAATATATGCTCAGTTGCACAGTTAAAGAGCCTTTACTCTGGAAACTAGTCATTTTTTAAATTCACTCCATTTGTATAGTAATAGGCTCAGCCTAAGGCTGGCCCTAAAAATCATTTGGCACATTCAAACACACTTTTATCATTAATTTTCAGGAAAATTCTCATTAGTAGAACATAGAACTATCCTTAGAACTAATAAGTCCGGCAAGGTAAACTTGTCACTAAAGGGTCTTCCTGCAACAGGACATCTGTAGCAAATTGGATGTTGTGATGGAAAGCAAATGCAGTTAATGAGGAATCTCTGACTAAACATTGTACATGTAGGTCATCATATATTCATGCCATAAACAGGGATCATAATCGGATGTAAAAAAAATAGCGGAGATAAAATCATGAAATTTTAAGGAATGAATTAGTATCATCAAATTGTGTAAATGTGCAGTGCCCTAGATGCACACTGTGCCTTAGATTGAACTACACAAAATCAACGATAAAATCACTTAACCCTTTCAGTGCTGTCTGATCAATACCCTATAGTGCTGGAGATAATTTGAAAAATCTTGAAAAATTCTGCCCTAGTGAGTTGAATAACGGGAATACCACTAAAGTGCGTCTACACAGCGGTGCAGTTTATCGTTACTAACTAACATTACATTTTGTTTGACAGGTGCTGCCATTTTTCAATAGAGATAAAAACTAATTACTAATTACATCAATACACCACACTGCGGTGTACTTTACAGCCATTTTCATTGTTTACCACCATTTACAGAGCTGCTAGTTGGTTGCGCCACCTATGACACGTGTATTTTCTGTCTGTTTCAAGTACCATAAATCCACAATGTTCTCATTTCACTGCAGCCAGTACAACTCCGATATAGACTGGCATGTATAGATTTTCCGTGGATCACGTTGTTTAAGAATGCTATATGTTATAATGTTTATAGCCGTAGTAGGCTATTGCGCAATATACCGGCGATCGACAAAAAACCAATCCACCAAGACGCTTTCACGGTCTGATTGAGTTGTCTATGTCCATGACAAGAAGGACCCACAACCTACCCCCCCCCCCCAAATATCTAAATGGATTTACACAGATCTCAGAACCCGAACTGACAAATATCGGATTTCCATTAAAAATTGGAAGATTATGATCCCTGCATAAAACCAAGGATAGGTAAAATTTAGATATTTTCCTATTCAAAGAGTTCATACAAATCTAATTATGATAATTTGCTTTTTGCTTGTAGTTAATCGGGTATCGTGTTTGTGACGTAAGGAGAACAGATATTTGGCACAGAACATGAATTTGTTGATATAATAGATAATTTAAATATCTAAGCCAACGGCCTCCAGAAGGATTCCAACGCGTTGTGTCATTTGATTCTTGATAGAAAAGCTTCTTTTTTTTGCTAAATTCTTATTTGGCAAGTTTTTACTCTATTTATCTTTTCTCCAAGTCTGAGTGTGCTTCTTTTATGCTGTTTAAGTAATGGGTAGAAACTTACTTAATTGTACACCCACATGGTGCAAAGTGATAGGAATCTCGGGTCATTGTAGCTACCCCACAATGTGAATAAGAATTACTATGCATTCTTTAAAATTGCATAAACTACTGAAAACTTGTTGTTCTACAAATCAAATGCAATATAAGAGCATTGAACCAACCTTTAAAATCTGTTGACGATATTTAGGAATTTCGTAGTCCAGAGTCTCAGGAAGTAAAACTTTCAAATTCAGAGAAGTTGATCGTGACCCCTCAGAGGGTAGAACTTCAAAGGTGCCATACATATTATTTTCCAGACGTAATGAAAACTTCGAATTTTCACCCTGAAAGAAAAAAAGAGATCCATCGATCTTAATATCCTGGGCGCAAACTGTTGTTTTGATAATAATTTATCTGTTAACTAGTTTAATAGAAGCTTTGCTATTTATGCAAAATAGCTTCATCAGGTGAATGAGTTAAGTCAATGGAGAAACAACAATATCTATAGGCAGAGTGAAACGAATCAGAGAAAACTGAGTGAGCAAAGTCATTACAAACAAATTAGTGAGTGACATAATTGATAAGTGAGCAAGGAGATATATATTTACAGAACAAGAAAATAAGATGAAATATAGCTGCAAAGCAGCGATAACGGGTTTTCTGCACAGTCTTAGAATCCTGTTCAACGGTGGATTTCAACAAAGCATTTGATAAGGCTCAACATCAGCCATTACTAAACAGGCTATTAGGAAACAGTATCAATGATAGGTCGCCCAAATGGCTCAGCAGTTATCTCTGAACGGAAACTTGTAACCGAAATCAACGGAACGCCTCATCTTGGAATGAGACGGTCTAACTAGTGGAGTCACGCAAGGTAGTATCCTGAGTCGTCTTCTGTTTAATGTCCTGACAAATGACATATACAGTAATCCAAAATATACCAGACCGAGTAAATTTCCAAAACGACCATAACACACTGTTCGACCAAAAAACTTAATGTTCCGACAAAACCACGGGTGACAAAACCAAAATTATGAATTGTCGCGGGTGACAAAACCAAAATATTGAATTGTCACGGGCGACAAAACAAAAATAATGAATTGTCGCGGGCGATAAAACCAAAATAATGAATTGTCGGGGGCGATAAAACCAAAATATTGAATTGTCGCGGGCGATAAAACCAAAAAAATGAATTGTCGCGGACGACAAAAACAAAATATTGAATTGTTGCGTGCGACAAAACCAAAATAATGAATTGTCGCGGGCGACAAAACCAAACTAGGGGTCCAGGGACACCATGCTCACTTGGGAAGTGGTTTCAAATGCTCAACAATCTAACAATTTCAATACATAACGCCCTCTAGTGACCATATACAAAAACCAATGACCTTGAAACCCACCACAATCATAGAACATGTCAGCAGCTATGATTTTTTAATCGATTGTGATAACAAAATATGCCTCGTTACCAATTTAATATGGAAATACTAAGTTATTCTACTATTCAACGCCCCCTGGTGACCATATGCGAAACCCAATGACCTTAAAACTCACCCCAATCATAGTACATGTCATGAAATACAACTTTGCAATTGATCATAGTAACAAAATATGCCTAGGTACCAATCTAATAAGGAAATACTAAGCCATTCTATTTTCAACGCCCCCTGGTGACTGTATGGAATAACTAATGTCCTTAAAAACTCACCACAATCATAGACGATGTCATGAACTACAACTTTGCAATTGATCATGGTAACAAAATATGCCTTGGTACAAATATAGCAATACTAAGTTATTGTATTATTCAACGCCCCCTGATGGCCACATACAAAAACCATTGACCTTGAAACTCACCAAAATCATAGAACACGTTATGGGCTACAACTTTCCAATTGAATATAGTAACACAATATGCTTAGGTATCAATTTAATGTGGAAAAACTTTTTCCCACCTACGAATGAGTACTGATGACACCAAGATGGCCGCCAATTGCGTCATAATTGGCTGATCAAAGATACCTGTCCCAGGTATAAAACATCCCTCTCTAAAGAATACCAATCAGCAATTGCAATGAGAAATGGCAAACCAGTAGGAAGCTACGTGACCTAGAATTCTGGCCAAAATTGACATTTTTGGGCACTAAAAAGGTCATAGGACGGCCATCTTGAGTCAGATCGACCCAATTTTCTTATGCTGATGGGCCTTTGGTAGATTCAAATATAAACGAAACATCAAGGTAATTGATCAAAGCGTCTTCAAAATTTCCCACGAAAACTTCGAAAATGTTTAAAAAGTGCTGATTTTGGCAAACAACAATGGCTGCCAGTCGGCCATCTTGAATCTGACAGGGCCAGTTTTTGGGCTGACGATGTGTCTAGGGTAGATACATGTATAAACCAAATATTAAGACATTACCTTGAAGCGTCTTCAAAACTTCCCAAAATAACTGGATTCCGTCTATGGACGGACGGACGGAAGAAAAGCGAACGCAATAGCCCGCTGGGACTAAAGTCCCAAGTGGACTGAAAAACAATTGTCGCAGGCGACAAAACCAAAATATTGAATTTTCGCGGTCGACAAACCCAAACTAATGAATTGTCGCGGGCGACAAAACCAAATCAATGAATTGTCGCGGGCGATAAAACCAAACTAATGAATTGTCGCGGGCGATAAAACCAAAATATTGAATTGCCGCGGGCAATAAAACCAAAATAATGAATCGTCTCGGGCGACAAAAACAAAATATTGAATCGTCGCGGGCGACAAAATAAAAAAAATGAATTGTCGCGGGCGACAAAACCAATATAATGAATTGTCGCGGGCGATAAAACCAAAATAATGAATGGTCTCGGGCGACAAAACCAAAATAATGAATTGTCACGGGTGATAAAAACAAAATATTGAATTGTCGCGGGCGACAAAACCAAAAAAAATTGGCGCGGGCGATAAAAACATAATATAAAGCCAAAATAATGAATTGTCGTGGGCGATAAACCAAAATATTGAATTGTCGCGGGCGATAAAACCAAAATAATGAATTGTCGCGGGCGATAAAACCAAAATAATGAATTATCGCGGACGATAAAACCAAAATATTGAATTGTCGCGGGCGATTAAACCAAAATTATGAATTGTCTCGGGCCAAAAAACCAAAATAATGAATTGTCGCGGGCGGTAAAACCAAACTAATGAATTGTCGCGGGCGATAAAACCAAAATAATTAATTGTCTCGGGCGACAAAAACAAGATATTGAATCGTCGCGGCGGACAAAATCAAAATAATGAATTGTCGCGGGCGACAAAACCAAAATAATGAATTGTCTCGGGCGACAAAAACAAGATATTGAATCGTCGCGGGCGACAAAATCAAAATAATGAATTGTCGTGGGCGACAAAACCAAAATAATAAATTGACGCGGGCGATAAAACCAAAATAATGAATGGTCTCGGGCGACAAAACCAAAATAATGAATTGTCGCGGGCGATAAAAACAAAATATTGAATTGTCGCGGGCGATAAAACCAAAATAATGAATTGTCGCTGGCGACAAAACCAAAATAATGAATTGTCGCGGGCGACAAAACCAAAATGGTTAATTGTCGCGGGCGACAAAACCAAAATGGTTAATTGTCGCGGGTGACAAAACCAAAATAATGAATTGTCGCGGGCGATAAAACCGTAATAATGAATTGTCGCGGGCGATAAAACCAAAATAATGAATTGTCTCAGGCGACAAAATCAAAAAAGAAAATTGTCACGGGCGACAAAAACAAAATATAAAACCAAAATAATGAATTGTCGCGGGCAACAAAACCAAAATAATGAATTGTCGGTGGCGATAAAACCTAAGTAATGAATTGTCGCGGGCGATAAAACCAAAATATTGAATTTTCGCGGGCGACAAAACCAAAATATTGAATTGTCGCGGGCGACAAAACCAAACTAATGAATTGTCGCGGGCGACAAAACCAAACTAATGAATTGTCGCGGGCGATAAAACCAAAATAATGAATTGTCTTGGGCGATAAAAACGAAATATTGAATTGTCGCGGGCAATAAAACCAAAATAATGAATTATCGCGGGCGATAAAACCAAAATATTGAATTGTCGCGGGCGATAAAACCAAAATAATGAATTGTCGCGGGCGACAAAACCAAAATATTGAATTGTCGCGGAATGATGCAATCGTGAGTTGAAATAATACCTGAACAAATCGATGCACAGACATTTACTTTATATATCTACTTGAACAATCGAGCCTACTCAGTAATATACTCAGTTTTTACGAAACCTGGAGTTTTTGTTTCAGAGAAATTTGAGTATCAGTATCCGATGCTATATACTAACGTTAACGTTAGTTATCATCGCTCCGTCATGCTAAGTTATACATTTCATGTCAACCAGTATCTACAGGCAGCTGTACAGTGCGTACACACTATATCTGAATACGAGGCTGGAATAACAGGCTCACTTCACGTAGGTTCATGATGACGAGAAACTCGCAGCTGATCCCCGGAACGACGATGTAGTAACACACGTCGATTCGTCGATGTTTACGGCTCGACAGTGCTTTTAAAATCTAAAGTAGTAAATTTCCAGTGTATCGGTGGTATGATTTGATGAGGAAAATGGGCTATTGTTAAAATCACTGTTTGAAGACCGCGACTGAATGTGAAGTCTGCGGCAATAAATTAGTTCATTTATACTTGAATTGATAATCGAAGTGACAGTCGGCCTGCGGGTTGATTTCGGGATGACGACTCGAAAAACATGTCACCCCATTGAATGGGGCTAAATTTTCGATGTTTACGGCCCGACAGCGCTTTTGTAACGATGATTCGTGAAAAAACACGCGGGCTATTTGTAGATCTCAGTGAGCTGAACGATATTATATGGATTGTATATGAAACAGCGGTAAGGTAACAAAGCCTATGTTCTTTTGGTAAAAATAGTGTGGAAGAAAATAATAATAATAATAATCACATGGATATCAATAGGGTTTTCTGTGAAATAACAGAAAACCCTAATTACGGTAAAATAAATTATGAGTGAGATGAGTATACATATGAGCAACAGATCATAATGGTGAAAGATAAGTAAAAATCCTACAATGTATGAACAAATCTAAAAAGTTTATTCAAACATTAGAAGTCTTTTGGGTGGTTTCTACAACCCTTCTTCAGTCTCAGATGAGTCACTCTAGTCATTTTGATGAGTCATTTTAGACTGAAAAAGGGTGGTAGCAACCACCCAAAAATATTTCTAATTTTAAAACAAGAAAAAAAATTCTTAAAATGGACTCAATGTTGGTTGGTCAGTGTGAACTTTTAATGAAACTGTCTCTTATTAGAACTTTCTTGAATAACATCGAAAGATTGATGGGAATTTTTAAGACTTAGAAACGTTCATAATTTTCATATATCCTGAGAGAAGATGACATGAGCAACTAAAACTAAGAGAAAAACGGATTCGTGACCAGGTACAACACGAGTTTACTCATCAGTTCATTAATCATACGGACACAGTTATAAAACAAATCAGATGCTCCTATAAGCCTTTCAAATTTCAGGGCAGTAAAAATTAACCATGCCTTTACTGATGGAAAGTTAGTTTATTGACTGACTGTGTGTCTGTAGATTGTACTGCGCGCACGACCCGCTCCGAGCCGCGCGTTATCTAATACTGGGACATACATGAACGTGGCGTGTATATAAAGCTATAGTGCCGACGCGCTCGTACTTTGACGAATTGAGGCACGCTTTTCTCATAACTGTGCTGCTAACAAAATAAATACACATAATATGGCTCAAAAAAGGATTGCTAATGCAAAAATCTATAAAAATGAATGACGATAAACCATATTTACTTAAGAATTGTTAGAATCTTCAGCTGTAGCTATGCCTGTACGATTTAGTTTTCAAGTTGGCTGTAGTCCAACTGTTTATAACTCGAAAACTGCGCCATTCATCAAATGGGATTTTCAACATTGTGGAAGATAGTAGATAAAACCCACAATAAAAAGAAAAAACAATATTGTAGCTTAACATTTCAACTCAATTCTATGAGCCATTTTTCAAAAACTGATTCAATCAGTTTTTGAAAATGGCTCATAGAATTGAGTTGAAACGTTAGCTACAATATAGTTTTTTCTTTTTATTGTGGGTTTTATCTACTATTGATATTGGACAGCCAGTCTATGGAAACCAACTGTGGAAGATCCTTATTATTTTTCATTCAAAGTTTATTTGATGTAAATTCGATGAGAATTACTAACTTTACCAAGCTCATAACTCTTGAATTGGGCAAAAAGCGCAGTTTGTGTACGATGAACCGGTTTGCTCAACTGAAAGACGCTAGCTGCCTATGCGCATGAATGAGTGCGGGTCTATCAGCAGTGCCCAAAATACATTTCTAGGCCTCGTATTATAACCAAAATAAAAGGAACCAAGATTTTATAACTGCATTTAAGTTTTTGAACTTAATTAATAAGTTTAAGCTACCCAAATGACATAATCGTGTAAACAAGGAGTTAAGTAAGAGACACGCCAGCATAATGGACTCTCAAGAGTCCTTAATAAACATTTAAGATTCATTCATACATTGTAGGATTTTTAGTCATCAGGTCTTATCATGGATATTGTGATTCTCAACTGATTCATAGTTTAAGATAGATAATGACAATGATAAATCCGAGAAAATAAATCCAAATATAATTGTATGGATAGTATTATGTTCTGTAGTGAGACATGAATTTGAGATCTCTTTAAGACCGAAGTTAACAATAACACCGCATTCCAAGAGAGCTATTATTCCATAATTTCCTACGACTGTTAAACGGAAGTTTTCAGTTGATGAAACGCGGTCACTTCTAAGTTACTGTTGGTGTAGTTCATAATGGAGGACCAAAGGTCCTGTGCTCTTGAGGTACAGTTTTTTATAATATCAATGAAAACATATTACATTGTTCATTCTACTACTCTTTAAATTATGCAAATCTGTTTGCTTTAACAATTGCCCTGGGCACTACGGTGAGACTTGACGCCTCAGACAGTGGTAGGCAGGAACAAATACGTCAGATCGACTTGTTTTACCTTAAACTTAAGAGTAAAATATGGCCGGTTATATGACCAAAGTCTATCACTTTCAAAGACTTTTTAACAATAATTGGACCGATAACAACATAAATGAAAATCTATTATAGAGTTTATTTCATTCAAAAAAAAATTGCCCATGGGCCAAGAGGTTTAACCACAGCCTTATGAAATGCAGAAGTAAGATGAAAGTTTATTTCATCCAAAATAATAATTGCCCATGGGCCAAGAGGTTTAACCACAGCCTTATGAAATGCAGAGATAAGATGATTTGTTGAAGTTAAAATATCAGTAAGCGATAGAGGGATGCAATTTGAAATATACCACTAGAATCGTTCCCAGTTAGAAGAATTATGCGTAGCTGCTACATCGGCCAATCGCGGATCTAGTTGGCATCAAGTTGGCATCCAGTCATATCACAATCTATTCTCAATCAACTGTAAACTGTTAACCGACCATATAATCATGTCGGCATATATACAGTCCTCTGAATAAAGCCGCTAGACATTCGAGTTCATATTACTACACCGTGTTGGTCGTTTACTTTGGGTCCGCCGCATTCCAGACAACATATTCATACGCACATTTTATTTACCAAAATAAGCACTGGTGCACCAAAAATCAATTTTAGAAAATATTTTAAAATTAGTATTTCTATTCATACAATATAGATTTAGAATACAAGTTTGGCACGGAAAATGTGTTACTAAACAGTCAGTTGACAGGACTTATATCCGTCAAAACATCATAAACGTAGGTACACTGATATGGCTAAACTGATATGGCTGATATGGCTATGAATAAACGCACACCAAACGCAATAATTTCGGTCTAACTGTAATAATTAAAGGCCATTGTCTGCCAAACTTTCAAATTTAAAGACTCCCACTGACTTTCCCAGCACAAAAAAGGAATTCAAGACCGCTACGGTACCGACCCTTGGTTCAAGGTGCCCATTCACACCAAGTGATGTAGTCATCCGCATATTAATTCACCTTGTAAAATAAATTTATCTGAACAAATTACATTGTATTGATAAAATATTATTCAAAATCTTTTTAATATAATTGTGATCAACTTCTATCACCATTCAACCCAATATAATGTGAGATAATCTTTAATACTAAGTAGCCGGATCTATTTTTGCAGCGTATTTAACCCCATTAATCGGATCTTTCGTTAATTCATTAACTGTAAAAATGGTATGCTTTGGTTCGCTTGTTCCCCGAGAGCTAAGAACTAAAATGTACACGTATAGGTTAATACCATGCAGATGTAGTAGGCAGGAGCACGTGCTTCTTAGTCAGTCCTGCTAATTTGTTCGTGCCCGTATTGTGGCGCCATCTGTTTTTGTACTTCAATTAACTGTTTTGTGGTTCTAATCAATGTTTTCATCGCTGATAGTCGTAGAAATAAATCGTTAATATTTGTGTTACATTATATCATGCTATGTGTATTTATTTCTTCAGGTAAGTGTATTATAGCAAATATATATAATATCTGAATCTTATATCTTCTTCAGTCTCAACTCTACGTCTGAGTTCCATATAATAGATGGTGGATGTACCGACGGCAGATTAACGGTACCAGCGTCTACCAAGTTCCCTATGCCGCAGCCAAGCACACACTTGACCAGATTGCAGAGTAGGCAAAATATTCGACCGACCTCACCGCAGCAACTACAACCGCAATCACCGCAACAAACGCCACAACAGCCGCAACCGCCACAACCACAAGCGTCGTCAAGCTCAACATTGGATATATCAGCACCAGCAGCTGAGATAGCAGATATCAACATCTTCATGGATCCAAAGGTGCCTAGATTACCAGTTTTCGAAGATAAAAAACGCGAACATTTGGTGGTCCGGATGGGATGGAGACGCCACTGCAAACAATTACACGGACGCACATAAGCTTAAAAACGTTCCTGGGTTTCTAGGGGATAACACGTATGTCTGGTATATGGGCCTCAGTGACGAAGCCAAATCTACATGGGCAAATTTGAAAAAGGCATTTGAGAAAAGATATTTACCACAGCGAATCAATCTAAATTTATTTAAAGACAGTCAAAAGAATGAATCCGCACATGAATTCATGGACCGTATACGAGAACAAGCCGTAAGCTCGAAACTAAGTGAAGAAGTACTTCTCCAAATAATATTGAGAGGTTTAAAGCCAGAAATCCAAACGCAGATCATTCCGCTTAACCCTAAAACTATGGACGACTTAATCGAAAAAGTAGAATTGGTCGAATCAGTGGCTACTCCTACAGCACCAATCAATTCCATGACTGTCGATAGTCTGGTAGCGACCATAAGCGAACTGTCAAAACAAATCGCTGTAATGAAATCGACGTCGGTTTCTAATAATGACATTAATGCTATAAATACGCCACAACATAACAGTAGACCGATAACTGGCCGAAACGAACAGATGACCTACAATCATCAGCATACTCGACCGCAACACAGACAACAGCAACAACAACCGAGTTACCACGACCAATCTACGCACTATCAACCGCGACAATATCAACAACCACAAGCACGACAGTACCAACACTGAGCAATGCTTTCGAGACTCGAAGTTCCTGACTCTGCTATCGATCGGGCAAATATTAAATCGGTTAGCGGAGTTGGCGGACAGAAAATAAACATGCTTGTTAAAATTAATTTGGCGATTAAAATTCAAGGTGTTGCCTTTCATCACGACTCATTGTCCTGCCAAGTTGTCAATATTCAATTATACTCGGTGATGACTTTTTACTTCACCACAGTGCAAAGGTAAAATATTGGCACAATACATGCACACTAACGCTTAGCAATGATACAATTATAGCTCCTATCACATGCAGTAATGCCGGATTAGCTCGCACCCTGAAACACATTAAAGTCCCGGCTAGATCTGAGATCGGCATTCCGTTAAACCTAATTCATTCCGGACATTGTTACCGCTCATATAATGCCACATCCAAACCTTAGGTCAATGCTATTAGCTGGATCACAATGTGTCGTGCAATCATGTAGAAATACAAACCCGATTATGAGCATAATTAATCTAAACGATTACTCAATTGCTATGCCGCGTAATACTGTTGTGGGCCTCGTGGCTGTAATTGACCCTGAAGATGTAATTTCATTAGATGACATGTCTCCCCCTAGTTCTGAAGCAAATTCTAAAAACAAACCAGTTCAAAAAGAACCAGTAAGGCTAAACAAAAATGATACCTTGTTTCTCCGCAGCGGCCGGGTCAATTTTATAGGGTAGATAGGCGGCTGGCCGGGTCATCATTTAAGCTCAGCAGAGCGGAGAAAAAAGGAATCAATTTTTTTTAGCCTAAAATTCAATCTACCATCAGAGGACGACATGACATCAAATGAGCGAGAACGGCTACAAAAATCTTTGAATCAGAATCGAGATCTTTTCTCTGATGATTTAGATTTATTAGGTAGAACTGAACGCGTAGCTCATAAAATAGAAACCCTTGCTGACCAAGGGCCGGTAAGACTTCCGCCATATCGGCAGAACCCAGAAGCTAAAGAAAATCTAAGCAAAATATTAGATGAACTCTTACAGTCTTATATATGTGCACCGAGCACTTCTAATTGGCATAGCCCCGTTGTTCAAGTAAAAAAGAAAAACGGAGAATGGAGGTTTTGTGTCGATTATAGGAAATTGAATGCTATAACCAAACCAATTAACTTCCCGTTACCAAAAATTGACGATGCAATTGATGCTGTGGGCACCGTAAATGCGAAGTATTTCACTTCTCTCGATTTATCTAGCGGGTTTTGGCAAGTTCCAATGGACCCTGAAACTAGACATAAAGCTGTTTTTATAACACGAAATGGTATATTCGAATGGAATAGACTACCATTTGGTCTCAAGAATAGTCCAATCACATTCCAAGCTCTTATGGGCGATGTTTTGAGAGGGGTAAATTTCAAAATCGCACTCTGCTACGTCGACGATATCTTATTTTTCAGTCCCGATTTTGAAACTCATTTGAAAGACCTAGATGAAATTTTCAATAGGTTACGTAAAGCAGGTCTAACTCTAAAAGCATCTAAATGTTTCTTTGCAATGCCATCAGTTCGTTACCTAGGATACATTATGTCGCGTGAAGGTTTTCAAACCGACCCTGAAAAGACTTAAATTATCAATTCGTTCCCAGTTCCTACTAAACAAAAGGAAGTGCGTAGTTTCTTGGGTCTGGCTAATTTCTACCGTCGCTTCGTCAAAGGCTATTCGCATATCGTCGCACCTCTCAATTAATTGCTTCACAAAAACACACCGTTCATTTGGACTTAAGAGTGTCAAGATGCTTTTGAGAATATGAAACAGGCACTGGTTTCGGCTCCAATTCTAGCTTACCCCGACCTAAACAAACCATTTGTGCTAACTATCGATGCTTCCACAAATGGAATAGCATACATCTTGAGCCAAATCAAAGAAGATGACAAAGAACACCCTATAGCATATGGTGGTAGAGCCCTTCGACCCAACGAACGCAACTGGAACACATCTGAACAGGAATGTTTAGCCGTAGTAGATGGCATACAGCACTATAAGGAATATTTGATCAACCAACCTTTCAAAATTATAACCGATCATATCGCCTTGAAATGGTTAGCTGATGTGAAACATGATAAGAATAGGCGTCTACACCAATGGTCTCTTCTACTACAATCGTATAATTACGAAGTCATTCACAGACCTGGTGTAAACAATACCAACGCGGATTGCCTATCTCGCATACCAACACCAACTACAATTGCTACACCTGTAAACACCATGTCTGCATCCAATCAAACGCTACATTCGACTGAACAAAAACTTGTTGACCACGCATCTCATGAAATCACCTTCTTCTACGACTCTGACCCTTCACCTCCTATCATAGCTACACTGACCGATACTGTCGACACTGTACAACTGCCACCAGGATCCGCATCCGTCGAACAATTGTCTGCCGATCAAGATGCATGCCCTGATTTCAAGGGTATCAAAACCTACCTAACCACAAATTCTCTACCTGACGATAAAAAACAAGCTACTAGAATTAGTATACAGGCCGAACAATACACAGTAATCAACAATGTTTTGTTCCACTTCTATCAACCTTGAACGCAGAAGAAACTAGGCCGCGTCATGTATCGTCAGTTAGCACTACCGCCAAATCACCGGGAATCGGTTTTGAAATCGTACCACTCCACCCTTATCGGTGGAGGCCACTTTGGCATTGATCGCACATATGCAGCAATTCGCTTGAAATATTACTGGCCAAACATGTACAGAGACGTTAACAACTATGTACTATATTGCGGACCGTGCCAAACATCAAAAACCAATCATTAAGCTAAACCCGCACCGCGACACCCATTGCCTGTCACAAAACACATTTCAACGAATCCATGCAGACATTCTAGGCCCAATCACTGAGACAAAAGAAGGTTTTAAGTATATTCTTTTGGTAGTTGACAGCTCTTCCAGATGGCCTGAAGCTTTCCCTCTAAAAACTCACGATGCAAGGGAGGTTGCCAAAATACTTGTCAATGAAATCTTCACACGTTACGGTACTCCAAGATCGCTAATCACAGATCGTGGAGCAAATTTCTGCTCATCTCTCGTAGAAGCCGTCTGTGAATTATTCCAAGTGAAGCATTTTACTACTACCAGTTACTTCCTGAAACAAACGCAACGTGTGAACGCATGAACTCGACAATTGCACAATCTCTCCGTGCATGATCAAATCATGTCTTCTATCTTACCAGGCATTTTGATGGCATTCCTTGCAACGCCTTGCACACAGTCAACAGGTTTTAGCCCTCACGCTGTCTTATTTGGCAAGAAATGAACCGACCGATTGACAACGCTCTGATTCCTAAAGAAACGCTTAGCACATCTGCAAAAACACATGTGAAACAAGTCATCGAAACTCTCAAAATCACTAAAGACATCATCAAGGAACAACTTCATGAAACACAGGATAAAATGAAAGCTCAATATGACAAGAAAGCTACCCAACACAAATTCAAAGAAGGCAATAAAATCCTTCTGCAAGAAAAAGCATTCAATCGCCATAATCCTAAGAAGTTACAACCAAAACACTTTGGCCCATTCATTGTATCGAATGCTGTCAGAATGACACATACCAACTTCAACGCTGTTTGGATAATTCAATTCTCAAAACCAAAAGTCACACTATCCGCCTGACGCCTTACAACAACCCAGATGACAGAATTCCACTTGACGCACCTCTAGCAACGCCCCCAACAACACTTCCAAACGAGCCTCCAAAACTCACCGATGATAACGTTGGCCGGATACTTCGAGCTAACTACAGACTGGGCAGGTTACGTTATAGAGTCAAAGTCAAAAACGTGCGCAACTCTATCTGGTATGACAATGAAGATGTTCCCGACGCAGCCAAAAAGCGTTTCCATGCTAATTACACATACAATGGTAAAGCCAAGAAACGCAAAAAGACATTGCTAAGAAACGCACAGTCAACGTAATTCGCATTCAAGATGCTTCTCTGACTCCGACTTCATATAGGTAGCTTGTTTGATCGAATACTATTGGTGCTGTCCATCGTTCGAACTATTCAGAAATCGCCCACCACTTACTTTCCTTGCTCTTCATCATCACGGTTCAGTGACTCTGTGCTATAACCTAACAGCTGGGGTTAATTGTCACACTCATCTTCTACATCTCGTATCTTTTTAGATCTCATACTAAGTGGTATGGCGTTATTCTGGATACTGTTATTCACTCGATTCGCTATGACATCATCTTCGACAGTCATTCAACGATTAAACTATGGCTTGATATTTAAAGAAGTCGTAAACATTAAAATGTCTAACGAATACTGGACACACACCTTCCAGATCGAATTACCTACGACAGACGTTACACGCTACGATATTTGCAGCTGCCATGACACGGAAAAACGCCATTGTCAACTGAAAAACTGTGCAGTATACATGCTTATGCAAATACGCTCCAAGACAATCGCACGCATTAACAAAACGCTCAACGTTATTCAAACCTTGATACCAGAAGCGCCTGTTCCATCGAAACGATCAAAACGCTCAGCACCTCTTTCAATTATCGGGTCTTTCAGTAAAATTCTTTTCGGCACGGCAACTATGGACGACATACAAATCTTGGCACAACACATTTCCAAACTCACAGCCCGCATAAATTTACTTTCTTCTGCTGTTTCACATCACGGCGATCATTTCTCTTCATATGCTAATCTTGTGTCTCGACGGACGGACCGAGCTTTCAAAGCTATCAGAGAGAACTTCCATCAAATCAAAGTTCTGCAATCGAACATCCAATATCAAATTCAAGATGAAGAAAGAGCAACTGATCAATTGGACGCTTTATTGGCAAGCCAACTTCAACAAGCAGAAGACATTTCTATAGCAATGGAAGAGCTAAAAATATCAATCGCTACACTTCACAATAACAAACTGTCACCTTTGTTGATACCTCCGCAAAACTTAAAACTGGCTCTCGCGTCACTTCAGGGCTTATTGCAGCAGTCCTACCAGAACCAATACATTGTGCGGACGGACACTAATTTTTATCACGAAAATGCCCGACCGATTTATTTTAGGAACGCTTCACAATTCTACGTCACATTGCGTATCCCTATATCTTCTTACAAATCCCCGCTAAAACTTTTCAGCATCACATCTCTTCCAGTTCCTATTAATGAATCTGACTCAAAAGCAACCAAATAACTTGATCTTCCTCCGTACATAGCCATCACAGATGACCGACAGTACTATACTGCACTTTCACATGATGATGTTCGCGATTGCAAGAAAAAGAAGCAGTTCCTATGTCCGTTCAATTTAGCTTTGACATCTTCCCTGAAACCCTCATGTGAATATGCAGTCCTTTACAACATTGTCAAAGCTATACGCGAGGTTTGTGACTTCCGGGTTGTAATCAACGCTATTACATCACGGCTTATTGAAGTGTCACCTGGCATTGTCTTAGTTTACCGAAGCCCTGTGATCACTATTGATTGTTTGAATGACAAACGAGAAGTTCGCAAATGTTGCGAATTTTGTATCATTAAGATTCCATGTTTCTGTGCCATCCACGCTAATAATCTTTATTTGTCTCCGCGCTCTAGTTCCTGTCACAAGAATTCGCCTCTGACTGTATTACATCCTGTGAACCTTGCACTGCTCCATGCTTTTTTTGACAATGACCCTTCGGTTGCAGCATTAACAGGTGAAACTACATCTGACAAACCACTTTCAGTGCATATCCCTGACTTTAATGTTTACAACCATTCTATGTCGCAACTTCTCGCAAATGACCGGCAAGATGACTTGAGCCTTAAACGCATTACCCAAGCCATCAAGGATGGTCGTCGCATTTACGCTTCGCTCTCATCATCACTACTGACTGGTGATCTGTCTACTTGGACCACGTGGCCTGACTTTAACGGCATTCTAACTTTAGCTGCCCTCGGCCTTGACATATTTTTGCTATTTACTTGTGTATTTCTTTTCAAACGCCATCAAATGGTCGCTACAGCACAACTGTTGACCCAGAAAGGTTCAAACTCTGGTGTTATTGCTGCAGCAGCTCGATCTGTTTTCAAATACTCGACACCCACAACAACGCCGAAAAATGCGCATGAATCGTTACTATGTCTTCCGGACACGCTGATTGTGAACATATCAGTATCGGTTATTATGCTTATTTGTGCCGCATTTATTTTTATATTTCACTTACATATCGCTGCAAAAGTTCGAGCACAAAAACTAAGCTCTTTATCGAGCTATCTAATGGTGACGAATGCATTCGTATCCAAGTCCTATCGCTCACATTATGCCCACATTACTGGCATGTTGATTTCTCGCACATCCATGACGTAGACGTCTTAGGCATAATGTATCCTACTATCGTTTTTAAATGGCATTTAACTTTCGCATTTGGTGCTACTTTAGAATACAATAGTAAACTGTTATAATAGCTATGAATGTTTTCATCACCATATTGGCTGATAGCCGAAGAAATAGCTTAGAAGGTACCGAAAGTATCCGCATAATTTCGTGAAATTAATTCTTGGTATATTATTTTATACAAATTTGAAACGGTGCATCGAGAGGTTATATATCTGTCCAAATTAAACATAACGTTTACAGGCTTTTAGTAGTCGAATCTGCGAGACGTTTCATTTTATGAAAAATTTTTGGCTGGAAAAGGGATATATAATAATAAAAATCACAAGAGGGTTTCTGTGAAGCAGCAGAAACCCTAATAGAATTTATCTTTATATAGCACAAAATCTCATAATAACTCGGAACTCTTTAAACAAGAGGACTTTAGAGTCCTGAGGTTCGAAGAAGCAGTGTTATTAGGAATAGTTACATAGATTGGCAAACTAGTAATACATCTCATCGATGTGTGAATAGTCCCTCGTAATCAATCATGATTTAGTCAAGATTATTCCATTTTAGGAGTCAGTTTAGAGACTTATCATAAGTGGTTAGATGATGCAAAATAAGTCAACCAAGTAATAACCACTGGAAAACTCGAGTAAAGGACAAAAAGATTTATTAAATAAATCGAATGTAGCCACGTGACATGATTGATAAAACACTACATCAGTGCTGTGATGATAATATAACGAGATTCCATTACAATGATGAGAAAGTACGAAAATGTTTCCTTGAGCTGGAGGTTTATTCCAAAGATTCAACAATAGCCATCTTCAGCAATACTGAGTTACATCAGAAAATGATGAAATATCGACCCAGGTGTGATCAGTCATGAAATGTATCTCCCAAATGTTTCTTTGCTGTTCATATCCTAAAAAAAGAAAAATCTAATATCATGCGCAGAATAATAAAGGTCGGCAGAAATTATTTGAGACTTGGTGGAATAAAATGTGGAGACTATTGAATTATTTCATCCACTAGCTGGCATGAGTTAAAATAATTCATCAAAAGTCAAAGGAATCTCTGTTACGCCTTTTCAAATACATCTATGTATCAAAATATTTTTTTCTCATCTGTTTGCATTGCACACGTGGTAATGTTATTGTTTGTATCTGACGTCATCGACAAATTGGTTTATATATTGGACCCGACCAGTTTTAGGAATATTTTTTTCGAGGAAAATGTACCTGCTTTCCAGAATATTTTCCAAAAAGAAACGTTTTCTAGGTAATTCATTTATCAACCACAAATGAAGAGATACAGTATCACGCGAAGTGGAGCCATGGACTATTATGATCAGCAGTAGTTCAATACATGGAATGGGTTTTCCAAATGACTCTGGCTGCTGTCATCATACAGGCATAGGCAATGAATACAATGTTTTATCTATACATGCTGCACAGGGCTTCCGAGGTGTGGGTACTTGTAAAACAATAATATGATAATTCTGTGTCTTAACGTATAATAATATTTATATACATTAAAGGATAAATGGATTATCGTTTTTACAGTACCCGATAGGTACCGGTGTATTCAATTCTATGTGAGATACGGCCCTGTGTGGTTGGAAGATCTGAAAATCTATCAATCTGAAATTCTCGACACAATATCCGACGCTAAATACATTGCTTTGGAGGTATATTTGGTGCATATCAGATGTCAATTATTTCTAATATTTTTTTCATAATTTTTGAAGTGGAGGCCGGTGGTCGGCAACAATGCGAGCACGTACCAGTACTGCAGGCCTAACAGACCATAGCAGTAATTCTCAATGTTATTAACGTCCATTCACACAAATCAAAGGCCCTCCGTGCATTCATGAGGAATAAAGTATACACACCAATTGCTGACACTCACCTTAGACTTCATACGGATACAATAAAGATGAGGAATCCACGACACAACCAACGATCGACGCTGTTAAACATGGCGCGGCTTATTTGTCAATCACTTGCTATTCCTAATGTATCCCCACGCACTTGATTAAAATCAGGCTCGAATTACAAAATTTTGAGTTTAAGATACAATTGAAATTCAGAAACTTCTTTTGTACATTTATTTAACAGAATGATAGATTTTAACTGGTATCATCGATGTATATGGCTGATGTATTGCAGACTATTTGACCGAATCACGACTTAATGTTTTGTTTTCTCCGATGCCATTTTTCGACATACAATAACTATGGTTAGAAGTTGTTTTACAACTTCGAACCAAAAAATCATTGATAATTGTTTGATATAATATCGTGCTTTGTGTATCTATTTCTTCAGGCTAGTAGGACCAACGTTGTGAATTTGGTCGATGAGCTATGTCCGAGACCACAATCGAATCAAATATTTCGGAGCAGTTCAAAAACTTGCAACAGCCGCTTCTGTGTTTGAAGAAGCACAGTAAAAAATATTCTGTCCACTGCCTACCTGAGGGGTTGCTTAAATTAGACTAAATCGGGATTTTCGGCTGCTACACAGATATCGCATGTGATGGCATAAACAACGTTGATGGAGTCGCATGTGTAGGGTCCAGCGACTATATGTTGTTGGCTGCGGTGACATATTAATGAGTTGACATCTAGATTTGTTGAAGCAAGTGATTTTGAAAGAAATCCCACAATAGATTCAGCCAAAATGAGAAACTTGAATAGTTTTAATCACTTAAGTTTGTGTATTTTGTTTTTAAATTACTATAATCTATATTGCCCCTAGTTTGCCTTTGCTTAATAATGTCATTACATAAATCTATTCCCCTTTCAACATTTTAATCACTCTCTCTCGTTTCTATTGTATTGGTCTTGTATAAATATCTTGAAATATTCTCCTGTTCTCAGTACGCCAGATGATGGCTGATAGTCTTTAGCCGAAACGTTGCACAAATATATATACTCTTCTATTCAAGTTTCTTGTTTTGGCTGAATTTATTGGAGGATTTCTCTAGTTATCATCTTACACGGTTATTGTGTATCTTCACATCTTGGCAAGTTATTTTGTTGTGCGAGTCTTCATTGATGGAGTTTCCTGCTGAGGAGTTTTTTTCAGATTGGTTGATTGGTGGCATGTGATGACTGGCTGTTGGGGTAGTATCTCGCATACACGTTTATCTTCTTCGATCATGGGTTGGATATTTGTGACAATTTGCTGAAGTTTACTTAAGCGTTGACTGTAGATAACTGTAATGGGAATTCTTCCTGTTTCCTTGGACATAGGCAGGTTGTATTGAAGCATTCTTTCTCTACATATATGAATAGCGTGTGTGATTTGTTGATCAATGGATTCAGGGTTGTACTCGAGTTGATGGAATACATATTAGTTGTTATATGAGTTGGTCATGGTCTTGCGTGTCGGGGAAGATTCTGTGGTTTCGAGTATGTTGGCAAGAGTATCCAAACATTGAATTTAATTAGGCAAGTATTGTAGGCTGATTTCGTAGACCATTCTTTAGTAACATAGCATGGAAGGCGCAAAGCCATGATGAGGGGTTTGAAGTCCAGAACACATGAGGCTATAAAAAAGCAGACAATCACAATGAAATTCTTGAAAATGTTTTTTATGCTGGCTGCTGAATTAAACAATAAAGCTTTTAAAATATAAAATCAATAAATGACAAACATGTATTAGGTTAAATTAATATCTTAATAGTGGCGTAAGGAAAACTGGGGCAGCTGCTCAGTAACTGGAAAGTGGTCTATCTTTAGATGCTGATTGATGTGCTAAAGCAATGAATGCGCAAACAACAAAAGCACGTGTTTTTTGAGAAGTTTATGTTGATAACAGCGCTGATAATGAAAATTAATTTCTCTGTCATAACCGGACTCCCAAATTAGCAATGAAACTAGGGGTCCAGGGAAACCATGCCCACTTGGGGAGTGGTTTCAAATGCTCAACAATCTAACAATTTCAAAATTCAAAGCCCCCTTATGACCATATACCTTGTTACCAATTAAATATGGAAATACTAAATTATTCTACTATTCAACACCCCCTGGTGACCATATGGAAAACCCAATGACCTTGAAACTCTCCACAATCATATAACATGTCATGAGCTAAACAAAATATGCTTAGGTATCAATATAATCTGGAAAACCTTTTTCCACTTATGAATTAGTACTGATGGCACCAAGATGGCCGCTAATTGCATCATAAAAAGCTGATAAAAAAACCTGTCCCCTTTTAGCCGCTGGGATTAAAGTCCCAAGGGGCTACAAACTAGTGGTGGAGAAGTGGCAACTTTGAATCAGCTCCATGGCAAGCGCTGTCTACCACTGGAATACACACACCATGAATGTACTTACATAAAGCAATATTGCCATTTGAACAGATGGAAAGTGAAAGTTATAGCCGGCAGGGGCTATTTTTGTAAATAGGAATAACATTTAAAGGGATACATAAGTACATATGTAAGTACATACATAGATACAAACATACATAAATACAATACTATGCATACATATGTATATACATACATACAATATTATGCATACAAATATGTTTAGAAAAGCAAACAATTCAACTTACAAGATCAAAATCTTTAACATCCATTAAACTCAAAGTTGTTCCTTGACGTAATCCTTCTGTGATAGTTAATAATTTTGATGTCTTTGAGAATGTTGGCCTTTCATCATTTACGTCATTTACAATAATTCTACCATCAGTGAAAGTTACATCCGTTGTTTCTTGACCATTTGCCAATAATTCAATAGCCTTAAAGAAATTGAAAGTTTAGTGTAAACATATCCACAGTATCTCCAGTGCTCACACTAAGCTAGTAGATTGCAAAGAACTATTGTAACTAGTAGTTTCAATTAGAATGTCAGCTGATCTTGAGTGTTTTAGGCACGATATTCATTGTGGTCAGGTTGGTGGCATGCAGTATAATTGATCCCTTCAGTACGTGCCCTGTCTGGCAGATTAAGTATATGTTCATTAAAATATCCATGTCAGGACTCAAACGCAATTGCATTTAACCACTTCCCAGATGCAATGAATATCTGACAGTCAGTGGTAGATTTTGAGAAAACATGAAATTTTTATGAACTTCTTTTAGTATATCACCATTTTATCATAAAACAAAAGGCACAATGAACGTGAACACTAATTGTCAGTGAATTGATATAATAAGATTCAGTTTTATTCCAGCGGGGATAAAAGGTCTGAGGGTAACAACAGCCATCCCCCTGAACCATCAGCCACTACCACCACGTGAATGCGCAGGGGATGGCATTTTATAGTGAAAACTTATCTTAGAATATAGCGCAACCGAGGGAACTTTGCAGACCAATCAAACATCATCATCTGGCTATTAACGAACGCTACCGATAGTGAGATGAGAAAAAGGGCTAATAATAATTCTCAGAGTACTACAGCCCGCCCCGCCATGAATCATGAATCTACTTAGGTCTAGGTAGTTCTCAACATGTATTTTTCGTCCTCCCAATAAACCGTTAATCAACAGATTGATGATACAAAATGGTTGTTCTGGGTGTACTTAACAATGATACTTTCCTGTAATAAATAACTCTGGCAAAATTTAATAAAATAATCTATCCTTAATCGTGATCATGGATGGGTGGTACAGTTTACCGTTTCATGTTTCATGTCATCATGAAATGATTTAACTTAAGTAAGACGTTCCTGCGCGATCACATAACTTATCTTTACAGGATAAAATTACGCAATGAATCTCAAGAGACGAATGAAATATAAGTCCCACAATCACTGGATCGAAAAAGATTTTAAAACATCAAAACTATTAAAATTTATTTAAAACCTCAAATCTTCAGATTTATGCTAAAAACCATCTTCGAAAGTGACTAGTATGGCATTACACAGTATATACATCAAGCAAGAATGACACAGACTATTGCACATAAAAACTAGGTGATATTGACCAGAGAGGAAATGTATATGTAAAAAGTTTTTTATAGGCGAGAGAAACCAAGGTTCCCATAAACAGAAGAATTTGAATGGGAATTTACTAAAGCTGACTCAACTGTGTGACGTTGGGTAATACTGTGAGATGGAAAAATTATACAAGAATTACTAAAATCAAATTGATGACCATTAACATCCCGACATGGGTAGCCACAGCACTTTAGGGTTTTTGATTGATTATATCTTTCTTATGCTCTTTAATACGAATAGTGAGGGAGCTTTCACCTATATAAAATTTATCACAATCTAGGCAATGGATTTTATAAATACCGGCATGTATATTGTCATGAACTACAACTTAGCAATTGATCATGGTAACCAAATATCCCAAATAGGTACCAATCTGATAAGGAAATTAGGAAGGATAAGGAAGTTCTTCTACTATTCAACGCCCCCTGGTGACCATATAGAATAACTAATGTCCTTGAAACTCACCACAATCATAGACATGTCATGAGCCACAACTTTGCAATTGATTGTGGTAACAAAATATGCGTAGGTACATATATAATATAGAAATACTAAGTTATTGTATTATTCAACGCCCCCTGGTGACCATATGCAAAACCCAATGACCTTGAAACTCACCACAATCATAGAACATGTCATGAACTACAACTTTGCAATGGATCATGGTAACAAAATAGCCCTACGTACCAATCTAATAAGGAAATACTAAGTTATTCTACTATTCAACGCCCCCTGGTGACCATATGCAAAACCCAATGACCTTGAAGCTCACCACAATCATAGAACATGTCATGAACTACAACTTTGCAATTGATGATGGTAACAAAATATCCCTAGGTACCAATCTAATAAGGAAATACCAAGTTCTTCTACTATTCAACGCCCCCTGGTGACCATATAGAATAACTTATAGAATGTCCTTGAAACTCACCACAATCAAAGACGATGTCATGAGCTACAACTTTGCAATTGATTGTGGTAACAAAATATGCGTAGGTACAAATATAATATAGAAATATAGCTGCAAAGCAGCGATAACAGGTTTTCTGCTGTCTTAGAATCCTGTTCATCGGTGGATTTCGACAAAGCATTTGATAAGGCACAACATCAGCCATTACTAACTAAACAGGCTATTAGGAAACAGTCTCAATGATAGGTCGCCCAAATGGCTCAGCAGTTATCTCTGAACGAAAACTTATAGCCAAAATCAACGGAACGCCTCATCTTGGAATAAGTCGGTCTAACTAGTGGAGTCACGCTAGGTAGTATCCTAAGTCGTCTACTGTTTAATGTCCTGACAAATGACATACACAGTAATCCAAAATATACCGCCAATCAATTGTGACAAAGTATTGATGCGAATGACCTATTTAGTTCATCGACCATGTACCGAACACTATTATTGTGCCCCAGCATTTGGGGTCATTCTACTTGAACCCCAACATTCAATATGTCCACCAGATTCTGGTGATGATTTCATTTTAATTTTTCTGCCAACTTCATTTCTTCTTTCATATTCATCTAACATTAAACACCATTAAGTATGCGTCCCCTTATTGAAATTAGGTTAACTATCTCAATATATCGATGTAACTAGGAAGACCTTATTTAAAATGTCGTGATTTTTATGTCGACTTTTTGCGATATTGTTTCAATAAATTGCCATACGTATCACGACATTTTAGCTAAAGGAGTGATAATTATGTCGACGGTACGCGGTTATGTTGATCTACAGACGTCGAGATTGGTGAAAGGCGTGATCCGTATAACGATTTATCGTGATATTAACACGATATATCGACTTAATTATGTCGATATATCGCGATATATCACGTTTGTTCGACATAATTTCGTCGTGATAAAAGGTCGCGACGGTTTTGTACGGGTCCTATATATACGGAAGTACGGAAGTGATAAAGGGCCTCGAGTTGTCGCGTTCCAACTCGACAAAGTCGCCATATTTATGTCGACATATCGCGATATATCGCTTCAAGTCGACATGAATATGTCGACATTGTGACGTTTTGACGACATATTTCTTTTTCTCAACCATTTTCCTCGCAACAATTCGACATATTCATGACGACTTGAAACTCAGTCGCCATATTACTGGCGTCCTCATCTTACATTTCGTCGTGTCTTCAAATGACGGCTTGTCCCATGGAAAATGGGCGAAAAAGCGAAATTTGTCGTGAAAACGTCACGATATGTCGACATATTCATGTCGACTTGACGCGATATATCGCGATATGTCGACATAAATATAGCGACTTGTCGAGTTGGAACGTGACAACTCGAGGCCCTTTATCACTTTTCACATATAAGCTTCCGTACATCTTTAGAAAAAGAAAAAATATGTGATCTTTCATTAAGAAGGATCACTTGAATGATCGCTTTAATATCACTTTTAAAAAAAAGAATCTGCCAAAATGACCTTAATATTCGACACTATATTAGATTAATCGACTTCAAAATAGGCGAAAGCATAAGTCTTTATTACGTTATTAATTGGCCTAATTATTCAAAAGCTAATAAAGTGGGCGATAAAACCAAAATAATGAATTGTCGCTGGCGATAAAACCAAAATATTGAATTGTCGCAGGCGATAAAACCAAAATATTGAATTGTCGCGTGCGACAAAAAAAAAAATTGTCGTGGGCCATAAAACCAAAATAATGAATTGTGGCGGGCGATAAAACCAAAATAATGAATTGTCGCTGGCGATAAAACCAAAATATTGAATTGTCACGGGCCACAAAACCAAAAAAATGAATTGTCGCGGGCGATAAAACCAAAATGATGAATTGTCACTGGCGATAAAACCAAAATATTGAATTGTCGCGGCCATAAAACCAAAATATTGAATTGTCGCGTGCGACGAAACCAAAACAAGAGCCCCAAGGGGCACAATGGCCAGCCTGTCAGATTTGCTTTTTATAAATGATGTAATCTGTGGGTTATATTTATCAATATACACTCCCTGCTCAATATCATTTACATAGTAAAATCGTGTGTTAACACAGACAGCAGGAATGAATGTAATATAGAAATACTAAGTTATTGTATTGTTCAACGCCCCTGGTGGCCATATACAAAAACCAATGAGCTTGAAACTCACCAAGATCATAGACCATGTCATGAGCTACAACTTTCCAATTGATTGTCGTAGCAAAATATGCATAGGTACGAATGTAATATAGAAATACTAAGTTATTGTATTGTTCAACGCCCCCTGGTGGCCATAAACAAAAACCAATGAGCTTGAAACTCACCTCGATCATAGAACATGAGCTACAACTTTCCAATTGATTATAGTTGCAAAATATGCTTAAGTATCAATTATGATGTGGAAAAACTTTTTTCCACCTACGAATGAGTACTGATGACTCCAAGATGGCCGCCAAGTGCGTCATATTTGCCTGGTCAAAAATACCCTCTCGGATATAAAAGATCCCTTTCCAAAGAGTACCCATTACAAATTGCAATGAAACATGGCACACCATTAGAAAGCTACAGTACTCAGAATTCAGGCCAAAATTGACATTTTTGGGAACAAAAAAGGTCACAGGACGGCCATCTTGAGTCCGATCGACCCAATTTTTCTCATGGCAATGGGCCCTCGGGGGAAACAAATATATACGAATGATCAAGGTTATTGATAAAAGTGTCTTCAAAATTTCCCTCGAAAACTTCAAAAATGTGTAAAAAGTGCTGATTTTGGCGAACAACAATGGCTGCCAGTCGGCCATCTTGAATCTGACAGGGCCAGTTTTTGGCCTGAAGATGTGTCTAGGGTAGATACACGTATAAACCAAATATCAAGACATTACCTTGAAGCCTCTTCAAAACTTTGGAACTCTCACGAACTATCTAGATGGTTATCTCTCGACCTCAATAGCTTCAAGACCCATCTCAAAACAACTTTGTTCCATGCAGCATACCATTAACTCTCGGAAAGCGAATTGTATTTAACATTTTTTTGGCAGAATAAAATTTGATTGAATTTGCAATTCGGGCACATGGCTAATTAGCATATCAAGGTCATACACCCGATTTGGTAAAACCATTTTTTTCGCGAACCTTGCGCAATTGTCAAGGATGAATTTTCTGTAGAGCAAATAAAAATTCCTCCCAAACACCAAATCAACTAAAGATTTCATAGAAACCGATCTTGAAATACAATTTTAAATCTTAAAATAAAACCCGGAAGTAAAACAGTAGACGACCGCGGGTTCACGTGAACCCTGATATCTGTAAACGAAATGTTGGTTGTGACAAAATTGTTCAGACGGTTTTAGGTGGTAATAAGTACGGAAACGTAACGACCATGGTCGACTTATTTGATGAAATCAGGCCTATCTATGTGATATCCAAATTTTGACTTTTTTATTCTCCAGACCTCCCTGATATAGAAATAAAAAATGTTGGTGGTACGAAAGTGCAATCACAGCGCCGACGGGGACAGAGCCGTGTCAGAGATCGGCGGAATGAAAATTGAGGTGGACGAACACGAAGAAGTAGGCTATTGCGCTACTTGAATCACGAAAACTCCTGGCGCGGCCCCGACGCTTTTCGTTGATTAAGTAATACAAATATCATGCAATGGGTTTTCACAATCTACCGCTGGTATTTACCGGATTTCAATATCACTCCAAAATTCCTCGAAACCTCGAAATATCGAACCGGAACACTTCCGGTAGATATCCGCGGCTGCCCAACCGGGAAACTTATTTGTTTCAATAGATATTGATAGGATCCATCATCTTCACCCGTCAAGGGATTCGAACCCACTAAGCTAAAGCCATGCCAGAATCGGGTCGGGCCAATCACAGCGCTTGTAACAAACCACATTAGGCTTCTGTGGAATTTCCCAGTAAATGGGCCAATCAGCGAACACGTAGCGAACGCGGAAGTATTGTCGCGTGTTGATACATGACGTCATGCGCAAAAGCGCCAGTAATGAAATCGCGATAATTCACGAAAACAGCTGCTGATATTTTCATATAAACCAATCACAGGGAAGACACAACTTCCTGATTGGCTGATAAAAATTGAAATTTTCCCGATTTAACTTTCGTGAAAAATGCAGAAAACATTTTTATGAGACCCTATTTCAAAATTCTGCTCGCTACGATTCCGAGAATGGATTACGCTTAAATACGTGATTTGTTCGAATATGCCCTCACTTGGCAAGCAAAAGAGCCTTTTGTGTGGAAACCATGTCATTTAAATTCGCTCCATTTGTATAGTAATAGGCTCAGCCTACGGCTGGCCTAATAATGAATTGTCGCGGGCGATAAAACCAAAATATTGAATTGTCGTGGGCGACAAAACCAAAATATTGATTTGTCACGGGTGACAAACCAAATTAATGAATTGTCGCGACGATAAAACCAAAATAATGAATTGTCGCGGGCGATAAAACCAAAATAATGAATTGTCGCGGGCGACAAAACCAAAATTTTAGTTTTGTCGTGTTATTTTAGTTTTGTCGTTTTGTCATAATGTCGCCTCATTTGCATATTCATGTTTTTTTTACGCATGACCCTTATCAGCCACCATTCTAAAGCCTTAAGGTCGCGTAAAACTCGATAAACACCTCAAGCGACACAGCGAACGATCTCCTTTCCCCCACAGCGAACGCTTAACCTAGTAGAGGCTACTAGCCTATGTAGGCCTATGTATATGCGTAGGCCTAACATCCGGACAGATTAGTCGTAGGCCTATTGAATAACAACCCACCTAAATATCGTAAATTTTGTTTTGAAGTTCAATCCAATGAGTCCTTTAATAAACGCAACAATTATACTGTGTTTGTTTGAGACAGTAAATCTCAGTACCGGTAGGCCTAAAGCCGCGTCAAACTCGATAAACACTTCAAGCGACACAGCGAACGATCCCCTTTCCCCCACAGCGAACGCTTACTCCGAATGTCAAGTGTGAGTCCAGCATACGGATAGGAGTGTGTTATATACTTGTATTTAGTAAAAACGTTGTGCATTTGACAATGATCGGTATGTACTGTAGGAAATATAGAGTATATTGATGGTATTGATATAGAGGTTGAAGCCCGCGGCCGAATAAAGTGATATATTCTTTTATTTTGATACCTCGTCGACATAACAGCTTTTCTCCGCTATATGTCTTCGGCGTGTTTAGGTTAGGCCTACGACTCCCCGGTACACTAAAGATTTATTTTAGTAAATACACGGTTAATTTGGTAAAGTAAAATAGGTATTGTTAAACTAACTCCTTGAAACCCACAGCCAAATCACTGGTAGTAATAAATTAATTTGTACTCGATTTGATTTTCATGATGAGGAGAAACTCGCAGCTGATCCCCGGAATGATGATGTAGTGACACACGTCGATTCGTCGATGTTTACGGCTTGAAAGTGCTTTTAAAATCGAAAGTAGTAAATTTCCAGTGTATCGGTAATATGATTTGATGAGGAAAATGGGCTATTGTTAAAATTTTGAAGACCGCGGCTGAATGTGAAGTCCGCGGCAATAAATTAGTTCATTTATACTTGAATTGATAATCGAAGTGACTATCGGCCTGCGGGTTGATTTCGGGATGACGACTCGAAAAACATGTCGCCCCATTGAATGGGGCTAAATTTTAGATGTTTACGGCCCGACAGTGCTTTTGTAACGATGATTCATGAAAAAACATGCGGAGCATTTGTAGATCTCAGTGAGCTGAACGATATCATACGGATTGTATCGACAACAGCAGCAAGGTAACAAAGCCTTAGTTCTTTTAGTGAAAATAGTGTGACATAAAATGACATAATAAGAAGAAACACGCGAATCTCAATAGGGTTTTCTGTGATGTAACAGAAAACCCTAATAATAATCACGCGGATATCAATAGGGTTTTCCGTGAAATAACAGAAAAACCTAAATATTAAGTTATTGTATTATTCAATGCCCCCTGGTGGCCATATACAAAAAGCAATGACCTTGAAACTCACCAAAATCATAGAAAACATTACCAGCTACAACTTTCCAATATATTGTGGTAACACTGTGAAATACTGAGAATATGCTTAGGTATCAATGTAATGTGGAAAAACTTTTTCCCACCTACGAATGAGTACTGATGACACCAAGATGGCTGCCAATTGCGCCATAATTGGCTGATCAAAAATACATGTCTCAGGTATAAAACATCCCTTTCCAAAGAATACCCATCACAAATTGCAATGAGAAATGGCAAACCCGTAGGAAGCTACAGGACTCAGAATTTGGGCTTAAATTTACATTTTTGGCCACTAAAAAGGTCATAGGACGGCCATCTTGAGTCTGATTAACCCAATTTTTCTTATGTTGATGGGCCCTTGGCGGATTCAAATATATACACGAAAGATCAAGGTAATTGATCAAAGCGTCTTCAAAATTTCCCTAAAAACGTTCAACAAGAAAGAAATTCTAAAAATGGGCTTGCTGACGTGATTTTACTGAAAGCTTGCTTGGTGGTTTTTATTTCTGTATTAGAATTAATCAAACTTTGAACTGATTACTTTTTAAAGATCGAGCTAAGAGATCAGTGTTGTCTTTCATCACTACATGAAATGTTACACACAGGGACTGGGAATCGGAATGGTTTTATTTTAGACGTGGACCAAGTTGCAAGCTTTTGGATAGTTGTTATTTGAATATTGTAGTGTCTTAACGGAATATATCATCATGTTGATAATTGCTAGATTACTTATCGGATTGTGTTGAAATGATTTTGCATAGAAACATTTACAACCGAAAGAAAAAACGTGACTAACTCGAGTGACTTCAGGTGAAGAGAAGCAAACACAAAAATAGATAGGAGCCTCGATTTTTCTTTTTAAAATAATAAAGACATTAAGAAAGAATAAGTTGCCTTTCCTTCAAATGACAATCCACTACGATCATCCGATAAAGTTTATTGCCACCATAGACTACCGTCCCCTGGCTCTTTGGAGACAGGGCACCAGTATTCAATTCAATTCAGAATTTATCTAACAGAAAAGCGGTTTTTAAGTTTTAGATATTTAACCCTTTGAACCCTGACGTTTGATATTACCTTTTACTATATACCCGGCTTCGGGGGCAAAAATTCCCTATATTCAAATAGCTGTAAAATTTTAACTAATAAAGATATCTACATGAAATAAAGTTTATTAGACAGTACAGGAAGTAAGCTTCTCAAAAAACATATCAAACACTCACCCTACTCCCAGTATCTTTGAAGTGAATGCCACTTTCGGAAGCAGTTTTCAGCTTCAGTGCCGATACAGAGAAAAACGTTACATAACATACACCTATATACAGTTTTGCGTCTTTTAGGTAGATTTTCATCCCCATTCCTTTTTGCACGCATATATCGTTCATCACAAACAACACAACGATTGTAGCCTCTGTTCCCCTTTCAGGAAAATGTTGTCCAGCATTCGGTCTTTGTAGATCGTGTTCATGCTCGCGACGTTGACCGAGAACAGGTTCGTCCCTATTTGCAACATGATCACTCACAAGATCATGACAGAGTTCATCAACAAAATCATGGAAGCAATAGGATGCTACTGGTGATGGATTGGTCTTTCTTTTGAGTATGTATGCATTATAAATGGCCCACATCATAAATTTGACCATAAGTCTACGCGGCCATCTGTAATGACGTCTGCACTTGACCATCTTTGTATGTTGGTCATTGAGATCAACTCCTCCCATGTGCATATTATATTTTTTTACTATACTAGGAGCAGGGAATTGAACCCTGCCTCCTTCTGCAGCTATGTATCTCCTTACTTCAGTGTCAGGAGATTTTACATGAGCAGTAGAGAGGAAGTGGATTGGCATTTTGTCCATCCACACAAGAGCGGCTACCTTTCCGTTGAAACGGCGCTTATATTCACCACGTGCTAAGTCGTTCACTGTTTTGATACATACAGGAAATCTCTTTCTGTTTGTCATTGTAGTTCCAACAATACGAGTGTTCATATTGTCCAGAAGATGTTTGCTAAGGAAAACACTACTGTAAAAACGGTCCACGTATACGCAGTAACCATGGTTCGCAACGGGTTTGCAAAGACGTCGAACTAAATTCCCGGTTGCGCCGAGAACTTCCACATCCTCAGGATCATTTTGTGCACCTGTATATACTTCCACGTTTAAAATATATCCATTGTCACTGTCACACAATAAAAAAGTTTTTATACCCCATTTTACAGGCTTGTCTTTGAGGTATTGTTTTATTGAGAGTCGATTTTGATTTTTCGTCGGGATCATGCCCTCGACTAAGGAAACATTTTCACCAGGCACATAAAAATTCTTGAACTTAGTCAACAAATAATCCAGCACTGCTCTAGTTTTATAGATTTTATCATCTTTGTTGAGGGTGGGGTCTTCCTCATTTACACAGTGTAGAAAAGTCCATATTGCTAGGAATCGATCCCTGCTCATAACTTTTTTGAAGCCGGGGGTTGATAAAAGCCAACTTTTTTGTCTCCAATAATCAGAATAGCGATTTTTATAAATCAGGCATTCCATGGTTATTCCCAGGCCAAAGAATGCTTTTAGTTCATTTATGGTCACACTATGCCAGGTTTTAGCATGATAAAATGTAGGCCTGGCCGCTTTTATGCGTCTGACTTGACGGTTTGTTTCGGCTTTGAAAAGGCGCCACAATTCATTGTCCCATACTAAATCTAAATATTCAGCTGGTGAACTTTCAGCAGTGATGGTGTCAGGGATATTTTTCACTCCAGGGATTTCCAAAGGTGTAAAAGGAATTTCATTATGAGCAGCAACATTTTCTATCCAATTATCAATTATTGGTTGACGATTACCAATATGGCCACCAGCTCGACGACGCCTGCGGGCACGGCCCCCACGCGCCCCTCGATTTCCAGCTCTACCTATCTGACCACCACGTTGATTGCCACACTGACCTCTAACTGCTCGACCACGTCCACGCTGCTGTTGGTTGATAGGAGGTACACGTAGGCCTACAGGTTCACTGTCAGTGTCACTTGACACGTGGTAATTTATCGGAGATCGTGACCGAACTCGAGCGCCGACTCCCCTTCCTAAAGGACGGCTTCTTGGATGAATATGGGAAGGAGTAGATGAATGTAGTTGTTTATTAGAATTAGACAGTTCATCATCACTGCTGCTGACATCATGAGTAGGTCTGTTCACAGCTCTACAACATTGGTACAACATTGTCCATAATATTGTTCGTATGAGAAGCCGCAGTGGTAGGGAAAGGGTCAATGTCCGGTCCATTTCTATCACTACCTGATTCATAATTATTGTCATTTTGTGATGAATTATCAACTAACGTCAACGTACCTTCTTCAAAACTCTCATCTTCTGTGTCAAAATCACTTTCGTGTTCGTAATCTTCCTGGTCTAAATCCTCATCATCATCGTCTATCACAAGCTGCAAAGCTTGACTCACTGATAATTGTTTTTTATCCATTATTTTCACCAAAAACTTGAAAAAATTCCGGAATTTTCTTGAAACATTCGGGAAACACCTTTGCTGACGTCATTATGGAATTCCCCGCTGAAAAACGGCAGTAGTTTCGAGTCCCACATAATGGGCCGGTATTTCGGCCTTTCGGTATATAGTAAAAGGTAAATGGGCCGGTATTCCGGCCTTTCAGTCTCAAAGGGTTAAAAAATATGAATGTCCATACAGAGATTTTTCAAATGGCCGCTAATGCAAGCACCCAATGAAAGTAAAAGAAAATTAAAAGAATTTTTAAAAACGTGAAAGTAAATGTTTTATTGTGAAATTTTAATTGTCAATAAAGAATGAATTGAATTGTCGGCAGTACAACGCCGCGCATGAATACCAATTTCAAGACTGATCACGCACGCTCAACCAAGGTTGGTATGCACTGCTGAAATAACAAAAACGATTAAACAAAATCATAAAAAAATGAAAACGACAACCGATATAGCCAATAAACAAAAGGAACCTAGATTTTATCACTGCATTTAATGTGTGTAAATATCAGAGCCCAAGAAAGTTTCTAACGAAAGTTATCGACTCCCCAAGCAAGTTATCAATCCGTGTGATAGCAATACTGGCTTGCAAGCATGCAAGCCCATGAAAATGTGTAAAAAGTGCTGATTTTGGCAAACAACAATGGCTGCCAATCGGCCATCTTGATTCTGACAAGGCCAGTCTTTGGGCTGATGATGTGTCAAGGGTAGATACATGTGTAACCCACATATCAAGACATTACATTGAAGCGTCTTCAAAACTTCCCAAAATAACTGGATTCCGTCTACGGACGGACGGACGAAAAGTGAACGCAATGGCCCACTGGGACTAAAGTCCCAAGTGGGCTAAAAACCACTAGCAGTGAAAAGACTGCAATTTTTACTAATATTGAGAATTGCACAATCGGTCTCATTAATCGAGCTTATTGACTGAGAAAAAAAGCTATTTATCCCGGACTTTGCATAATTGTCAATATTTCTCAAGCGCAAATAGAAATATGCCTCCAATAAACCAATTCACCTAAAAGATTTCACAGAAATCGATCTTGAAATACAATTTTAGATGTTAAAATAAAACCCAGAAGTAAAACGGTAGACCATACCCCGGGTTCACGTGAACACCTGCTGATCTCTGCAGACAAGCCAATCATAGAGTCTTTGCTTTCTGATTGGCTTTTCGCGAAAAAGCTTGTATAAATTTTGACGAGGCCCTTTTTCAAAATTCAGCTTCATAGGGTTTGGAGAACGGATAATGCTCTAATGAATGATTTGTATGAATATGTGCTCAGTTGCACAGTCAAAGAGCCTTTGCTCTGGAAACCATGTCATTTACATTCGCTCCATTTGTATAATGATAATAATCAGCAGAATTACAATAGGGTTTCTGTGAAAGCAGCAGAAACCCTAATAAAACCCGGCAATAAAACAGTATTGGGGGAGTCGTTGTTTTCTGATTGGCTCTTTAAAACTGATATTCATGCCTTCAGATTTTTGAAGAAAAATCTCATGTAAATTTTACGCTACCCCGGCCTTTTTCAAAATTTAGCTCCCTATGTATTTGGAGAATAGATAATGCTTTCATGAATGCTTCGTATGAATATATGCTCAGTTGCAGAGTAAAAGGGCCATTCCTCAGGAAACCATGTCATTTATATTCGCTCCATTTGTATAGTAAAATGCTCAGCCTACGGCTGGCCTAAAAATGATCAGGGCAGTCAATGTGCACATGAACATGAAGGTTTTACTAGCAAGACTCTGTCTACGATGTTTTTCCTCATCACATTCTAGGCCTCTACGTAAATGATGGGTAAATGTCTTATCATTGAATTATCGACTTCTAAAGTAGAAGTAGAACACTGATTGACAGGATATTACCTTAAATCGGATGTTGTGATGATCTTTTATTTCTCTATTCAGTGGTTTATTCAATATAATGTCGGCTGTGTGAATTCCATTGTTTCGATCACGACTGATATTAGTTCCAATACGAAAGAATCCATTTGCATCTAATAAAATATATACAACTTAAAACATGAAGTGGGTTTTCTCAAAATTTAGGACATATCAAGGCTTGTTATAACTTATTTGTGCTGCATACAAAAACTTGTGGCAGCTTAATACGGCAAACATATGTTAATCTGATGAGTAATATAATTAAGTCTTTAACCGGTATTTTTTGGCCTGTGTGTGATTTTGGACCTTGCGAGGGGAAAACTGAATAACTTAGTAGGGGTGTCTTAGGAGGGATAACCCCATATCATATGTATTTTATAAAAGCTCTTTTCATAAGCTTTCGAAAGGTACCAAGTGTGCAAACTTTGGGGGTTAACTTCAGGGTCTGGCCCCAAGGTCACAGATCCCAAGGTCATCCAGAGTTCCAGGGCTATCCATAATCAAGCACAGTCATCAGATTCATCCCAATACGAATTATCATCAGAATCTTTAAAACTCACTAGAGAACGTCTTTTGTGCATTGGCCATTACTACTAACGATCTTCACAACTTCAGAAATCTGACCCACGTGACACATGGTTTCTATATCCCCTACTACATGCCAAATGTAGGCCTATGATATATCACTTTCCGGCTTTGTTAGACATTGTAGGCCGTCCAGTGTCGCCATCTGCTCACAGGAAAATGAATAAGTATGCTTCACTGAAATCAATACTTGACTATCCTATTCACTATAGCTGGTCTATTCAAATCAGCGACCAATTGCCGCGGTTAAAGGGTTGAACCAGAAATAAAATTAACTACTGCATTACGCAACTGATTTTACATAGCTCATACTATTCACACGCATAATTAAGTCACACTTAAAGAATCAAAAATAAATCAAAACATGGCTGAAACATGATGGAGACATCCAAAGATCAAATAAATTGATGAAATTTATCACTATCAAATGTTTAACAAGGAGCCTATCAGCTTATATAGCTCGACTGTGTGATTTAATGAAATAGAAGTTGCATACCTACGGGAGCCCCCTTGTTGCCAAATCCAAAAAGGGCTCTGTGCTTTGAAGGTATTGGTCCAAATAATATTCATACCTAACTTGGAATTGATCTGATTAAGAACTAGGATTAGTAGCAATTTGAAGAAATAGGGGCACCCCCTGGGGAAAATCTTAAGAACAAACATTGATACCAAATGTGGAATTGATAAATTGTTAAACTGTAAGACTAGTAGCAATTTGAAGAAATAGAAACCCAACAGGGCCACCCTGAGGGACAAATTCTAAAATAGATCTGTAAGCCTTAGCCCATAGAACATTCATACCAAATTTGACATTGATCTGATTAAAACTGTACGACTAGCAGTAATTTAAAGAAATAGAAGCTCCACCCCAGGGACGCCTCCTGGTGGACAAATCTAAACAAGAGCCCCAAGGGGCACTATAGCCAGCCTGTCAGCTTTTCATAAAATGGCAAATGATGCGTTCTGTGGGTTGCATTTGTCAAAACACAGCAATAATTTGAGTCAATACCAATAATAATGAGTCAATACCAATAATCTGCACAATACAATTTTGTTTTCATAAATAGCACATACAGGGACTGGAGCTGGCAGGAACAAATACCTCAGATTAATGTTTTCCATTGGTCTTATTGATTTGAATGCGGAATAGAATCGAATTTTCTGAAATTTGCCCAATAAAACAAAATTGAATTGGATTTGATGTTTTATTTGACCAAGAAAGTAAAATTGTATTTGGATTTGGATTTATTCTTTTACAAAACAAAATTTGATTGAATTTGCAGTTTGATCACATGGCTAATTAGCATATCAAGGTCATCCATCCGATTTGAGAAATTATATTTTTCCCCGACTTTGCATATTGTCAATGATATTTCTGTAGTGCAAATAAAACTTTTCCCCCCAAAAATCAAATCAACTAAAGATTTCACATAAATCGATATTGAAATACAATTTTAGATCATAAAATTAAACGCGGACGTAAAAGACGAAGCCAATCATAGAAGAGTCTTTGCTTTCTGATTGGCTTTGTAAAACAGATATCTTTGCATTCAGATTTTCCCGAGAAAGCTCATATAAATTTTAACGTGGCCCTTTTTCAAAATTCAGCTTCATAGGGTTTGGAGAACTGATAATACTCTAATGAATGATTTGTATGAATATATGCTCAGTTGCACAGTGAAAGAGCATTTGTTCCGGTAACCATGACAATTCACTCCATTTGTATGGTAATAGGCTCAGCCTACGGCTGGCCTAAAAATGGCTCTGTGACTTTATAGGCCTTGGTCCATTGAACATTCATACCAAATTTAGAATTGATCTGATTTAAACTGTAGGACTAGTAGCAATTTGGAGAAAAAGTTGACAGACGCATCAAACAAACAAACGGATGGACGAAGACCACTCACCCCCTAACCTATCTCCGCTGACCTTCAGTCACAGCGGAGCTAAAAAAGCAATGAACCATTGGGATAGATCTTTGGAAAAAAATACAATTGAATTTCATGTTTCCAGTAAATTATCCAGGATTTGTTACATACCATCAATTAATTGAATGGTAAGATTTCTATGTGTCCCGTCTTGATCTACAGCTTGTACGACTCCTAATTTTGAATTCTACAAGTAAAAAGGATTGATTAGTATGAATATAGGCCTATGCTCAGTTGCACAGTGAAAAAGACTTTCTTCTAGAAACCAAGTCCTTTAAATTCGATTCTTTTGTACAGTAGGCTCAGCCAATGGCTGACCTAATAAACACTCGTGAAAATGTCTTATCTTTGTCTGTGGTCTCTCATTAGAAAATCAATATTTCCAACTTTGGCATGTGTCTTATCAAAGGGGGAGGGGTTAAAACCAATTAGAAAGTTATTCTAATTGACGAACTACTGAAATTTTGATATGCTCCCTTATTCAACAATAGAAACAGAGAAATCGTTAAAATCGTTATTTATTATCATAGACAGGTCAGAGAGACGAATTTCTGGAAATTCCGGAGATGGTTTTCAGGTTTTCAAAATTTCTGAAATGCAGAAATTTCCGAAAAACTGGTAACACTGAATATAATATGAAAAAACTAAGTTATTCTACTATTCAACGCCCCCAATGACCATATGCAAAACCCAATGACCTTGAAACTCGCCACAATAAAAGAATATGTCACGAGATACAACTTTGCTATGGAGTATGGCAACAAAATATGCTTAGGTATCAATATAATGTGGAAAAACTTTTTTCACCTATGAATGAGTACTGATGACACTAAGATGGCTACCAATTGCATGATAATTGGCAAATCAAATATACCTGTCACAGGTATTAAAGATCCCATTCCATACAGTAAACTAATTTATGTTAAAAATGGCAAACCAGTAGGAAGCTATAGGACTCAGAATTTGGGCTTTAGCTTACATTTTTGGCACAATGGTCATAGGACAGCCATCTTGAGACCAATTGACCCATTTTTACTTATGCTGATGGGCCCTTGTATTGTTGCTTTCAAATATATATGAATGATCATCGCAATTGATCAAAGCGCCTTCAAAATTTCCCTCAAATAGTTCAAAAATGTATAAAAAGTGCTGATTTTGGCATATCAACAATGGCTGCCACTCGGCCATCTTGATTCTGACAGGGTCAGTTTTTGACCTGAAGATGTGCCTAGGGTAGATGCATGTATAACCCAAATATCAAAACATTACATTGAAGCGTCTTTAAAACTTCCAAAAATAACTGATTTCCGTCTACGAACTGACGGACGAAAAGTGAATGCAATAGCCTGCTGGGACGAAGGTCCTGAGTGGGCTAAAAAGTAAACCATCAGGAAGCTACAGCGCACTGAATTCGGGTCAAAAATTACTTTTTGGACAAAAAAAGGTAAAGGAATTTTATGAAATTTTGACATTTCAATGGGTTTTTGGCGCATTTGATGCCCAATTCCAAGCTTTGACTAATAACAAAATAAGACTGCTGCCATCTGGTTGATTGTTCGTTGTTTCAGTCATGAGTCAAGAAAGAGCGATGGGTCCATTAGAATAAACTGAGTACATTTTACTTTTGAGCACCAAAACTGAAGGACACAGCCAATTCTAGAGTTGTATGCCAAGATTAAAATGAAAACCTAGTTAAAAAGTTGTGATTTAACCCCTGAAATGGTTTTAACCCTTTCAGTACGCACCACCTTCCAGGAAGCCAGTAAAACATATGCAGAATGTACGCACCCCATTCCCCGAATGGGGTCACTTTGCATTAGATTATTATGTCGGGACTCGAACCCTATTGTATTTGAACGCTTCCTGGTGGTAGTAAACATCTACCAGGTGGTGCTCCGGTAGATTTTGTGAGTGAATTTAAAAGTTTTATGAACTTTTGACAAGTTTCGTGGTAAAATAAAAGGCAAAATGGCACCGAATTGGAGACTAACAGTCACTGAAGCGTAAAGATGATATTGAATTGAATTCCAACGGCGAGAATCGCTCTGACATGGCCTGAGGAGAGGGATAATCTGTTTATGAAGGTATTGATGATTACAGATAACAATAATTTTTTTGTTTCAATAGGTCTAGGGGGTACCTTAGGCCTAGTGACCTAGATACATATATGATAAGCAATTGGGATTTCATTTCAAGTAAATAACGCAAAAATTGTTTCTCAATCTTTACATAAATTGATTCTGAAGAATACAAATGACAGATTCTATCATCATCTGTGCAGTCTGAGGTGCCCAGGGGTCACCCAGATCAAACGATACCCCACCAATACGATATTGTTCACGGTCGAGTTCTATATTTCCGTACCATATTTCTATGAAACATTTCGTTCAAATAAATTTCTTTGGTCATCATATCATAGAAAAGAAGTCTAGTTATCCATTTCTATATGGAATATGGCTCTATTTTGAGGATTACTATTTTTCCAGGCTGCTATTCCAGAAATTGCCATGGTAATTTCGAATCATAGATGGCTGACATTGGTCACATGACCTCAACACACCAATCTGAACCATGGAAAACTATTCTGAAATGTAGCCCTGATTCATATCTCAAATTTGGTATATAGTCTGTTTATATAGGTTGAGTAGTTTCTGAGTAATGCTAAGTTAACTGCAGACACTAGTTTCACCCAAAAATCATCTCAGTATTATAAAATTTGAAATGGCCAGCACTGATTCATAACACTGGTCGTAAGCTATTAAAACGGCTATACATGTAGATGCAAGATTATCTTAGACTGATGTTAAAACTAAGCCTTGGCAGTGTGCAACTGGCAGAGCTCAAACTACTTCACATTATGCAAATTATTTAATAGGCCTACCTAGGTATGTGATTCAGGGGATATATGGGATACTCACTACAGGTTTATCTTCTGAGGTGAATAAACTGATTGGAGCATTGAGAAATCTTGGTGAGCTGTCCTGGACATCTTTCACTTCTATTATCATATTCACTGAAGTATTCAATTTTATAGCTTGCCCCATATCCTTTCAAAAAGAAAATACATATATTTGGTTAATAGTAAAAAAGCAGAACTCAAAATAAATTCAAACCTGAAAAACAACTAATCATCAATTAGGCAAATTCATGTGAATTATCACTTCATTCAGCCAACTAGATGTCCAGCAACCTTGATAACTTTGAAAATGGTTGTCACAATAAACACCAGAAGACCAGTATCAGAGAAGACCATTCAGAATACTACCTTCAGCGACTCCACTATTTAGATCTACTTATTTCCAAGAATAGACAGTTCGGTTGATTTCGGCCCCCTGTTTTCGACCGGAGAAAACAACTGAGCCATTTAAGCGACCCATCATTGATACTCTAATCTATTTCCTAGAGGCTTGTTTAGTTATCGCTGATGTAGTGCCTTATCAAATGCAATTCGAAATCCATAAAGACAAAATAAGGCCTAACAATCGATTTTCCAAAGTCAAATAACCATCTGGTCCAATCATCCAAGTTACAAGTAGACTGTTTGTAGACCTTCATTATATCGTTTTAGAGACGTTGACACAAATCTTATTTTCTCTACAATACTGTTACTAAATCATTCTACTATTCAATGCCCCCTGGTGACCATATGCAAACCCAATGATCTTGAAACTCACCACAATCATAGAACATGTCATGAGCTACAATTTTACTATTGATTGTAATATGAAAATATGCATAGGTACCAATATAACATAGAAATACTAAGTAATTGTATTATTCAATTCCCCTGATGGCCATATGCAGAAACCAATGACCTTAAAACGCAAACAATTATAGAACATATTATGAGCTACAAATTTGCTACAAAAATGGTAACAAAATTTGCTTAGGTACCAATATAATGTGGAAATACTGAGTTATTCTATTATTCAACGGCCCTGGCCAAAATCAATGACATTGAAACTCACAACAACATCAGCACATGTTATGAGCTACAACTTTGCAATTGATTGTGCTTACAAAATATAGGCTACATAGGTACCAATAAATAGACAAGTTATACATTATTCACTATTTAACTCGCCCTGGTTGCAAGAACAAAGAATGAGGCGATTCCATTTCCATGTTAGGAGATGTTTCTTATGACAGTGCTAATAACAATATTCATATAACAATAACAATAACAGTCTTGATATTAAAAAAAAAACAACTTTTTTCCACCTACAAATGAGTACTGATGATACTAAGATGGGTGCCAATTGCGTGATAATTGGCAGATCAAAAATACCTTTTGATGTATAAGAAATCCCTTTCCTTAGAATACCCATCACAAATTTCAATGAAAAATGGCAAACCAGTAGGAAGCTACAGGACTTGGAATTCAGGCCAAAATTGACATTTTTGGGCACGAAAGATCAATTGATTTGAGTATCTTGAAAATTTCCCTCGAAAACTTGAAAAATGTGTAAAAAGTGCTGATGTTGGCAAACAATAATGGCTGCCAGTCGGCCATCTTGATTCTGACTGGGCCTTCCAATGCGCTTCCAACGCAACTGTCTGAGATATAAACATTATCATGCTGTACTGTAACTCAACCCAGATGTGCGCCTCGACAACAGAAGTATTATCATTATCATAAAATCAGAAATACGAATGCAGTTGTCTTTCTTAAACCATCTTTCTGTAGCTCCGTCCTAGTCCCCTCTCGATGATTTCGACATTGATGCCGTGACCAGGATGTCCAGTGAGTAAAAAACACAATGCAGAGTCGATTGAGTAGATGAGATCAAGAAGCGCAACAGCTAGTAATCGGAATTGAACACAATTGCTGAAAGTGAAATTGGACGCAGGAAGAATGTCTGCAGCGATTACAAAGCTGCCGAAGGAATAGTGAATGGATGATACCGAAATCACACAACTCGACGCTCAGATGAGAACTGCAGCAGAGAGAAGCCGAAGCGACAGAATGAAGTTATTGGTAATACAAAAATTCATTGAGAATTACAAACAAGGAACAACGAAAAACAACTCAAATAGCGAATCATCCCAACAGACAGCATTGTTGCTGAAATTGCGACTGCCTACCTTTGATTGCACATTCACGAAGTGGACAGCTTTTTGGGACACCATCACCCTTGACGGTCTTGAAAAAAGTACTCGAAAATCACCAAGTTCTATTATATAGCCGGCCAGCTACACGGTTCAGCAGCCGAAGCCGTCAAGGGACTGCATGCATCCGATGAAAACTTAGAAACATTAGTCGAGATTTAAACGATGGGTTTGGGCAGCCCCGGAAAATCGCTAAAGCCCACGTCAGCAACAACTACGATGCAGATCCACCAGCGAACAATTACAATAGCTAAAGTTCCTTCTGCAATCAATCAAACGGAAACTTAAGATCGCTTAAACATCTTGGAGTGGATGTAGATGTGTGTGCATCCTTTATCGCACCATTGATGGAGAGGAAATTGCCCAAGATTGTGCACGAAAAAATGAGCAACAGCGGTCAGAATGACCAACTCGATTTGAAATTTTTCCTAAAAGCGATCGTGGGTCAGTTAGAAAATCTCGCGGAGCAGGTCGGAGATAAAAGCGCGATTACTGTCATTCATCGTCTCAGGTAATAGGCCTACGAATAACATGAAATGCCTGCTGTGTGGGGGAGCCCGCAAATTCCTGAAATGTATAGCGGAGAATTTGGCGGCAGTGGGTTGCGAAATGTTTATGTTACAACTGTTTGCAAAATAACCATCGGGTTAGTGATTGCAACAAACGCCAGTCTTGTTATAAGTGTGAAGAAAGGCATCACACCTGCCTTCATGACAGCTTACCAGCTCGAGACGGTGTCTGTGCGGTGATTCTGAGGGATCGATGCGAAACGGAACAAATCCTGACGTTAAGCAAAAACAGTAGTTAATTATAATTCAGCGCGAATACTGTCCTACTGGAGACAGGGCGGATCACGATAGAAAACAAAAGGCCCATGGGCCTTGAAGCATTGGTAGATTATACTGTGGTAAGGTATTAAGTGGTTAATGCATTACTTCTGCGAGCAAATGTTCTATGACGATGTTGATTGGGAGGACCACAGACTTAAGGTCAATTCATGCTGAAAATGAAATAGTAGAACGTATTGTCGAATTGTGGTTAATTCAGAACGAAAATAGCGTTGATTCCGATGAAGTATTCAAAAAGAATACAACAATAAAATTCAGTTCATAGATGGCCAGTACCACGTTCGACTACAGTGGCGGCCGGGCCATCTGGAATTAAAGAATAATTTGCTGGCTTGTCAATCTCGAATCAAACCAGTAATAGCTAAATTATCTACATTACACCTTGTAGATAACTATGTAGAGGTAATACGTGAAAATATTGAGAAAAATTGCGTCTCTGAAATTCGTGAAAAGAAAATCGCCCTGTCAGAAGAAGATTGCTATTTCATTCTGCACTTTCCTATTTCTATTAGGCATTTCTATTCCTATATTCAAAGATTGTGAGACAACCCCAGTTCGGATAGTTATCGATGCCAGCAGCAGGTCGCCATCACTAAAGGTTTGTTTATATGATGCCCATTCGCGTTGATTATCTCTTAAGAAAAACATTGTTCAAGTATGACATGCCTGTCGTGCGTGAATCTCGTAGTATTTTGCAACCAAGCTCGTTCCTGTTTGGGTTATGACAATGGTCTAGCAACTCTACGAAGTTGAATGATTGTTTTAAATCGGATAATTTGAATGCAAAATCCGAAATACCCAACGTACTAGGTCCCCCCTTGCAGCATTTCTTAAAACAATGGACTGATTTTGATGAATTTGCAAGTGACGTTGGAATTAATGACATATCCCAATGTAATTGTAAACTGAAAACTAATTGAGGCAACTTTACAGCTATATTTTATCTAATTCCTCTTTTCAATTGGATTAGAGCAGATATTTGTAGGGCATCAGTTCTCTATTGCTCACCTTTGCCATCAGATGTAGAATAAAATCACGATGCGTTTCATAATCAAGCTTCTTTTTAACTATCACTTCTCCAGTATATTCACCTTCTTTAACTCTTAATCCTTTAACAGCAAAATAGTCACATGCTTCTTTCATCTGGAAAAAATATAATGGTCCTACAATATTAACAAGAAACGAAATTTTCAATATGGACTTTCCTAAATTTACACGATAATGTATGTTTAATCCAGCATCAAAATTATACAGTGGCACTGTAGCAAAACAAATGAAAACTGTAGCAAAACAAATTAAAAACAGTGAAAATTGATTTAATTCAAATGATGGGATAAAACTGACTTTACAGATAAATCGAAATAAAATCGAAAATAAGGATGGAAAATATCAAGAAACAAATGTAACTGCATGATGATTCATCATGAATAATGTAGTGGATTCTCCCCACTGACTCTCCACTTTCATGGTGTGAAGCTGATATCATTTATTTCATACACTGTGTACAAAGTTTGTTAGCCAATTTATTTTCTTAAATTGAACAATTTTCCAAGATTTACCAAGATTCCCAGAAAACTAGGTCACGCTTTTCATATACATACACAGATCAATACTCTACATAGCAGCGAGTCTATATGACCATGACGCGCACATGCAAGAATATTCGTAAAAAGGCATGTGTTCTCCCGAAAAGAGATGTAGTTCCAACAACAAATAAAAAACTAAAATATAGCTGCAAAGCAGCAATAATGGGTTTCTGCCTTGCTGGATACAATGTCATACAAGGGCGCGTTTCACCGAAATCAGTTCATAACGCTCGCTTTATTAAAGGAACGCCACCTAGGGGTCAGCACATATCATAGATACGTTGACCCACTTGGCTACGAAGTGCAAAATACTAATGTACCAAGTTTAGGGGAAATAACTTCGAGAATAACGAAGATACGGTACCTTTACCATTCTCAGTGGCAGTTGAATGAGCTAATTTTGCCGGTTAGCATACTATTCAAACATATTCACACCATTTTTTTATTCTATAATGAGAGGACTGAATCTTACAGGAAAAACGGATGCTTGCATGAGTTTCCCGATATTACGCCCCCTAGTGGTTAGAATAGGAACTAATTATGTGAGGGGTTCAATTTACTTTATATCCAGGATCATGTGTATCAATTTTCATAGAAATCCCTTTATCCACTTAGTAGATATCAATAAAAATGCATTTAATACAACTTGTAGGTGGCGCTACTCGAGAACCATAAGTTATATACTTAAACCCTACATTAATACAAGTATCATGTAAAGGGCTACTAACCACACATTGCAACCACGATTCTATCGTCAATGGTTAAGGAGCTAGGAGCAAAAATTGTAGTTTTCACAGTCCCCTGGTGGCAGTTGTATGAACTAACCATGCAGGTTGGCATATTACACACATGTCTATGTACTCATACCAAGTTCTCTGATTTAAATAATAAACAGACCGCATTAAATGGGAAAAACGGATGCTGAAATGAGTTTTCAAAATTTATGCCCCTAGTGGTTAAAATAGGAACTAACTATATGTGGGGTTTGTTGTATTAAGTAACCAGGTACATTTGTATCAATTTTTATAGAAATCCATTAATACCCTTAGTCGATATAGATGAAAATGCGTTTTCCAGCATCTTATAGGTGGTACTACTGGAGAACCATATGATTTACCTACTTAAAGGCCGAGGAGCAGTATAAAAGCCCAATCAATGTCAAAGATGGCAGTACCCCTGAAGCCATAGTGCAGTGGAGAGCTCCAACGGTTGAAACTGGATCTCCTATTTTCTCTGTCAGTTCTCCGATTTGGATACTCCTTTATGTCAGATATATGTATTAATAATAATAATAATCTTATTTATATACCGCTTTACACTGCGTTTCAAGGCGGTTTACAATAATGAATACATTAAGATAATAATATAGTTTTAATAAAACATTAGTTATCATAATACTGAGTAAAAAGAAATGATATAAGATTGGTTTTAAAATAATTAATATCATCACTAGTACGTAAGGTTAAAGGTAGATTATTCCATAAAACAGGGGCAGCGCAAGCAAAAGCTCGATTAACGTAAAGAATTGTATTGCATGACACATGAGACAGTTTAAACATATTAGCTGACCTTAATGAACGACTCGGTTTGTACAGAGACACTAAATTGCTAAGGTAAGGAGGTGCTAGACCATGAATACATTTAAAAACCAAAAGTAAAACTTTGAATTGTATACATTTAAAAACAGGTAACCAATGTAAGCTAAATAAAACAGGGGTGATATGGTCATATTTAGAACCTTGAGTAATTAACCTAGCTGCTGAAGTTTGAAGTTTTGACATTTGATAATCTGTAATTCCAAGTAATAAAATGTTACAATAATCTAGTCTTGACGTGATAAAACAATGAACCAGCTTTTCAGTAGTGGCTGTATCGAGTAATGATCGAATTTTACTAATTCTAATGCAAATGATGCCACTTTACAGATATGTTTAATATGATTATCCGTTGTCATGAAGCTATCAAAATAAAATCCAAGGTTGCGTACTGTTGAAGAGAGAAATATTGTGGAATCACCTACACATAATCCATTAAAAACATTATTCACTTTTCTGAATTTGGATGAGAATAAAATAACTTCAGTTTTTGAATCATTTAGAAATAAGAGATGATCTCTCATCAAAACACGTATATCCACGACACATTTTTCAATTATTGGTACAGCAGTATTTGGTTCCCTGCAGAATGTAATCCATGTAATCCAAATTGTGCTTCTCTATAACGTCAGCAAGTGGAGCGGTGTAAAGGGTGAACAAGAGGGGACCTATAACTGATCCCTGAGGGACGCCACATAACAAATCTGATAGGTTTCCAACTTTTCCACTTAAAATACACTGTTGTTTGCAATCACTAAGGTAGGATTTGAACCAATCAAGTGCTACACAACTTACTCCAAAACGATGTTCTAATGTATGAATCAGAATTGAGTGGTCAATAGTGTCAAATGCAGAACTTAAATCCAATGTGTAATATATTCATTCCTGCAGTCAAAAATGTGTTTTAGGCCCTCCTCTTCGAGAAATAAAGCTTTTTAGTTGGCATTTCCTTCAAAATTTGAATCTTTGAATGACATAGAGGAAGGAGTTATCCATTGAATTAGTGTAGCTCACAGAAGATAGTAACAGTAATATGATACCTATAGTCATCAGTATACATAAACAAAACATAGCCTCATTCATAGTACCAAAATTTGGCAACATCAAAACTTTTCTATGGTTAATGGATAAGTCTGAAATTTCGTACACTTTAAATTAAAAATTAAATCTTTAATCTTTAATCTTGGCCAAATCTCTACAAACAATTCCCACTATGACTAGATCAGTTAAAATTAATTTAGAACTTGATATGAAAACTTTTATGAATATGTCAAATTTAACTGTATGTGACCTGCAGTTAATGTTGTGAGCCATCCTCGCTCACTCTAAACATTACAAACAAGATACTGTAGTTAGTGGGATGGCCGATATCAAGTGTTTGCCACCTGGTTAACTAGCATCCATACTCCTTGGCCTTTAAACCATACATCAATACAAGCGTCTTGTCAAGGGCTACTGATCATTCATTGCAACCACGATTCTCCAACGGTTAAAGAGCTAGGGGCAAAAATCTCATTAAAAAATTTGGGCCCATTTTCGAGCCCGTAGAGCCCAAACCGTTTATCACAGATAGGGCGTGTCATTGACTTTTTTAACCTCCAGGCTGTCATGAACAACTTTCGTGCTCACCCGAAGCAGAAAACTCAAAGACAAAAATTTTTCTCATGCAGTAACTTTTCGATATCAGAATTTTCAAAAGTATAACATCCCCTGGTGGGTGAACGGGGTCCCGAATCAAAGACTCCTTCGACTTACCTCAAGGTACCTGTGTTCCGTACATCTCACGTAAGTTTCAAGTAAATCCGTTGGGCAATATTCATGTTTCTAGCCAAATTCGAAGTATTAAAGCCTAAATATGATGCTCCCTAACTTGTGTTGCCGAATTCGAAGCTATATATGATGCTCTCTTACTTGTGTATACTATGGAAGACCTGAGACCACAGTCTGAGTTCATCAATTCACGAGTTCTGAGTTCATGACTTTCGGTCCTGACTTCTCGAGTTCGCGATTTTTTGTCTTTGATTTCACCATTTATCTTTTGGTGAATAATGACACTAACGATGAAAGAGTACGAGCATCTTATTCAAAAATATTTCCAAGATGGACTTTCAAATCATGCAGTTACGTCCAGCCATGACATAATTGAATCGTTGTGAATGAATATGATAAGGAAACATTGTGGTTACATATAATGTTTTTTGTCATCTTTTATTTCAGAATCAGGCAGATCAAAAGGATTATGAAGAAATAATCATGAATGGCCGGAGGACCGGGACCCAAGAGGAAAGCCCATAGATTATACAATACAATACAATCGAACTTTAATGAACTCTTAAGATTTTACAATAAAAAAATTTGACTATGAAATCAATTAAGTACATCGTCAGTAGCAGCAATTCAGGTACGGATGCATGGTAGGAAGCAGGCCGCCGGGTATCGGGGTTTAGTTTGGAACTCATCGACTTAGAAAAACGACGTGAAAATAATGACTGCTGTATTACCGTATTGATGATCGTATTGCGTGTGCTAGAATAGTTAGAACTCGTAAACTCGGGAAGTCAGGGCCGAAACTCATAAACTCGTGAATTGATGAACTCAGAATGTCGTCTCAGGTCTTCCATAGTATACGACACAAACAAGTTATAAAAATTCCTCTGTTGCGTTCAGTTGAGCAATGTCCTAATTCAACGATCGACTCATAGAGGAGATAAAATATCACTACTGCTTACGTCTTTACTACAGATCTAGAACAACACAGCTCTATCAATATAAGGACACACACTAACACACGTATTTCGGAAGCGCTGTGGGAATAAGACATGTACACAATACATATACGTATATGGATACTGTTTGAATCGGGCTAAAATTTCGATGTTTAGAGGCTCACAGTGAGTTAACAGTGCAATAGCGCAGCGCACCTGATCTATTTTTAGTTACTGTCGATGAATCGAGGTCACACTTGAGCACTGATGAATCCGGAAGTCAGGCAAGCTCAGCAGTTTAGCTGTACTGTAGGCCGAATATAATGGTGTTTATTTTTCTAAATTGTGGATTTAAGAGTATTCGGGTTTATATTTTTATTAAGTATGGTTTACAAGAAGCAATGTTGTTAAAGGCACTAGATTGCGACAACAGGTATCCAGATAGGGAGGATATGAAGTGTAACTATCGTTTGTTTTCCTAAGTCAATCTCAATGGGCAAAGTTTTAAGGCCAACGCCGGTGTCGATGGATAAAGAGTAATATAAAAAGAATCCCACAATAATAAAGAAAAAATAATACAAGACATAAAATCTTTCTTTGAGGAAGTAGTTTATTCAATATTTCAATATTGTTTTGAGACAAAGTAATCAGAAATGATACAAAAATCAAAGAAAAAGTTAAAAGCTAAAGAAGAGCAAACTAATTAATGATACGTGTAAATCTTAAAAATAGTATTATAGAGACAATCTAGGGGATACTAAAATCAAAACAAATTGAATACAAGTTGAATGACTACAATTAATAGAGTGAGATAACATAAGAATGGTACAGAGGATCAAAGGGACAAATCTTGTGTTGAGTTTAACCAATTTGCAATTATGGAATTTAGATATAAGTTAGTTGTGGGGAGAAAAATCATTATTAAGATTTACACAGTTATTAGAATTTTCGATTATCAATGCAGATTCAAAATGTGTCTGTTAATCTAATTGTTGTAAGGGTAAATTAAATAGGCGTTTACAAAATCAAAGTTGGTTTGACCAGCTACTCGTTGCAGCTTTTCCAATTTCGTCTGTTGATTGGTTTTTAAAATTCTTTGGTTTCCTTTCATCTGAAAACATATAAGGTTAAGATTTTATAAATTTAGTCACTTCGCTTTCTTTTGCTGGGCCTACAAATTGAAATGCATTTTAGGACATCATTATTGATTATAGTGCTAGGCCTATTTGGAATTTAAAGTAAGCTCTAAAAGACTTTACAATATCAAAAGTTAAGCAAAAATGAAAAATCCCTTATTAATCCTAGCTGATCTACCATTAAATAAATAATTGAGACTGAATGAGACGCTTAATTAAATGGCCTTATGTTTTAACAAACAGAGCATCAGTGTTTAGACAGAACACAAACAAAAGCTACTTACAGCTGAAGAGATCGGCTATTTCCTCCTGTTTTCAGGCCACGGCATTCCAGCTACTTCTTTAAAGGCAAGCTATCATATTAACTAAATTCATCGATAAATTTCACCCTAGGTTGATTATTTTCACAAATCTTAATTGATTGCTATTGGGGGATCATTCTCTATTCAGTTTCAATACAATAGAGTCAGTCACACGAGTGCTTGGCTTACTTCCGGTTTGCCAATGGATGAGCTCATTAATAATTATGAGCTGATGACGTGTTAGGTGCGCTGTGCTATTCTAATTAATATCATATACTGTATTTGTGAATGCAGCATAGTACTTGTGATACAGAATTGTTTCACCGACAGTGAAAGTAAATTGCAGTTGTTTATATCCTTTCAGTATGATCCAGTGTGAAAAAGAATATAATAATAATTATAATAATAATAATAATAATAAAATAATCAACAGAATTACAATAGGGTTTCTGCGAAAGGAGCAGAAACCCTAATAATAATAATAATAATATTAATAATAATAATAATAATAATAATAATAATAATAATCAGCAGGAATACAATAGGGTTTCTGCGAAGGCAGCAGAACCCCTAATTAATTAATAAGCAACGCATTCCGATGAAAATCAATAGATATCTTATATTAGCATTGAATGTTTTGATAGTTCTGAAGAGAAAGAAAGTCTCATTTGGAAGTTATTTTGAAGAAAATTTCATATGTGATAGCAAAAATGGACTTCACTAAAGCAAAAGTCCACAAAAATGAAAAGTTCTTGGAAATAACCATTAATCCCATAACACAAAAATTACTTGTTAGTTCCATTAACAGTTTAACCATTCCTTTGAATGCATGAATATGTAGCCACATATTGAAAACAAGACATAACATTCTTAAGATGAACTTTCCGAAAATTACATGACGGCACTAAACCCTTGACCTGCTGACAGCTTTAATGTTAAGTCCTGTGTGTGCCAGATGATTTGCATGGAAATGAAATTATCTCCTTAGATAAAACCTCATAACTTCCAAACTATTGTACATAGGGCATTGAAACTTCTCACTCAGTAGTTTATACTCGTAGCCACAAATAGTGCTGAAAGATTTAACTTCCCATTTTTGAAAGAGGGGGGTCCACAGGGTGGGGTCATTTTGGGAGGTCCAGCACAAAAAGACCCCCTAAAAAGTCAGATTACTCACATATTCATATTATATTGTCGATAATCATTAATAACGACATGGTAGATTACTATATCCATTGTTTAAACCTTTATTACGCTCATTTTTTAGTCTAAATCAAATTTACTGGGCATTTTTGAGGTCAAAATTCTTCAAAATATCACAATGAGAAATTACTTCTGGGTTTGGATTCTCGAAAATTAGCAGTTGCCGTGCGTTAAGAACTATGACTCAATGCGCACCGTGACGCTTGTAACATAAAAACAAAATTTTAAATGCGAGATAAGTGGGGCTGTTGACGACAGTCATCTATGGCACTTCCGCAGTGTGTTGACTACAGTCACCTACGGCAAGTTAAGGGTTAATTAAGTAAGAAGATAATGAACATCTAAATGGAGCTGTATTGCTTTTTGTATTGTGACTAAAAACTCTTCAAAAACAAACTAGGGCCCAGGGACACCATGTCCACTTGGGAAGTGGTTTCAAATGCTCAACAATCTAACAATTTCAATATGCAACGCCCCCTGGTGACCATATGAAATAAATTGCCCATGGGCAAAGTGTGGTTTACCTTGAAAGCTAGAGGTTGTTTGGAGTAAGGGCATTGCTTGAAAAATCTTTTTAATTCGTGACTTCAAAGTTCTAGAAGTTTATATTGTATTTTATCTTTCTTTCTTTCTTAAATAATTATTTTGTAGTCAAATAAGACCAAAGATAGACATCTGTTTATGGTCTACGTCCAAAAATTTGTAGGGTACAGGTAGGCGCAGCAGGGAAACTATTTTATTTTTTCAAAAAAAATATTTTTCACAATATGAAATAAATTGCCCAGGGGCAAAGTGTGGTTTACCTTGAAAGCTAGAGGTTGTTTGGAGTAAGGGCATTGCTTGAAAAATCTTTTCAATTCGTGACTTCAAAGTTCTAGAAGTTTATATTGTATTTTATCTTTCTTAAAGAATTATTTTGTAGTCGAATAAGACCAAAGATAAACATTTGTTTATGGTCTACTCCAAAAATTCGTAGGGTACAGGTAGGCTTATTAATTAACTATTTTATATTTTCAAGAAAATATTTTTCACAATATGAAAAAATATTCAAATAAAATTCATATGACGTCACATGTCAGAGGGTGGCTGAATATTGAGTCTTGGGAAACGAAACCTCTTCCAATGTATGGCTAAAACACAGGGGCGTAGATCGTTTTAAATCCTGGAATTTACCACTACAATAATATTCAGACCTTGACCTATACCTATAGTTTGCTGCTTAGTATTTTCAGGTCACAAGATATTACAATTTATTACAAATTCTATCAAACAGAAAACACAGCGCTCATCTTCTGCTAAGACGATTATTCAGCCTGTTATCATACCAAGCGTGCACGCGCCAAGCAGTGTTACAGCATCACCATATAGTAGTCTGTATGAGCGTGTGTTTGTGTGTGCAACGGTCTAATGATAAGCATTCCCGTCCCGCGCATGTGGAGGCCTTGAAAAACAGTTTTTCGTTGAATTTAAACAGAGTTGACCATGTAATTGACGGAGGTTCGTCATGTCTTCAATCGCATCGATTGTACGTCGTTTAACCCAAGAAGCAATGAAAAAATGCTCACATAAAATAACGTACCGCGATTTTACATGAATTGGCTCAATGCCAACCTCATACTGCTGACAAAGGTAAACCAAAAACCAATGACCTTGAAACTCACCACAATCATAGAATATGTCAGCAGCTATGATTTTTAATTGATTGTGATAGCAAAATATGCCTCGTTACCAATTTAATATGGAAATGCTAAGTTATTCTACTATTCAACGCCCCCTGGTGACCAAATGCAAAACCCAATGACCTTGAAACTCACCACAATCATAGAACATGTCATGAACTACAACTTTGCAATCGATTTTGCAATGTGTCTAGGGTAGATACACGTGTAACCCAAATATCAAGACATTACATTGAAGCGTCTTCAAAACTTCCCAAAATATCTGGATTCCGTCTACGGACGGACGGACGGACGGACGGACGGACGACGGAAGAAAAGTGAACGCAATAGCAGCTGGGACTAAAGTCCCAAGTGGGCTAAAAATAACTTTTCTTTTAAATCTATATGAAAAGAATATTGATCTATAAAAAGAACCTGTTGAACAGTTATAACAGACATCTTTATGTTGGTAAAGGTTAGTTGTGTGAATGGAAGAAATTTCTTTTGACACAATAAAATTCTGGTTTAATACATGTAATGTCTGGTTTGATACAACCTTTAGGATACTTTTACACTTAAAGGCTGAGTTAAATGACAGTGAAAAAACCCACCGGTTGGTACTTCAGATTTACAGTGCAAGCCACATTCCACTAGCAAATAGCAAGCGGTAGTTTGTTTATAATGTTTACAGGAACACATCTGGCTCACATCAGTATCACACAGTATCACTGTGACAAATTAAAAACAACTTTTTTCATATATGTTTGATATCATTTTGGTCATAGAAATCTTCTTATCTAGAATTTGCTGAGTGTAGATGTTCTTTGTAAGAATTCCTCCAGTAATAATGGATTTGAACATAAAATCTGTATTTTCAATTTATTCGATTTTTGTTCAATTTTGATGAAATTTTAACACAATGTTATCAATAAGGAGTTAAGATGATATATCAATTTTCAGTTTGATACAATTTTCAGATAAAAAGTTTTCTGATTCCCAGAATTACGCACTAGAGAGCTGCAACTAAATGAAGAAATACCATACTTCGAATTTAAAATTATACAATAGAATTTATTATTTCGAAACCACAACGTTTCAGCTGTTGACTAACAGGTTATCATCAGGTGGAATGACCAGAGAAACAAGTAACAAAGCATATAAACTCATAGGATCGAAAATAGAAGAAATTTGTCAGAACTAAAGATAAACAGAACAAGCAATAAAAACATCACAGGGTACTGTAGAAACCACAGCAATTCGAAACAGTTCAGAGTAAAAACAAATTAAGTGAAGTGGACTGAAGAAGATGGAGATAATCCTATAGATTGGAGATAAGTCCACTTCACTTAGTTACATAACTAGTGCGCCATCTACCATCTTATTACAGAGGCATGCTATAGTCTATCCCTGTAGTTATGACCGCGGTGCATCAAAGAGTTGTTACACTAACATATCGGGATCCCTGTGGTTTCTATCACTCAGCCTTACGAGTAATGAGGTCAAGCGACTACTGCATTCAAGAGTGGAAAATATACCATCAACAGGCCATTCATTAAAGGATATAAAATTCCAATTTTTATAATTTTACAAAATCCTTTTTTGAATTTTTAGTTTAATTTTGGGAATAATCATGTCATGTGGCAAATTCAATCTGATTGATTTTTTACATCTATAAACTCTTCAGAGTGTGAGCATATATAATCTGGAATTATCTCATGAGTCGATTGCTATTGTTTTGCTTGAAACACCGTCTAAATATAATCTTTCAACTTGGAAATTGGTTTTGACACTTCATAATGTAAACACTGACTTCAGCATCCAGCGAAAATATTCACTCGTGAATGCAACAAGACTTCAAACCTGAATTTTCATTGCTTATTACTTCATTTTCTTGGATTAAGTGTGGAAAAGTTTTGCTCTTTATTCACTCTTGCCTGTAACCATAGTAACAAGCAGCTGGGGTCCAGCGAAGCAACGATGCTCAGTGTGAGTTTGAACACTTAAAGCTGTCAGTATCAATTAAATTGTTGTTGATACTGGCTCTTTGAGAGTGAAATGCCGTGGTCATAACCACTGGGATAGACTTTAGTACAGTGTCATAGTGTGAGTATAATTTGAGTTGACAAGAACAAAACAAAATGGTGAGGATTTTCTTCGAATAAGGATCGTACGTTCAGAGCTGCCAACCGTTCTGATATTCCATAACTGTTCTGGAATATCATGTGAAAATATGGCGTTCAGTTTTTAGGAAAATTGTTACAGATTTTTATTCACCTGAGAACAATGCAAAAATTTGATTAGTTATGGAAAACTTAATTGTTTTTTGGCAAATTGTATTGTTCTTTCTTAAATCTCTCAGAATCAATTTTCCTAAAAACCGAACGCCATATTTTCACATGATATTCCGGAACAGTTATGGAATATCAGAACAGTTGGCAGCTCTGAACGTACGATCCTTATTCGAAGAAAATCCTCACCATTTTGTTTCGTTTCCACATTGGGCCTTCCCAATTACATCAGAGGCACTGCAATTCCCAGATTTTCCCATATATCCAATCACAGCCAATCACATTCGCGTGTAGAGACTATGCCCGAATTGTAACTAGGTCATTGGACAAGGTCAGCTCAAATAATAGAAGCGAGAAAATTTAGGGGGTTTATAAGTGAGGGCCTGTAGGTCGAAAAGTAAATCGAGAGTACTCACACAAAAAATGGCACCACTTCCAGAAAGGATTGAACTTTTATACATTTCAATTCCAAGTATGTAAATTGTCATATGTAAAGACGAGCCATTACTTAGTGCTAAAAAGCAGGGTTTTTATGGGTTTTTCAAAAAATAAGTCCCCTAAAAATATATTGATCGCCATGAAATTTTTTGGCCTCAAAAACTCATTAAGCCATACCATGAAGCCAAAAATCAACACCATTGGTAGCCAATGTTTGTGCCTTGTTGACACATCGGCACTCAATTCATTTTCAATAACTGATTGCACCACACCGTTTGTAGGTATAGGCAAACCTACAGTTCGTCAAAAAGGAGACACCAAATACCATTTCTCTAAAATGAACAAATTAAGAGAATAGGCCTACTTACATTTGGTGTATTACCAACACAGAGTAGCTCCATTTCTGCATTTAGACCACGATCGTCATCCCTCATTGATATACGATTGTATATTGTTGAGCCAATGGGTGTGTTTTCTTCCACATCTGTCCGGTAGGGAACGTTACGAAAAAATGGGCGATTGTCATTGATATCTAATATAACAGCTTCATACTCATGTGATATCTACAATAAAACAATTATATCATAAAGGCCTATATGCAAATTATATATTACCTATAAAACTAATTGCCACAGATTTAAATTGTTACGATACATTTATCCAACAACGCATCATCTGACACTCAAATTAAAACATATTTTTCCTTTTCTTCTCTATTTCTCCAATTGCTTTTCATTTATAATGTCAATCATCAACAAGCAAGCGAGCGGCTTTGAATGATATCTTAGGCAGATTTTCTTTGGATTAATAGTAGGCTAAAAATGAAAGATTGGCAAGTTCTTTTGTGGGATGGATAGGTAGATTTCGCAAAACGAAATACAGTCAAAAGGTTTTTCAAGCTTTGTCCGTCTGATCAATGTTACCTTGGTCGTTTGGACTATTTTTTTTGAAAACATCAATTCTTTTAAGAATGGACCTACGTTTGACTTACATTTATCTACCAGCTAGCACACATTGTGCAGTACCATTGATAGCATGTGAAAGCTGGATCTTTTATATTTGCACATCGAAATCATCGAAGCAATTTGAAGTAAGCAGTTAAACAAAGGGTTTAAGGACACCATGGCCACTTGGTGGAATGCTGGATGATCGACAGCTCAACATCCCTTGGTTCTATACTTACTAAATTAGTTTTGGAGAATCTATGTCCTGTTGAGTCCTCAGCTGTTACGATAACTTTAGTTTGTGTATTCGTCTGAAACATAAAGTTTCCCAACTGACAGTAAAATTTGAACAACAAATAGATAACTAGATCAACAAATAAGCTTTCCGACAAAATTCAAAAGGGTTTTTATTATTGCATTAAATATTTTGAAAATTCCTAAGAGAGACAAAGCCTCTTTCACAAGTTACAAGTTATTTTGTACCAAGGGAAGCAAGTGTCATATGCGATAGCAAAAATGGATTTTGCCAGAGCAAAAGTCCATAATGAAATTAAAACGAAATAAAATAAAATAATTTCAAACAAGGAGCCTATCAGCTTATATAGCTCTGCTGTGTGATTTGAAGAAATAGAAGCTGCATACCTAAGGGTGCCCCCTTTTGGCCAAATCCAAAAAGGGCTCTGAACTTTGTAGGTATTCGTCTGGAGAACATTCATACCAAATTTGGACTTGATCTGATTAAAACTGTAGGGCTAGTAGCGATTTGAAGAAATAGAAACTCCGACCCCAGGGGCACCCCCCTAGGAGACAAATCCAAAAAATGGCTCTGTAACGTGGTCCGTAGAACATTCATATCAAAATTTTGAATTGATCTGATTAAAACTGTAGGACAAGTAGCGATTTGAAGAAATAGAAAATTCACCCCCAGGGGTGCCCCCTGGTGGAAGAATTAAAATAAATTGACCATGGGCAAAGTGTGATTTACCTTGAAAGCTAGAGGTTGTTTGGAGGAAGGGCATTGCTTGAAAAGTCTTTTTAATCGTGACTTCAAAGTTCTAGACGATTATATTGTATTTTATCTTTCTTAAAGAATTATTTTGTAGTCAAATAAGACCAAAGATAAACATTTGTTTATGGTCTACGTCCAAAATTTCGTAGGGTGCAGGCAGGCGCGGCAGGGAAACTACTTCATATTTTCAAAAAAATATCCCCCAAGAAATTCTTGAAATTAGAAGCGTTTTCCGAGCACTTACAGCGATCTTGAACCCATGAACGATTGCTGAGCGACCACCATATTTTGAAAGGTAATGGCTATTTCCAATGTGGCAGATCCACATTCAATGAGATCTAAAGCAGTAGGCCAACAGGTCGAGCCCCTGATTTTAGATTTTTACAATTTTCAGAAACCAAAGTCAACACAGAAAGGTGAGACCCTTGTGTGATCCATTTTTCGGTCATTAAATGACAGATGTCTCTGACAGTCACAGAACGTACAGTTATGTGTTTGAACCCCAAACATCCCATCTATCATTCCGATTCCTATCATAAAAAATAACACAATCTAATGCAAATTCAATTGAGAAAAAGACTTTATTGTGAATAAAACATCTAGTACAAACGTTATTCATGAACTGTATAATATGAGACAGTATGGTCGACACAGAGCTCTGATGTCAAGAAACCAAATATTCAATTTAGATACCCAGTTTTGCGTAGCTTTTGGGTACGGATATTTGTTTCGTGAGTTGTGGCAGCTTTCCTTTTGCTAACTCTTTTCACGGCACGGACTGCATACTTATCCTATATTTCCTTCCTCACTTGGACAGTCGCAGCACGCTTGTTTTTATGTTTCCTAGATGCTCCCCGAATTTTTTGACATAGCCGTTTGTTGACAGGGCTGAACCGAACATCCCTACGCCCAAAATATTGTAAGGCAGTTTGACCTTTGGCAAGGAGAGCATATTTTATGGACTGGTAGGCCGAATATGTTTTTATGTTTAGCCTGTTTGTCTTCTTGTTCAATAAGTGATTCATGATAGAAAACGATGCCTCTACCGGGGGACCATGAAAGATACTAAGGGACGCCCGAACCACAGCACACACGGCGGGATATTTTCCAGTCTTCATTACCAAGTGCCACCATCGGTCAATTTTACCATCGTAGATAGGGAGGTCATGGTCGACTGAGAGCCTCGTCAGCTGGCTGTAAAAATCCCCATCATCTTCACTAATAAACCAACCAAGATTGTGATCATCCTTTAAGGCTTTCAACCCTTTTGAGGCGATGGAATGAGATAAAATCGAAGGATCTACACGCGACAGAGCTTTCAAGACGTTACTATTGATAGGTAGTTTCATCTGCATATATACTCCACATTGAATGTAGGCAGTTTTGACTTTATCAAAAAAATCTTTTCTCGTTTGGGCATCTACTTGTTTCAGAGCTTGAACATTGTCATTACCCACGAACATATCAGCTAGTTTGTACTGCAGGGTTACATCTGTGAGATCAAGTGCCAGGAGCTTTTTGGCTGATTTATTGACAATATTTTCTGGCTTGATGAACGAGGCAATAAACTCCCGAAAAACCTTCAATTGTTCTTCATGTAGTTTGTGTACGAGAGTCTCCTGTCCTTGGAACACGCAAACATAAGATTTCAATATAGGGAAAGCTACCAAGTAAAAATTCATGATGCGAATGGTTCGACTCTCCTGGTACAGCACTCTTTCTAGTATCTCAACTTTCCTTTGCTTTCCAGCATCTGTCATTGACTTGCGTTTTTTTCTCAATCGATCATGTATTTCCTTGATTCTACCTTTAGCCTCCGGACTCAGGTTAGATAGGAGGTCATCAATTACAGGCTTGTATGCCCCAACCATTTCAGTCGGCAAAAAAGCCGAGTAAAACACTTTCAAGGCAGGAAACATAGGTAGACATGAAAGGGATACATCATACACTGAGAGCCATCTGTGCGGAACATAATTCTGAGGGGCAACGTATTGAATTTCTAGCAAATCACATATCTCGGCTAAGTCCTGCTTAAAATCAGGTGACCATTTAAAATCATTGAACAATGTTGTATACAATTTTTCGACCCAATTTTCAAAAACATCTGAAAGTTTCTTCGCACAATTATGAATGTGGTGACATGAATCCCCATCAATGTCCAATAAATCTTTTGCTTTTTCGCGAATCTTAGCTTCTACCTAATTTCGCTTCCCATTCATGACGTTACACGAATCAGCCAATATGGAAACTAGATTTTTAAGATGAACATCGTGGTCATTCAGCAATTTCACCAAGGCTTGATATATCGATTCTGCGTCAACTGTTGTCATTTCGATGCCTGCAAAATGCTGCACGACTGAACGCCCTTCTGTGACGTCAAAATAACTCACCAGAACTCCTAATAAAGAATTAAAATTCACATGATATAGGCATATACTCTCCACCTCTCGTCAAGCATAAGTGATCTAAACCATTTTTATTGTTTCTAAAAAAACCCACCTAACACTTTTTTGTGTACTAAAGACGTGCATTCGTCAATATTCAGTGAAAATGGGCCATGTTGTAGATGGTTAGCTGTTTCATCAGTGAAGTATTGCCCCTTCCCATGCGTTAGTTTGTATGATGCGGTGAACCTAGAAAGACTAACTTCTTTGACAGCAGATTTGTCAGCATTTTTGTCCAGGTTCACGAGCTAAGGCGCGATGCACAGAGGCAAATTATTTTCAGCGATAAAGCCTAAAAGCAATGCCTGTAAGAAAAGAATGCACCAGTCATGGCAAAAGTAGGGCTATGTGGTCATTTACTGCTTCAATGTAAACTACCGGGGTAAGGCTAAACAAAAATAATACCCTGTTTTTCTGCAGCGGTCGGGTCATTTTTGTAAAATATAATAAAATTTGTAATCAGTTCATTTTTATAGCTGTCTGTTATAGTAAAATTTATCACGATTTAAAAAAAGATGGGCGGCCGCCGGGTCTAACTTTTAAGCTCAGCAGAGCGGAGAAACAATGTATCAATTTTTTTGCCTAATACTGGATATATTAGATTTATAAAAAATAAATACGCATCATACCTCAGTAGAAGAGATACGATCGCACCAAAGGGGTTTTATTGTGCGGGTAGTGGTTGGTGCCACGGGGGGTGGAAGTTCTAGATGCTCCGTAATAGGTATCTGATCTGTTGAGATAAAGTTCTTGAGGTGTGTATCCGTTTTTAGATGGAGGTTCGTCATATCTTCAATCGCATCGATTATAAGTCATTTAACCCGAGAACCAATGAAAAAAATGCTCACATAAAAAAACGTACCGCGATTTTACAAGAATTGGCTCAATGCCAACCTCATACTGCTGACAAAGGTAAACCAAAAAATTACTCTGTAACTTCATAGGCCGTGGTCCATAGAACATTCATACCAAATTTAGAATTGATCAGATTAAAACTGTAGGACTCTAGCAATTTGAATAGAAACTCTCCTGGAGGGGCCTACCTGGTGGTCGCATAAAAATGGCTTTGTAACTTCATAGGCCGTGGTCCATGGAACATTCATACCAAATTTGGAATTGATATAGAACGATAACCACACTCAAACGTGGTGAACGGATAATAAGAAAAAAACCCACTATTTACAGATTAAAAGAATTTAAAAACAAGAATTTATTTATTCAATCTCAAATATATATAAGACACGACGTTTCGATCTCACCCTAGAGATCATCGTCAGGTATGAGATATTGACTAACCAGAAAGAAACTTTCCATGATGGGTTTCTGTGTAATTGTTTCTGTTTCATTCACCAAACTCGCTGTCAAAAAGGCGATTCTCGATATAAATAGTAATGGGTTTTCCCCGCGGGATACCCGCTTCGGGAAAGGCACCTGAATCGATACTACGAGTTCGAATCCCAATATTTAGACGTAATTTATTATTCTTTGAAATAAATTCTTAGAATTTCTACTTATGATAGTGATCCGCAGCAAGATTTCGTAGTAGCTAAAAAATGTTGTAATGTTGATTTCCTGAATGCGTTGGTGGTTATTAATGGTTTCAGACAACAAACGAATTCAGATACCAAATTTGGAATTGATATAGAACGATAACCACACTCAAACGTGGTGAACGGATAATAAGAAAAAAACCCACTATTTACAGATTAAAAGAATTTAAAAACAAGAATTTATTTATTCAATCTCAAATATATATAAGACACGACGTTTCGATCTCACCCTAGAGATCATCGTCAGGTATGAGATATTGACTAACCAGAAAGAAACTTTCCATGATGGGTTTCTGTGTAATTGTTTCTGTTTCATTCACCAAACTCGCTGTCAAAAAGGCGATTCTCGATATAAATAGTAATGGGTTTTCCCCGCGGGATACCCGCTTCGGGAAAGGCACCTGAATCGATACTACGAGTTCGAATCCCAATATTTAGACGTAATTTATTATTCTTTGAAATAAATTCTTAGAATTTCTACTTATGATAGTGATCCGCAGCAAGATTTCGTAGTAGCTAAAAAATGTTGTAATGTTGATTTCCTGAATGCGTTGGTGGTTATTAATGGTTTCAGACAACAAACGTAGTAAGATGTAGTAAGCAGGTTGTTGTTTGATGCTTTGATCTATCAGCGCTGACCATAAATCAGCCTGGTGTAAAAATAATTCTTTCTCGGTTCTTCTGCTGCGTTATCTGGCAAACATTCAGAAATCTTTTTATAAACTTAAGAATAGACGGAACCGTATTTGGTCGGAACAATGGAGTGTATTTATAATGAGGCTCGTGAAGGGATCACGCTGATACTTGATGATATTCCCGGCTACTTTCCGTAAAAGGAAAAACCGGAAATTTAGGAAGATGTGGTTGTTTTGCTTATCCTGTATTAAAATAGAATTAGTTAAATTGTAGATAAAATAATTAGTATAAGTATTTCAAATAATTTAAGAATTGATAATCAATCACAATGTATTCCGAATCGTAGTTAATTATAATAATTAAAAAAGAAACAATGAATTTGTACTGTAATTAGAAAAGAAAACAAAGTTTTGAAAAGATATTTAATTTGAGTAATCTAGATGTTGTTTAAGAACAAATTGTGAATAATCGCTAATGTTTTAGAAAAATTAATTTGTGTTAAATGTTTAAACTAGCTGTCTGAAGTTTCTGTTGTCTGTATGCGCTCGTTGGTAATTCACAGACAATAGCTGCTCTCTCAACAACGACTAGCAATGAGTGAGTAAATCACAACGCGTCATGACAGGAGGGTTGGAAGAAAAAGTTTATATCAGCAAATCAGTTTCTAAAAACCTTTAGATCAGCAAATCAGTAGGGCTAAATTTTCCGTAACTAAAAACGGTCATGACAGTTGGGTAGCTGCTCCTTGCCAAAAAGCGGAAGACCCTGCGTGGGAGAATCGGAATTCTGAGAATGCCGGTTCTTCCTACAAAAGGGGGCCGCTATCGAGAGAGAGGAGATAATTGGTACCTTAGTAAGACCAGTGTCGACAGCAGGATAAGAGAAGCTTCGGAAGGATAGGGATTCATATACAATAGGGATTAGGAAAATCATTCTTTGTTCAAGGTAAATAAAATATATTATCTTCAATATTATCATCCGGTATTTCAATTTATTCATTCGGATTTGTGCACGGACACGTTCTCTCGCCAGGGCCTTACTCAAGTATTCTATAGATAACGATTAAAGAGAGGATTGTGACCGGTGTATCAATAGGATGTGCAGGTTTTGATTTGGTAATGATGTTAATAAAAGTTAACCACTTAAGGTATTGTTTTCTATCTATTATTTGTGACGGATTAGTTTCGATGCTCCTCACAACCCGCCCCACCACGTGTCACTTATTCACGGACACGCGGATTGTATCATTTGTAATAGGCCTACCACATGAAAGAGTCCATGGCCTACCGTAGAGTAGTAGGGCCTACCGATCACGCTATGTGCGATGAAAGTAGTGTTTGAATAAAACAAATTTCTAATGAAATAAACATTATTTATCATAATTAATCAATAGATCAGGTGCCACCTAAATAATTGTTTGTTTCGTGAAATTTGTACAAAACTTTGCGACTTCGTCATGTCTTGTGACCCTGAAAATACTAGAAGAATCATCGGTAAGCTTATAAAACGGCGAGGTCAACATAGTAACAACAACTTCGGGGATTGAAAAAAAAAAAACTCGAAAGAATTATTTCTTATACTGATGAGTTATACTGATAGGGAGTAGCGACCGTCATTGACACCGGTTATTTATCCATTCACTATCAAATGTGACGAGCCCAATAAATGATTGCGCATAGATTCGGCCTCTCAGCATTTAGCACAGCAGTTCCGAGAAGTGTTAAGACCGATCAGCGCGCGCGCTATCTAAAACCGGTGCTAGTACAATCAATATCTACAGGTATATACGTGTTCAGTATTACACAGCGAGTACCAGTATGTTGATCGAGCGTCGTCGTAGCAACGCGCTATACAGCGGCTTGAAATAGCGAGTTACGTTAATTATCTTTTAACCAAATTAGAGCACTTATAACCATCGGAATCAAATATAAACCAAGCTGCACCATCTACATCAAGTAGAGAATACCTGTGTGAAATTACAGAATTGTCGGTCCACACAAACAGCTTAAATCGTGTCATAAAGAAACATCCACAGACGGACAGACAGACAGACATGACGACGATGCCATGGATGGGTTCGTCTGACGACGAAACCCATCAAAAACAGGGGTATATATACAGAGAACAGGTTAATTGAGTAAATTGGTGAGTGAGTAAATAATTAGTGTTTGGCAAGGCATGAAGTAATATACTTAGAAAGAAGGGAATTGTGCGGAGAAAAGCCATTATTCAAATTGGTACTAATATCTGAGTGACGAGTAATTAGGGCAGACTCAACTATGTGGCGTTTAGTGTAATTGCTGGAAGTATAAATAATTTCGGCTTTATCAAAATTAAAACGATGACCAGTGTTCCAAACATGATTGGCTACGCCACTAGCCGGTTTTTGATATATTATATCCTTTTTGTGTTTCGAAATTCGAGTTTTCAATTCACGACCAGTTTCTCCAAAGTAAATTTTATCACAGCCAAAACAAGGAATTTTGTTAACTCTGCAGTCCAAAGGTTTAGATTGAATGTTTTTAACCAAAGTCTTACTAATTTTGTTTTCATACGTGAAAATGATTTGTTTATCCAATAAAGAGAGAGAGTGACGAAACTTTTCCAAAACAGGTACATAAGGAACTACAATGAACTCTGAAATGTGTTTTTTATTTTCTGGAGGTTTAGAATTGAAGAAAGTACGTTTGGCCTTAGAAATTTTCAAAATGTGATCAGGGTAAGCCAATTTTTTAAAAGAGTTGGATATATGGTCAAATTCAGCCGAAAGGAAGGTTTCATCGCAGATCCGTAGTGCACGGAGCAGGAGGCCTTGAGCGAGACCAATTTTGATTGATTTAGCAGTAAACGAAAAGTAGTGAAGGTATGCCTCGGCGTTGATAGGTTTACGGTAGCCTGAGAAAATCAAATGAGAATATTTATTGTGAATTAGAACATCTAAAAACGGAATTTGGTCTTTTTGTTCCCGATCAAAAGTGAATTTCAAAGATGGATATTGGGAGTTGATGAAGTCGATAAAAGAGGTATGATCAAAATCATCAGAAACTAAGGACAGAATGTCATCAATATATCTTATCCAAAAGTTAGGTTTAGAGCCAGCGTACTTAGGAAGAATTTCGGATTCAAAGTGTTCAAGGAAAAGATTAGCTAAAATGGGGGATAATGGGTTACCCATAGCGAAATGGAAAATTTGTTCATAGAATTTGTCTTAGAATTGGAAATATAGATTGGTTGTAGGCCTACAGAGTTCCAAAAGTTCAAGTAAACAATCTACAGGAATTGGGAGATCAAGATTGGAGTCCGGTAGTTTTCTTCTTAAGAAATTGGGAGTTGGTTCCAATGATATATTTGTAAACAAGGAAACAGCGTCGAAAGATATAAATTAGTACCAATTTGAATAATGGCTTTTCTCCGCACAATTCCCTTCTTTCGAAGTACATTACTTCATGCCTTGCCAAACACTAATTATTTACTCACTCCCCAATTTACTCAATTAACCTGTTCTCCTCTGTATATATACCCCTGTTTTTAGTCTATATCTCACACCTGATCTCTAGGGTGAGATCGAAACTTCGTGTCTTATATATATTTTAGATTGAATAAATAAATTCTTGTTTTTAAATTCTTTTAATCTGTAAATAGTGGGTTTTTATCTTATTATTGGAATTGATATGATTATAACTGTAGGACTAGTAGCAATTTGAAGAAAAAGTTGACAGACGCACGAACGAACGAACAGACGGACAACGACACCTCACCCCCAACCCATCAGCTCTGCTGACCGTCGATCACAGCAAAGCTAAAATTGGGGTCCAGGGACACCATGCCCACTTGGGAAGTGGTTTCAAATGCTCAACAATCTAACATTTTCAATTTTCAACACCCCCTGGTGACCATATACAAAAATCAATGACCTTGAAACTCACCACAATCATAGAACATGTCAGCAGCTATGATTTTGTAATTGATTGTGAAAACAAAATATGCCTCGTTACCAATTTAATATGGAAATACTAAGTTATTCAAATATTCAACATCCCCTGGTGACCATATTCAAAACCCAATAACCTTGTAACTCACCACAATCATAGAACATGTCATGAACTACAACTTTGCAATTGATCATAACCAAATATGCCTAGGTACCAATATAATAAGGAAATACTAGGTTATTCTACTATTCAACACCCCCTGGAGACCATATAGAATAACGAATTTCCTTAAAACTCACCACAATCATAGACGATGTCATGAGCTACAACTTTGCAATTGATTGTGGTAACAAAATATGTATTGGTACGAATATAATATAGAAATACTAAGACATTGTATTCAATGCCCCCTGGTGGCCATATACAAAAACCAATGAACATGAAACTCACCACAATCATAGAACACGTTATAAGCTACAACTTTCTAATTCATTGACGTTACAAAATATGCTTAGGTATCAATATAACGTCGAAAAACTTTTTTCCACCTACGAATGAGTACTAATGACACCAAGATGGCCGCCAATTGCATCATAATTGGCTGATCAAAAATACCTGTCTCAGGTATAAAACATCCCTTTCCAAAGAATACCCATCAGCAATTGCAATGAGAAATGGCAAACCAGTAGGAAGCTACAGGACTCAGAATTCGGGCCAAAATTGACATTCTTGGGCACTGAAAAGGTCCTAGGACGACCATCTCGAGTCCGATCAACCCAATATTTATTATGCTGATGGGCCCTGCGGGTGGTTCAAATGCATATGAAAGATCAAGATGATTGATCAAGGAAGGCGCCTTCAAAATTTCCATCAAAAAGTTCAAAAACATGTAAAAAGTGCAGATTTTTGGCGAACAACAATGGCTGCCAGTCGGCCATCTTGATTCTGACAATGCCAGGTTTTGGGCTGAAGATGTGTCTAGGGTAGATACATGTATAAACCAAATATCAAAACATTACCTTGAAGCGTCTTCAAAACTTCCCAAAATAACTGGATTCCCTCTACGGATGGACGGATAGACGGAAAAAGTGAACGCAATAGCCCACTAAAGTCCCAAGTGGGCTAAAAAGTTGACAGACACACGAACGAACGAATGAACAAACAAACGGAGCATTCAAAGATGAAGCAGCTGCTTGGAAATGGCATTTCCAAGCTCACGATTGATAAAACACTAGTCCTATATCCAAGGTGAGACGAAAATATAATCTGAAAACCACCATAAAGCTGAGACAATAATGAAGTCCAAAAATGTTTCCTTGAGCTGGCACTTTGTTCAACATTTCAACTTTAAACAAAAATTCATCTTCAGGAATACCGGTTGCTTTCCAAGCACCTAGCTTTTATAAATTTTGGAGAAGGGCCATAAGCCCACCCTTGGGGGATATCGCATCTCTCGCGCTCATGACAGAAAGCTTAATCGAGCACCTAACAAAATCCAGGTACTCAATTTGGACAGTTTCCTACAACATTAGGAATCTAAGCTCTGAACTATCAATGGTACCAAGCAAATTTCCTGGAGACCAGTATTCTGCTGTGTACACATTTATCCCGATGTTCCGATGGAAATCACGAAACAGTAATAGTTACCTCCCTGTCCAGACGTCGACTGAGAATTACCAGTCCTGTAGATGGATTGATACATTCATATGTATCACTTTTCATGCCATAGGTCAAAGGTAAACCTTCTGGATCTATAGCTTTTAGATAGCCAATGGTAGTACCAATTGGAGTATCCTCTGGTATCCCCTTGAATCCAATGATATTTTCTAGAGTCTCAACGAATCTGGGAGCTAAATTCTTCTGACAAAAAGCATAGTCTACAAAAATGAGAGTAATCACTGTCGACAAGTAAGGTAACAGGTATGCAGTCCCACTTTTTGAACTATTAAGCCAGAAATTTACCAGTAAGGATAAAAAATAGAACAATAACACTATGACATCCAGGACTTTTCATCTTCATAACCATTATTTGTATTGATCAAATAATCTTTGTCTCGAGCTGAAATGTAAAATTGACAAGATTGTGCAAAGAGCAGTATGGGGAACATTAACAAGGAGCCTATCGGCTTATATAGCTCTGCTGTGTGATTTGAAGAAATGGAAGCTGCATACCTAGGGGTGCTCTTTTGGCCAAATCCAAAAAAGGCTCTGTACTTTGTAGGTATTGGTCCATAGAACATTCATACCAAATTTCGACTTGATCTGATTAAAACTATAGGACTGATAGCAATTTGAAGAAATAGAAACTCCACCCCCAGGGGCGCCCCCTGGTGGAAGAATCAAAAAAATGGCTCTTTTACTTCATAGTCCGTGGTCCATAGAACATTCACATCAAATTTGGAATTGATCTGATTAAAACTGTAGGACTAGTAGCGCTTTGAAAAAAAAGAAACTCCAGCCCAAGGGGGAAGAATCCAAAAAATGCTCTGTAACTTTAGGCCTGTAAAGTTACAGAGCATCTGTAACTTTAGGCCTTGGTCCATAGAACATTGATACCAAATTTGGAATTGATCTGATGAAAACTGTAGGACTAGTAGCAATTTGAAGAAACACGAACTCCAACAACAGGGCGCCCCCTGGAGGACGAATCCAAAAAATGGCTCTGTAACATTATAGGCCTAGGTCCATAGAACATTCATACCAAATTTGGAATTGATCCGATTAAAACTGTAGGACTAGTAGCGATTTAAAGGAAAAGTTGACAGACGCACGAATGAACGACGACGGCTCACCCCCTAACCCATTAGCTCCGCTGACCTTCGGTCACAGCGGAGCTAACAATTTAACTCCAGATAATTCAAATTATACCTCTGCCTACATTGACAAAATTGTGGCTTAAGATATGCCTTTAATTTGGGAATGTAATGTTTAACCTAAGGATCATTAAAGAATTGAATTGTCACCTGATACACATGCTATCTATCAGAGGACACGGAGCCGTATACAACAGCTATACTATTATAAATTCCTAATCAGGACCATTCGCATGAAACCTGCAAAATTACCCCTAATATTGAACATGTTTTCTAAATCATTTGATATTGAAATTATATGTTTACACATTTTTATATTGACCGCTTGTAGCTGCTGGTAAAATTCACGCTGGCCCTCCCTACACAGATCATAGATAGCTTTGTCATTCCCCCAGCATCCCAATGTCAGGGTCTTACTTTTATATCAGGCTTCCACATGGTGTGTACATCCGCCACTTTGACCGAATAATGCAATTTACTTATCATTTCTATTTATGCCTGCCGCTTCTGATATAATCATATACCCATTACTATTAAAATACGTCTTCTCATGATATTCAATGCAATATAATATTTCGATGTTAAAATAGAGCTCATTATATAATCACAGCAAGACATTTACATCTTTTTCAATAATATCTTGCCAAATAGCTTGTATGTGTACACCTGTGACATTTTGCACATCGATTTACGGCTGTGATTTGAAAAATGATGCTGAATGGTTAACATTGTTTAGGTTTCATAATGGTCACGTTTTATAAGGCGTCAAAAATTTTTGTATGAAATGGAAGATGACGGTCAATATCTAAAAAACCAAAATTATGATCTTCAATAAGAGCGGCAAAGTACTCAAAAGATCCAAATTTCACCTTGGTCATTCGAAGCTATCGAATGTCCACACCTATGAGTATCTTGGGTTCAATTTTACCTACTCCTGTTCAAGCTCAAAAAGTTATAGGCCTATAAATGAAGATTCTATTCGTTTAATAGCAATATTCCATTGATTATACTATGCCTATGAAGACATCAAAGGGTCTTTAAAACTTCCCAAAATAACTGGATTCCGTCTATGGACTGACGGACAACAGCAGAAAGTTAACGCAATAGCCTACTGGGACTTTATTCTCAAGTGGTCTAAAAAGAAACAACTAGGAGTCCAGGGACACCATGCCCACTAGGGAAGTGGTTTCAAATGCTCACCAATCTAACAATTTCAATACATAACGCCCCCTAGTGACCATATACAAAAACCAATGACCTTGAAACCCACCACAATCATAGAACATGTCAGCAGCTATGATTTTGCAATTGATTGTGATAACAAAATATGCCTCGTTACCAATTTAATATGGAAATACTAAGTTATTCTACTATTCAACGCCCCCTGGTGACCATATGCAAAACCCAATGACCTTAAAACTCACCACAATCGTAGTACATGTCATGAAATACAACTTTGCAATTGATCATGGTAACAAATTATGCCTAGGTACGAATCTAATGAGGAAATACTAAGCTATTCTACTATTCAACGCCCCCTGGTGACTATATGGAATAACTAATGTCCTTAAAAACTCACCAAAATCATAGACGATGTCATTAACTACAACTTTGCAATTGATCATGGTAACAAAATATGCCTAGGTACCAATCTAATAAGGAAATTATTACGTTACTAAGTTATTCTACTATTCAACGCCCCCTGGTGACCATATAGAATAACTAATGTCCTTAAAACTCACCCAAATCATGGAAGATGTCATGAGCTACAACTTTGCAATTGATTGTGGCACAAATATAATATAGAAATACTAAGATATTGTATTATTCAACGCCCCCTGGTGGCCACATACAAAAACCAATGACCTTGAAACTCACCAAAATCATAAAACACGTTATGGGCTACAACTTTCCAATTGAATATATAGTTACACAATATGCTTAGGTATGAATTTAATGTGGAAAAACTTTTTCCCACCACGAATGAGTACTGATGACACCAAGATGGCCGCCAATTGTGTCATAATTGGCTGATCAAAAATACCCGTCTCAGGTATAAAACTTCCCTTTCCAAAGAATACCCATCACAAATTGCAATGAGAAATGGCAAACCAGTAGGAAGCTACAGGACCTAGAATTCTGGCCAAAATTGACATTTTTGGGCACTAAAAAGGTCATAGGATGGCCATCTTGAGTCAGGTCGACCCAATTTTTCTTATGCTGATGGGCCCTTGGTAGATTCAAATATAAACCAAAGATCAAGGTAATTGATCGAAGCGTACTTGAAGCGTCTACAAAACTTCCCAAAATAACTGGATTCCGTCTACGGACGGACGGACGAAAAGTGAACGCAATAGCCCGCTGGGTCTTAAGTCCCAAGTGGGCTAAAAACTGAATTCTGCATGCGGGATGCGCATTTAATTTTTCAATTTTTACTGAACTTTTTTTGACGAGCACGGAAAATTAAACTGATGAGAAACAAGCAATTTTTGCATGGTCTTCTTATGGTGTTCAAAAGATTAAGAGGTGGAGAAATATACAGTGCTTCATCTAGCCAAAAATAGAAGGGCGGTCCGCCCCGCCCCCGAAAATAGCCGCCCTTGTGCCCTTCAGATGTGTCCCATGCTAGCCCTTGTGCCCTCATCACTTGCCGTAGGTCCGCCATCCTGCCCTTGTCAGTCACGAGTAATGAGTCAGGGCTTTCAAAATAAGCCGACGCATCCGACTGTAAGTAAGTTTCCTGCGACGGCTATGAAATATCTCGTATGATATCAACGATAGTAGCTCATGTGATCAGTGGTTATAGGCCTATTCAAATGTACTGCAGTCAGTGTGCATCGTGTGAAAACGTGCCTCAGACGCGTGGCCTAGTTTAAGTTTCCAGGAAATTGGCTGACTTCCAAACTACTGCCAATCATTCTAGCGACTGCCATTGTAAAGCTGGTAGTGTAGATTTGATGGATTGTTTCGTTTTGAACACATCGTGATGCTCTGGATCTTTTTATCTAGACTAAGACAAATTTTCTACATACAAGGTGAAAAACTTTGTTCGGTGAACTCACAGAGAGACTCGCACAGACAATTAGTTTGAGTAGCCTAATAGCAATAATGTGTTCTTAAGCAGACTGCTTACCAATTATCAACAGTTACTTGCCAATCACTAACACTATCAATTTAAATCAATTAATTTGATATTTCTAAGGTTAAAAACATTCAATTTCATGTAGGCTTATACACTATTGCTGGCTCTTTTTTGCTGTATTTGCTACTTAAGATTGCTTTTTTCTGCAATTTTTTTGTCTGCAACTGGTTTTCCAAATCATTTTGAAAGCCCTATCTAGATTAACTTTTGTTCATTGACAGGCATAGGTGTAAGGATGTACTGTGGTCAAGTGTGTCACTCATGGCATAATCAGATTTAAACATAGTTTCTAGTCCTCAATCGTAGTAGGGGGTACCTCGATTCTATGCATTAGGGAACATTGCAGTTTGCCCCTAAAACAGACATGAGTGCGTTATTATGTGCCCTTGCTCCGATGGAATCACGCACAAAAATGCCCTTATTTGAAATCAGCACCCTGCCCTTTTTTAATGCTAGATGAAGCACTGAATATAGGGGCCTATCTCAAAAAGATCGATATGACATCGATCTATTTATTTTCATCCGATGGATGTCAGACGATAATGAATAGCCTACTTAGGCCGACTAGGCAGTGGATATTTTACCATAGGCCTATACAGCAGAGTGCTTACTTCCGCCATTTTACCGTACATCAATTGGCTCGTGTTATGCACATATATTATTTATCATTATTACAGTTATTCGTGGTTTCATGTTTGATAATCAATTGAGTTTTGAGTCTGTCATACAGTAGCAATTCTATACTGTTGCGCTCTTTGTACTCTTTATACACTAGTTTGAGCCTCGAATTACCATGGTTTGTGATTTTCAGTGCTGTGTATTCAAACGTTTTCTACTCGCTTCACTGGCAGTCAGGTAGCCTATAGTACAGTTAGGTATAAATCTATGTGTAATGCATTTTTGGTAGTCATTTCTACTACTGGCTGCGAGTGGAGCGAGTCTCTCTTTAACTCAAGGAAGATAACGTGTTGTAAGTAAATTAAATTACCACTTTTTTGTGAAATTATTCAACTTTTGACTTCAAACCTAGTGTAATTCAAAAATTAATTTGTACTTAGTATCTGTATTTTTTAAATTGCAGAAACCGCTTGACTTGGTTTTTCAACTGTGTTGTAATAAAAAGAACATACAATTCATTATCTTAAGCGAGTCTTGCTGTTATCCTTGGGGTGCTGATATAGGCCTAGCTCGTTTACACCACACATGGGCACAGAGAAGCGCGACTTAAAAAATTCAAGGAAAGTGTGGAGAACAGATCCAGAGAAAATAGTGAGAGCGTGACTCGAACCCTGCCCAGTAAATTACTAGCGCAGTATCATCCCACATGACCACCGAGCTTGCTGTAATTCTACCGAATGTTTTAACTGGGCGATCCATAGCGATCCACAGCGCTAGCTAGCGCCATCTTCAACAACAAATGTTTTATTTCCATAAATTTGTATTTTTACCGTTTTTAAGAGCTCTATTAGATCACTTTTTTCAAAGATTGGTTTGTAATATTTTTCTCATGATATCGTTTAGAGAAATCGAATTTCAGAATTTTTACGGTTCTCAAACTGCAGATGCCAGTTTTAGTGTTAAAGTATTCCCAGTACCCCACGGCGATCCGTAGCGCACAATTCCCCGCATACTTAAGCGATCCATAGCGCAGAAATCCCCGTGTGTGTAGGCGATCCATAGCGCTACGGTAGCGATGAAACTAACATTACGAGTAGCGGGAAAAATTCCCGATTGCACCGGCGCTAATTTTCGTTTCCCGGCCCCTGTAGGGTGGGGACTTTCATTGACTGGTGCATTATAATAGGCCTATATAGCAATGATGAAGGCCTACGGTAAAATAGCGGAAGTAAACACTTTGCTGTGTACGATAAAATATCCACTTCGTACTTAACTTACTAAATTTAATGTCTATTTCAACGTGACTTGTTTCCAATCGGCTCCGGTCAGTTCCAGTCAGTTTTTAGTAGGCCTAGGAGCCGACTTGAGAGCATATCAGGTGGCCTAGCTCAGTCATTATGGTGGTACAAACCTGATAGAGTACATATATCGGCTACAGCCTACCTGATAAGTCTTAGGCCTAGGTCTAGGACCAAAAAGGACCGGCAGCAGTTGACCTAAACAACGTTTTGAAATAGAATAGGCCTACAGTAGGCCTACCTAATCGTTGTCAGCAAGCAATTTTATAATCAGATGGGCTTTTAAAAACATCCGATGGTGAAACATCGCCAGGCAGGTTACTGACTAGGCCTACTTAGGCCTAACTAAAATAGGCCTACTTACCTTCTTCAGCCCTTCTCTCCCCCTCTCTGTTCAGTTGGGTTTAGTAGGCCTAGGCCTTATTACTTAGTTTGGCTAATTTCTGTCGTCTCAGTGCGATATTCGTCCTGTGGTTGTGAGGAGTAGCCTACACCCTATACGGTCGGTGGTGGTATTTTTGTACAGTGTGACTGGGCTTTAAAATACTAACCCATTTTCCGCATAGTTTGTCACAATACATTTATACAATTTACAAAACCGGTTTATATCCCGCTAGCAGCCGTGCAGCGAAACAGAAATGCTTTTTCGAAACGACGAAAAACGTGCATTGCAGCAAACAGAACCTCGAGTACTAATTTGATGCAATATTAAAAACGAGTTATTTTAAGCATTCTATCTGAAAGTTGCTGTTTTTACTTCTAATTAAATTTCGAAGTTGTCAAATGTTTGCCTCAAACTTTTTCGTAAGGTGAGTTTGAGCTTTACAATTCACCAAATCAACTGACTGCTGGTCGAAACGTAATTGATATATTTTCCTCATTGGCCTTTAAATATAGAAAAATAAATATCTCAATCAAATCCCTCAATAATCTGTATTTCTTTAAGATTTTTCTTAGTAAAACAATTTAACAAATGTAAGCTTGAGATTTTTTTTAAAGTTCACATATCCAAATGATATCGATTTCCCACGACCAATATTTGCCAAGTTGAACGCGTCAACCGCGAATGTTCTGAAAACCTGTTATGCAGTTTAAAGCGAAAATATGTTCCATATTTAGAACGTGGATAATAACGGGTGTGGACGTAGGCCTATATTTTGATGTTCAGTGTTTCGCCTCTACTGCAGGTGCAAAAATTATAGGGCATTTAACGTTAGTTCTAAGTAGGCTTGCTGTGAAACCGGTAGTAGTTAGCAGCCTGTGTGGTCAATGATGAATTTACTCGACGTCTCGTTATTGTTGATGTTTGCCTGTGGGTTTATTTCGGGTAAGTTTGTGAACTGAATACATTATTGTGGATCAAGCCTATTCAAGGATATTCAAGATTTTTTCCCACGTGATCTTTTGGGCACTGATTGAGCATATTTTTCATTTTTGAAAAGATGATTAGGCCTATCTCTTTGGAGATCAGTAGCATGCCTACAAGCCGAGGTTTTGTTGAAATAAGTAGACCAGAAGTGGATATTTGCCATAGGCCTACGGCATTATTTTAGTAAACGCTATTTTGCCAGTGGCTATAGGCCTATAGGCCTATTAATAATGTCCCTGTGGCTCCAGTTACGGAGTACGGCGCTAGCTCCCGTTACGGAGGACAGATAGTTAGCGCATGTGCAATAGAATAAAATTCTGACTTGAATTGGCCTATTGGGATTCGAACTCAAACCAAAAAGTAGTAGAGCGCATTACCTACTGTGCCACTGCACACGACTGGAGGTAATTGGGTGAGTTAATTTATATAAAGCCTCATCTAGTCTGAATACCAGTCGTTGTTACTGGTTCCCTACAACGTCTGACGCTAAAGTATCATATAGAGGTTAACTCCTGTTAATTGCAATGCAACAACCGAGTGGGCGCATCAACGTTGAAACAACGTTGTGTTTCGACGTCGACTGTAGGTTGATTTTGAAAAGTGAATCAACGTTCATAGTCCGACGAGAAATCAACTTCATTAAACATCCAATATCCAACTAGATTTCAACCAAATTATAGCCTGATAGTCCGATGTCGTATCAACGTGGAATAACAACGCCTGGGTATTGACCTCCATCAAACCTGTTTGCAGATAATATTCAATCTGAATATGACTCAATACCAACTGAAATGTTAACCTGATACCAATAAAACCACAAACAAACACATATACTTGAAATACATATAGAATTAATTACATTTATTACCAAATGGTTTGCATGTAACATAATAAGCTCCAAAAATAAGATTTAAACTAACAAAACATGATTAAAATGCACAACCTAACTACAAATTGTAGTAGCCTAATCTACTTAAGGAATCTATTTAAGAAATCGAGAATTATACATCTTCTAAGATCCATTATGGTGTTAGTTTTCTCTTGACAGTTAACTCGATCCTTCTCTCAGCATCATATTTCAGCTGGTTCCGAATTACTTCCATGATGTCTGATTCAGTTGTACGATTTGCAAACAGCATCTGTAACCATAGAAATATTGATGCAATGAATGAGCAAGAAATATTTTCATAACTTAGCAAGTTTGAAATTTAACTAGTCAGTAATCAATTTTTCAATGTAGGTTTTATAATAATGAATCAAAGCTGTTGCTCCCTTCTGGGAGTGGTTGTATTCACAATAAACTAGTGTGACCAATATCAGACACTATAAAGGTACTTGGTAGTTTTCTTCCAAGTAGGGAATATTGTTAAAAATTACTTACCAAAGTTGACTTCACAGGGACAGGTCTCCTTAAAAGAAAATGTCATATTTCCCTTTTACGTATAACATCAACATCAGTGAATTTGATATCACCCTGAAAAAAACAACAGGCCTATACTGGAACAATTAAAAAACAAAGACAATGCAGAAAAAGTCTTAATTGTTTCTGCATTTACGTACTCATTACCCTCAAATGAATGTGGTAACCCATTTAGTTCATAAAGTGTCATCTGTCTCTACATTTGATTTTTGGATTGACCACTTGGTATACCTACCGTGCACGTAGGACGTCGGCCGACGACGTAAACATACCCACCCGGCTGTGTAACAAAAATACGGTGAAACCCTAAGGGTTAGCAGGTCTGGGCATTATAAGGCCTATTTCTATTCATAGCTAATGAAATACGATGGTTTAGCTTTATTCAAAACTACTTATATACCTGAAAATTCTCCAAAAGTTCACCGCGACTGCCTTCTTCCTCAACTCGAATGAACCAAAATGGCTGCAACGTTGTTACGTCGATCGATTAATTTTGGTGGATGTTGTTCGAATCCCGCAATTCGAAGTTCGATTTAGGTTGTTAATAACACATTTTCAATGCAACGTTAGCATTACCATTGTATTTTTCCAATATATATTAGATGGTTATTTCATCGATAGAGAGGAGGATATGTCACATTGATGTCTGCCCCGAAAGTCTTCCAATCAAAAAGTATGCCGAGGAGTATCACGGTGATTGGTATTAATTAAGCACCATTTGAGCACATGGATTTTCAAAATGAAGAAAAAATATCGTCACTGTTGATAATTAATTAAGGAGCCAGCTTGAGAACAAATTTGTGCCATTAGGCTACCCAAATTAATTGTTTTAGCAGCAACACCGACCCAAGTTTCCAGGGTGGGTCAGTAGGTGGATAAAAAGGATTAGGACAAAATCACAATTGTATCGTCTTCTTTACCTTTAAAAAAATATCGCAAATCTATGTTGAATAGAAAATTTGTCTTACAGTCTATTTTACAAGATCTGCACCATCATCCATGTAGGCTAGTTAAAATAAAACTACATATCAAGGCCTATATAAGCAAAGTGGTGAGTATTTTAAGTACTAGGCCAAAGACTGCTGCTTTTACATTAAACGCGTTTATCTTTACAGCTGGAAGAGCTCCAATTTTCATAGATAATATGAACCGATTGCGAATACCAGAATCTACGGACCTCTGTAAGTTTACGTTCTCCAAATATTTATGTTTTACTAATTATAATATACAGTCAAACCCCGATATACCGCCCACATTGGTGCAGAATGATTTTGGCGGTAAAGAGAGTAGGGCGGTGTTTAACTATGTATTTGTGTAGAGATGTACATATAGAAAACCTGGCAGTAGGCAGGGTGGTGGTATATGGGAGGGTGGTATATCGGGGGTTGACTGTTGTTAAGTCAAGTTAACAATTGATAGACATATACCTAATCAGAATACACTGTAACTCTTTCAGTACCCATGTGTGACTTGAGAAATACAACATTTTTAGCCCACTCGGGACTTTCGTCCCAGTCATCCATCGGTCCGTCCGTCCGTAGACGGAATATTTTGAGAAGTTTTGAAGACACTTCAATGCAATGTCTTTATATTTCGGTTACACATGTTCCTACTCTAGACACATCTGGCCCTGTCAGATTCGAGATGGCTGACTGGCAACCATTATTGTTCGCCAAATCAGCACTTTTTACACATTTTTCAAGTTTCCATAGGAAAGTTTGAAGAAGCTTTAATCAATTGTCTTGATATCTCGTATTTATTTGTATCCCCCGAAGGTTCATCAGCAGAAAATTGGGTTGATCGAAGTCAAGATGGTCGTCCCTTGACCTTTTTTGGCCCAAAAATGTCAATTTTGGCCCGAATTCGGAGTCCTGTAGATTCCTACTGGTTTACCATTTTTCATTGAAATTTGTGATGGCTATTCTATGGAAATTGATCTTTAATACTTGAGACAGGTATTTTTGATCAGCCAATCATTACGTAATTGGCGGCCATCTTGGTGTCATCAGTTCTCAATCGTAGATGGAAAAAGTTTTTCCACATTATATTGATACCCAAGCATATTCTGTTACCACAATCAATTGCAAAGATGTAGCTCATGACATATTCATGTTCTATCACGTTCTATGATTGTGTTAATTCAGGTATAACAGAATCTTGAAATAGCTAGTATGTTAATACATTTATGAATCATTAATTGTAATAAGGGCCTATGAATTAATAAGGTGATAAGATTTAGAATTAACATACACTATCTATTGAAGAGTTTATTCAGTACCTTCAATTGATAGTTTTAATTCGCAAACACATTTTGACTTGAAAAAATTGCTTGAATTAGATATTGTAAAATACAGAAATCAAATTTCTTAAAAGATTCTTTTTTTTAAGATTTTTTCTTTTTTAGTATAATATATTGATATTGATAATTATTTAATTCTAATATAAGTGATAGCATTAACTCTTACAATGTTTTGGTTAGAAATTTGGAAGAGAACTGGAAGCTTTTTTTCGGGTCGCGTCACTGAGAAAATACTGACAAACTCAAGAGAATACTGACAAACTCAAAAATATATACTGACAACATATTTCTGGGGTTGGCAGGTCTGTGAATAGTAGAATAACTTTGTATTTCCATATTATATTGGTACCAAGCATATATTGTTATCACAATCAATTGCAAAATTCTAGCTGCTGACATGTTCTATGATTGGGGTGAGTTTAAAGGTCTTTTGGTTTTTGTATATTGTCACTAGCGGGCATTGAATATTGAAATTGTTAGATTGTTGAGCTTTTGAAACTATTTTCCAAGTGGGCATGGTGTCCTGGACCCCTAGTTTTATGTTTTTTTAAATCCGATTTGTCAATGACCTTAAATCTACTTTTACATTGTAGTCTCAATAGTTTACACTTTGAAAGGAAAAGATCCGGATGGAGGAAGTGTGAGTTATGGCATCGATTCTGACTCATTTCGTGTGAATAGAAATAACGGTGAAGTTAGACTCATAAGGAAACTGGATTATGAGGTATGTAAACCTACCGTGATGATGCACAGGCTAAAAAATATCCTCATCCTCCATGTAGGCCTTGTTTGTTGTATGAGAGCTTGATATTCTATTGACACAATGCCTGATGCCAAACTGTCATAAAAGACCTTTACAAACAAAAAAAGAGTTTCAAAATATAGCTGAAAAGCAGTGACAACGGGTTTCTGCCTTCCTGGTTAGGCCATCCGTAGGCTGAGCCTATTATTATACAAATGCGAATTTAAATGACATGGTTTCCAGAGCTAAGGCCCATTGACTGTGCAATTGAGCATATATTCATACTGTTGAGAATGACCTCTACTATTAATAGAATAGTACTGGTGTGATATTTTTCCCCGCGCTTCCTCTGTAACGCATGTGCATGGAACCAGATGTTGACCTGATGAAATAAACTTCAGTTAACGAGTAGTTGTCATAGAAAGAAGATGTCCTTTTAGTTCCTTTCTTTGATCCTATGTCAAGAGACATAGATGGTGACTCAAGTTTCCCGTCATGGCAGATTCTAATTCAACACATACAAATCATTCATAAGAGCATTATCCATTCTCCAACCGCTATGAAGCTGAATTTTGAAAGAGGCCTCGTGAAAATATATATGAGCTTTTTCACAAAATTCTGGCCGCAAAAATATCTGCTTTAAAAAGCCAATCGGAAAGCAAAGACTCGTCTTAGATGGGCTTAGCCGCAGAGATAACTGTTTTATTTGTAACGACAAAATCAACAACGTGTCTTTAACTCCTCATTAGCCATTGGACTACCCGTTTATGCACTACAGTACTGCCATCTGTACATAGTATACAAAACTTAGCTACACTACAATTTGGGTATTGTAACAGCCCCTCTTCAAAGTTAAAAATGTTCATTCCAAAAATTACACTTTTGATTAAATTTAGATTATAGAGAATTTGAACAAGTTCAGAAAGTTTTTTGATTTGAGCATGTGCTGAATAAATTTTCCATTTAACTGTCATCGTTGAATTTCACTTTCTACTTGCTAAACATTTATTAAGTCTATTATAATTCTATTCACTAACTACTAATAAATCTGATGATAATTAATTCATGACATGACGGGCGTTGTTTCTACAGGTGTAGTTTCGAATTCGATTCATACGCCATCTTCCAGAACTTTAAATATGTTAGGCATTTTACTCGCTAATGCATTTTTGTTGCATGTGTCACACCATTTTTGGTTTCTACAAGATACAATCTATCGTCTAGTTTATCAATGATTTTAGCTGGTTCCACAGTTCTTGTCTAGTCTAAGGTTGGATGTAGACCCTATCTCCCTCGTTGAGCGGTTTTAGGTCTTTTGCGCCTTTGTTGTAATATTTCTCCTGCCTTTGCTTATTCTATGACAGATTCAGATACGTAATAGTCGTTTGCAATAGATTTTTTCTAATAGGTAGTAATGTTTTCGCTCGACGGTTAAACATACGTTGTACTGAACTCAGATTCTGCGATAGTCCAACAACGCTGAATAGTGGTCACTACTGGATCGCTTAGCTTTTTTCAGAAATCTTATCGCTGTTTTTACTGCTGATTCAGCTTGACCATTTGCACGACTATTCCATGGACAGATAGTTCGGTGTTCAATCTCCCATTTATTCTAAAGTTTTTGAAATGTTGCTGACAAACTGAGGTCCATTGTCACTGACCAAGATATCAGGAATACCAAATCTTGCCAAATGAGCCTTCAGTTTACTTAAGACCGCGTTCGAATTCGTGGAGTATAATCTATGGAAGACCTCAGACGACATACAAGATATGAGATATAACATACGAGATATGAGATGCAACATACGAGATACGACATATGACATACGAGATACGACTTATTTACATTACGGTTGTCCGTCCGCTAGCGCCACCGCAGTGTATGTTTTTTCAATATTTACTGCATATAAATCGTTTAACATGGTGACGCGTACAGTTATCGTCAATTATATGAAAACCAACATAGTCAACATTTTATTCAAACCAGAAATAGATTTCTTTTGGATAATGGACACCTGGACCGGACACAACGATTAGGCCATACTGTGAACACCCTGGACTAGGCGCGCCGGCCGTTCCTCTCCCGCGGGCGACGAAAGGTTTTTCAAATCACAAAACTAAAACGATATCAAACTGTTCAAGTTCATAATATTATGCTATTTCTTGTCTTCCTTTGGTCTGAAAACGGCCAGGTGTTCAGGAGCCGGGGTTCCTGTTACTCACCGCCTGCAGAAAAAATAACTACTGTTCACCGCCCGCCGTAACCGCCGGCTTTTCTGCATCAGAAATCAAAATTCTAAATCCACAGCCGGAAATCCCGGCCCCCTTGTACCCCTCCTCCGCTGTTTGACACCCCTGCCTGATTATATTGATATTCATAGTTAATGTATACGCCACTGCCTGCGCACGTGTCGTGGTATACGCCGCAACGCCGAGAGGAGCGCCTTTTTATGAACCAGCAAAATCGAAATAGATTAGCTATTTAGATTATATAGCCGATTAGTGTCAATTAGCATAACCGGGTATGTTGGTTGATAAAAACGCCAGGTAGAAATTATTCAATTATGGCCTACTCAGCAGTAGTTAGTTACCTAATCGTTGGTGGTAAGCTTTTTATAATCGGATGGGCTTATACCAACGTTAGGGATGACAAGGACCAAAACTCGGTTGAAAAAAGTAACACTTAAAAAATATACTTTCTATTCACTTCAGTCCACAATTAATGGCTTAATTCACAAACTTACACAGGTACCTTTCGAAATAATCCAATTTTATGTATGTTTCGAGTGGTTAATCAACATTATTTTGAGAAATTAATTAATTTCTCCACCAATTTCGCCATTGGCCGCCATTTCTCTGTATTGCACATGTGGCATGATAAGACAAGGGGACCTACAAGGATTTATATAAAAACTTCCAAGACGAAACGACAATTTTTATTTTTGATGGTTTTCCAACTTATATTTCAAATCTTCGTGTTTTCCATAATAAATAATGAAATAATAAATTCTGGTAAAAGAAAAATGTGAATAAGTGTTGATTTCTTAATTTTTTTCAATTTCGTCGTTTCGCTTCGTTAGTTTGTGCTGTTGTCTTGGCCTCAGTCCACAGGTGCCAGCACCTCCAGTAATTTTCAAAATGGCAGCTGTTGACCCGACGGAAATTTACTCTCACTTTACGGCCGATTTGCACGTGGATTAAGATCGTCAGGTGAGGTGTTATAGGTATCAGACAAACTACGAATCTGTTGTGCGTCGATTACAACAAAAATTAGACGGATATCTTAAGAGACAATGAAATGCCAGGCAAATTACTCGTCAGTCAAATTGGCTGACGAAGATTTCATACAAAAATGACCTTCCCATTCCTGACTGTGGTTTGTGAAAATATCCGATCGTGAAACTAAACCACAGACAGGTTACTGACTAACTCAGCAGCGACTTCTACCGAGAACACCATATCGGTTGGATTAGATAATCGGCATACTTGCTCGCCGAGCGAGTATGCTAATCGATTATGATAATCAATGTTCATAAAAATAACGGATTATGACATAATCCATGCTCATAAAAACGTCTTGCATACTCGAATATACTAATCGAGTGTTCATGAAAAAGGCAAAGTTGAAAAATATACACTGCGGTGGCGCTAGCGGACGGACACCCGTACTGTAAATAAGTCGTATGTCATATGTCGTATCTCGTATGTTGCATCTCATATCTCGTATGTTATATCTCGTATGTCGTCTGAGGTCTTCCATAATAATCAGTCTATCTCCCAGTAATTACTAAAATAATCGACTGTTATCAGGCAATCTGCCCTGTCTTTTTCGAATAGGTCACAGGTCACCACCTATTTTTGCCCAGGGTCGCGATACGGTTTCCTTTTGCATGGTTTCTTTGTGCTGTTTTGCATCTCTCTCTCGGAAATATCGCATGATGACATATAGTCTTTTAGTTGTTCATTCATGTTCAGCCAGTAAACACTCTCGAGCTCTACGTAAGCATACGAGAAATTTTCGACACCACTGCCACCATGTTTCGATAACTGTTTTATTTACTACAGTACTGCCATTTGTACATAGTATACAAAACTAAGCTACACTACAATTCAGATATTGTATCACAATCTGCCTACAGGATCTACTTGTTCGTTATGCTACGGTTCACTCTCACTGATCATCATCTCGAAATTTACTGACACAGTATCATTTTAACCTAGCTACATTTGGTGGACACTATTTTCTTGCAATAGCTTCTTCTCTTTGGAACAATGTTGATCATACTCTTCGAGATATTCACAGCATTGTAATGGTTTTGCCCCTATTGTTCGGTAACAATAGGGCACAAAGGAAATCCTCTAAAAGAGACGGATTACAATAGATTACACTTACAAAAGAAATCACTTAACCTGCTTCTATTTATTCCTGTAACAAGAGAGAACCACTTCCGGTATCACCCGGTAACACTATATTGAGGTGCACGGACTCGAACACTAAAATTTTAGCTATGACAGAGCTGGACTGTGATAAACCCGGCCCATCACAGCATCAACCAGTTGAAACCTTCATTATAACATTTCATAGTTACTATGAATTACTCAGCACAGGTAAACTTCTCATGGGAAGCACTTTATAAATGTTCATTATTATTGTTAGGTCAGCCATAGGCTAAGCCATTTACCATACAAATAGAGCGAATTCTCATGACATAGTGTCCAGATAAAAGAGGTTCGTGAACGTCAATTGATGAGTGACAAAATTCATCAGTTCTTTAGTTGAAGTTAGTTTGCCGAATTGATGAAAACGTATTTTTGCATTTTTCGGAACACTAAAAAATATAAAGGTGCGCATCGACTTCTAATTCGCTGCAAATTCAATTCATGTCATGTATGGCCCAGTCCTACTGGTGTAATTACTTGCTTCATCGAAAAATTTCATAGAAAATAGTTTGTCGGTTATTCACGATGCTATTACAACGCTTGCGAGTGATTTTATTAGGCCCGCTGTCGGCTGAGCCTATTACTATACAAATGGAGCAAATTTTAATGACATGGTTTCCAGAGGAATTGCCCTTTAACTGTGCAACTGAGCATATATTCATGCAAATCATTCATAAAAGCATTATCCATTCTCTAAATTGTAGGGAGCAGGATTTTGAAAAAGATGAGCTTTTTCACAGAAATCTGAAGTAAAAAATTACAGTTTTAAAAAGCAAATCATAAAGCAAAGATTACTGATGATTGGCTTGGCCGCAGAAATCAGCAGGTGGTTATATGAACAGACAGTATCGTCGCGAAAAATTTCATCGGAATCCATTGCGTTTTATTAATTTGGTTATTTATTTGATGTTGGAACTACATTTCATTTCGAAGAACACATGCCCTTTTATGTTTGTCGAGGCCGGCTATGAAAAGCAGTGAATTTTATAGAAGGGCAGTAAAATTGGGAAAGGGGAGTGAATCTCGGGAATTGTTCAATTTTACGAAAATAAATTATCTAACAAACTTCATACACAGTGTATAGAAATCGTCACACATGAACATGGAGAGTGTCTATTTAGTAAGTGGAGATAACCCACTCCCATGTATATTCATGATGAATCATCATGCAGCTGTGTGTGATGAAGATCACATCAAGACAGATATAGAGAAATTTTCATGAAAACTTCTCGATTCAATCAAGGGGGGCATCTTAGGCTTTTTTGATTACTTGGAGGACAGATTCTCTGAAATTCTGCCAAAAACTTTATGCTAAAGATTGGTATGCGTTTCCATTCATTATTCATTGATATTTTCCGTCATTATTTTCGATCTAATTGTCTGTAAAAAGTCAGTCTTCTCCCATCATTTGAATTCAATTGAATAGTTTTAACTATTTTTCATTGGTTCTGCTTTTGAACTCTAATCTAGACTACCAATGTTCAATTTTGATGCTCATTAAACCTACTCTCATGTAAATTTAGGAAAGTCCATATTGAGAATTTTGTTTCTTGTTTTAAGATTTAAAATTGTGGAGCGGTGTGGCTGAGTGGTTAGAGCGTTGGGCTCTGGGAAGCCAGGTCGTTGGTTCGAACCCCGTACATTGCCGTAGTGTCCTTGGGCAAGACACTTATCCTCATTGCCTCTCTCCACCCAGGAGTAAATGGGTACCTGGCCTGATAGATGACTCCTGAGCACTTGTTAGCAGCTCGGTGTTACTTCTCCCCAGGGAGAGATGACTGATACATGTTAGACTATAAGATTGGCCAGGGTAATAATACCGAAAATGTTAAGCGCTCTGAGCAGCCTGGCTGGATTTAGCGCTATATGAAACACATATTATTATCATTATTTCCAGAATGATATCTGTGAAATCTTTTGTTGATTTGGTTTTAGGGAGGAATATTTTTATTTGCACTGCAGAAAATATTGAGACAATTATGATAAATTGATATATCTTCCAGAAAGAAAATGTTATAGATGTATCCGTTTGGTTGTATGATGCTGAACACAGAGGAGCACAGGTAAGCAAGTTTACTTGCACCTTCGCGATTTAGATTTGAACCTCCATGGATTGCCTTGTGCTCTCTCTTCAGAAAAAAATTGATCCACAAAAGGGATTCAAAATATCTTTAAGTCTAGATTTGAGTTGGGCGTTTCTCTTTGTCAGAAGGGCCCCTGGTAAATTTGGTCAAATAAAAGGGGTACTGATAATCGCTTATGGAATTGAAAACCAAATGACATTTAGAACATAGTGCTGCTCATATTGAATCAGATTTACTTTTTCCATTTGTAGGGTGTTAAACACGATATTCGAGTAATAGTACAAGATGTGAACGATGAGGCTCCTAAATTTACAAAGGAGACATATGATGTAGCTGTGTCTGAGGTATGGTGACAGAGGATATTTGTCGAAATTGAATTAAAAATAGATTTTGAATTGAGGTTGCTGTCTTTATACAGTAGGTTCTGAACCATAGGCAACCTGGCAAATTTATTCGGTTTTTTATCCAAGATTTCATTTAGGGGCCCATAAGATTCTTGAATACATGCAACATTTTAGTGACAATAACATTGTTGAATTTTGTAAATTCTTTTCAGCATACACCAGTTGGAAGCGTTATATTTGACAATATTAATATAAAAGATGTCGATACAGTCAATCCTCAGTTTATCTCCGTTAAGTGTGATGCCAATCCTAAAAAACCAAAGGTACGAGTTTCGTTTTCGATAGATATCGATATGTTTAAGCTGCCAACCACAGGCACCATCTGTTAAGAAGTGAAATAAGATAGCTCTAGATAGTCTCACATGTGTGTATTCGCTGCCTGTTCTGTGCGCTTACATGCTGATGGTCGACAGATGAATGACGAGCAGGTGTCACTCATATGACGTTTCCGAAACATCTTGCGCAGCGAAAGGGTTAAATTGAAAATAGTCGGCAGGGCTATATACCATATTCTGATATATAACTAAGCGTTGTAATCTATGTATCCTAATAATATACCACAGACAGCAAGCATCTTTGAACAAGAGGTCAGAGCTAATAGATATGTTCAGACATGCTTATTAATTTCAACTAAAAAATATGAGAAAATCTAAAGCATTAAGTTGCAATTAGACTGCAATACAAATATTTTATTGAATGTGCTCCTTAGCTACAGATACATCCTCTTATACGGTAATACACGTCTTACACGTAGTATTCATTTACAAGCTTAGATCTTATCCTACCTGTAATATCTGTAACAACAGAATGGCTAATAGCAGCTCTATTCACCCATTGCCAATCTTACTCCATGATACGTTTTGCTGGATGTTCGGTGGCAGTACTGTCTGCAATTACTCAAGCCCAATCCTACCGATGGTCTTAGGGACGGTACTTGAAGATGCAACAAATACTATGATGAATATAATGTGAAATAGATGAATATAATGTAGGGGCAAAATATTTTCTGGCAAAATTTTGAAATTTTTCAGTTATTACATTGGTTTCTCATTGCTACTATGGTGGTTATCATGCAGGTTGATGATTTATCCCTTGATACCCAGTCTATGAAATCAGTCCCTAAGGTTTTACCAAATATTTCTTGGTTTTTGTATTTTTATCTTTCATTTTTAATTTCAGACTGTGCAAGCGTGTGAGCAGTTTTCAGTCATTAGGAATGTTTCCAATAATAAACAATGGATTGGTAAATTAGTACTCAATAAATCTCTTGATTATGAAAAGAAGACAATTTGGCAGGTGCCATTGATATCAGATGTAAGTGTACCCCCTATTCTAAATGAAATGCCTTTTGCTTTTTGTCTGCCTAACATAACTTTCTAAATATCTGTTATTGTTTATAACCCAGTAGAGACTGAATTTAGATATGAATGAGATATGATTGTTAACATTCTTATGCATTTTGACTTGTAATGAGTGTTTTTGCTGCTTTGCAAAAACCCAATTCTTTTTCTGCAGATTATCATTAGTATAAAGCACACTTAAAGGCTTGAGGCTATTATAGCCGTCACTTTAGTGTAACTGCAGTTAATGCTTGTGAGAATCAATGAACGGGAGTACAATAGCAGGTGTCCATTGAGAACACGTGTACTAGTAAGCCTACTTCTTTACCAATAATACAAAATATTAAAGTTTTGTGGTTTATTTCCTAATAAATGAATTGAAAATATAAGGATTCTTAAAATTCATGTTGCGCATGCCATAGATATTGTGGTAGAAAAAAACCGTGTATGAGTAAGCGGATGAATATTACTTTGTACTGATATCATATATCCTCATAAGAAATACGTACAAATGACCAAAATTGGCATGTAGATCATGGACTTTGAAAATTCCAGCGTCGACAGTGATCATCATGCACAATGTTGAATCATAGCTAGACACAAACTTGAAAATGGTCAGAATTCATAGTGATTTGTCTAAAACCTCCTATATAAGCATTGATCACTATGTGTAGTGCGGATCAATCGGTCAGTCATTTTTATCAAAAATAGATGAGGCCATTGAATATTGACATTTTCAGATTGGCAAGCATTTTACCGAGTGGACAAGTGCCCCAGGACCTAGTTCATTATCACAATTCGGTCCCCTTAGATTACGTCTTCTCATCATGCCACTATTTCAATGTTTTTGATTAATTGTAGGATGGAAAGAACAGCTTCAGTCAATCATTTGAAATACAAGTAATTGACATTCAAGATTCACCACCTATTATCATCAGTTCCACTAGTAAAATAGTTAAAGATGGATTTCCTGCTGTAAGTAGTGGAAGTTATGATATGTTTGATATGTCATAAATCATAAGCATCTTGATTCAGATGCATCATTGAGCAGATTTTTTAAGGATGGTTGTTCAAAGTTGGTTGTACATATGTGTCACTGCCAAATTGATATTATAAAGTGGATATAATGGTAAATTACAAAGCAGTTTTCAGCCTGCTCAGGACTCGGGAGGCTATTGTGTTCACTTTTTGTCCGTCCATACATTCATTGCATAACCATAAAGCGTAAACACAATAAATCTCAATTTCACGTAAGTGAATTTATTTGAAATAAACCATCCATTCTATTTTCGAAGAAATTGAAGCAGTCCTTGTAAACCTATTTTTTGATCGATTAACAATGTTTCCTTATAAAAACCAAAATGAAAATCGATTGAAGTGAATCGATAAAGATTTGATAAAGGGGGTAGGGGTTATGATCGGTTATGACACTTGTGGTGAGTTCCGTAATAATCGACTTGCGTTGCCGTACATCTAGGAATCAACACTACCGTATACTCTACCAGTATTGTAAGCGGCCAGGTGCTGACACGATATGAATAAGAAAATAGTGGTTCGATGTGGTTTAGTTTAAATGATTATTCATGATAAATAAAGATATTCTACTTGGAGTAATCATTTGAATGGAGGTCGCTCGCCATTCATTCTATGAATGGATCATAGTTTCTGTCAATCAACTACCCGCGCGCGTTATAGGCAGAGTTAACATTCGAGCAATTGAAAATCTTTCGATGTCGGAGTGGGATGGGCCAGATTTTTACGATATTCATTATTTACAAGATATTGACGGAAAATGCCGGGGTTTTTCTCTGCAATGATTGTTAAGAAAGGTAGGTAGGCCCCATCGAAAATGGAGTGGTCTATTATATTATTATATCGTAAAATGGAGAAGGTCATCTATGATTTATCTCGGGCAAGAGAAAACAGTTCTCAATGATAGAAAGATGTTTCCAGAAAAATCAAGCCAAACGAGGAAAGTAAGACCTACATCAAATGATAAGAGAAAACCTCAAAGACAGCAGAATGAAAGTAAGTTTAGTTTTTATTTACTGTATAATGTAAAATATTTATTCTTTCCTGTAATCAAATTGTAGGTATATCTATATCATTACAATTTTTCTTTTTAGGCAAAGCAAACTACACATATGAGGAACTTCAACTTGAGGCTAAAGATTTATTTTTAAATTCAGTAGCAGAATATATATGGCGATTATACCTCGTTGATGTGTTGTTATCTGGTTCTTTCTCTCTGTGATAAAATGCACGATCCACCCCACCTATCCAGCAAAGCCTGATCCTGCAAGGGTGTTCACCTAAAAGCCAAAATGAAAAATATTCATTAGCAAAACATTTTTGCAATATTGTATTTCCAGTATGAAAGATAATTTTATCTAAAGTGTTCTAACCATCCATAACATTCACTTCCAGTCTGTGAATATTCGCGTCACTTCTACGATTTTCCAAAAAATCAATAGATTCTGAATTGACGAAAAAAATACACAATATATCTTTTGAAAAAGAAAACAAGTCAGTACAATACTACTACATACAGGCTAGGATACATATTGCTTAAAAATTAACAATAGCAATAAGGCTGGGGGTTCTGTAATGATAGGTCTTCAATAAAGTAAAGACACTCTGCACTTATCATTATCTAGGTGGTATCTAAGCGTTTTCAAGGGCTCGAAATCTTTTTGCGACGCAATGCAACACGTAACGAAACGTAGGTTTGAATAGCACAAATCAATGACTTTAAGATGGTATAATCGTTGTTGACCGTCCGGCTTTTTTACCTATGCTTATTTAAATGAACTTACCAATTTACAGCACTGATAGGAGTGATAATTTCATCAATCGTCGATAAATCTGGTAATTTTTGTTCGATTTTCACAAAACTTGTACCAAAATGCGAAGAAATTTGCGCTAGTCGCAAATTAGCTCACTGTGCATGTCTAAACTAGGGCATATTCGATGAGACCACAGTGCGCATATTGGATTGCTCCGAGAAAAGCACTTCCTCTAAAACGATGCTATCTATGAAGCAAAGGCGTTGGTAACCGAATCGCACTCAATGATCGATACAGCGCGTTCAATGAATTTGAATAGCGCGAGCGACCTCCATTCAAATGATTACTCCAAGGTCTAAACATTACTGATCACTAGAGTTTATACCTGCGCGCACGTTGTCTGTTGATTAGCGCGCAGCAGTAATGATCAGACGCGTGTGTGATGCATACATATCATCAATCAAAGCAAACTATTCAATAGATCAATACTGATGGATCCAAAATGTCGACTGCCCGTGAATGTATTTTTTTATATTGGAATAAAATTAATCATAACTATTCAAACATCTTTCTGCCGAGAAAATAGCTGCTGCCTCAGGGATTTGAACCCACTTTCTATTGTTTGTTTGAATATTTCAACCACCAATCAGACTCTTCGATACATTTGTCATAAATCAAACATGGCTTCCACCATCAAACTGATATTAATTTTTGCTAGATTCTGGTCCCAAGAATTTCCCAGATGCCCGGAATTTGCCCCAAATTTCAAAAACTTTCTTGGGGTAGGACCCCAAAACCCCCACAATGGCTTCGCACTTACGGCGCTTGCGCTTTGAAGAATGACAACAAATTGATTTCCCAATTTAAAAGACATAGCAGATATCTATCATGGCGGATTTTTGATTAATGCCCTCATTTTCATGGGCTGGGACATGGGAAATTTTGTATTGCTCGGATCAATGAATGAGTCACCAGCACTGGTGGCGCTGTGTTTAGTTTCCTATTGGAGTTGTCTAAAACTAAACTGACAATATTAATTCAATTTGTCAGTTTTATGCATAATCTATTAAAATATATATCTATTCCAACGTATTTGAAATTTTTATACTCATTTTTTGCAAGACAGTGGTTATATTGATGGAAAAACTTTACTTTTGATGTGCGGACGATTGCTGCCCTGTACTAATTTGCATGATTGAACACCAATCATATAAACAAGATTTTATAAGCTTATAGACGTACAATGAATGGCTTCAATAACGCCTAATGTGCTGCTGGCTCTGCGGTTTATAATAATTGTGCCTGCTCTCCGGATGTTCATCCGGCGACCGGCGCTGGCTGGCTGGTCGGACCTTAAGGGTGAGGCCATGAGGTTAGAGAGGAGACGCCTCGTAACGCCTTAGTCAGGGAATATTGTCTTTATACGAATGGTAGCGAGTAGTGCGTCATGAATACGACAACGGGGTGGATATTGTAACCTAGTAGATACGAGAAATGAAAAAGACTTTTGCATTTGGTAAATCCCAAAACTGGAGAACTCACAGAGTTACCCGATTGAAAGTCATACCGGGCACAAAATGTTTTTCTGATGAAAACTAAAAGAATTTTTTCTAATTTAATGAATTTTGCAGAATGGGGGGAGGGTAATCAGTGCTCAAAGTCATTTTAAAATGTCTTGGATATGCAAAAGTACGTTACCTGACGCTTAAACTTCACAAGGCCCGTGGGCCTCTAGTTTTATGGTCGGGTTGCGTAGCACGATGTTTTAGTGGTTCGACTTGCACTTTATTTTCCCACTTATCTCTGTTTTTTGACATAAGATAACTTGTAACTTGCTCAGTCAGTCTGAAATTTGTTGCGCTTTCCTGAGTTTGTTAAAGAATATATGAATTTATTTCTTATTATACTAATTTGCATTAAAAACACTGTACTGGTGGACCAACATTGTGTAGTATATAGTTGAAATCCAACACATGAACCGATGCGGCTTGTTCGCTATGATCCTGCCTTTGTGTGGGTATTATCTTGTTGACCTCTAAGACATACTTGCACTACGATATGATGTTAAGGTATATTGATGAGACGATTACGCAACAGAGTAGCTACGGATTGGCACAGCAACTACGAGGGAACATGTTGGTGTTGAATTGTGTAGTTCGTTATGATGGTCTTATTCATAACTGTCACTGAGTGTCTTCGATCGAAATTGTTTCTAGCCTGACCACATAGAAAGATTCTTTCTAGTTGTCAACTACTGTTGGGATCCCAGAGCTTCTTTGTAGTTTGCCATTTTGCATTGAGATTGAGATATGGGTATCAGTCCTCATTGTAGATTAAAAAACGTTCTTTTTGACGAAAATAGAAATAGGTTTTATTCTAAAGTCTTGCTATTTGATAAATGGTAGCGCTGTCACAGAAAAGATCTCACATTGAATTAAGATTACCTAGTTATTCTTTCTTGCCACCAGGGGAAGTCGAATATCAAATTATATGCAATTTGTCTACTTATATTAGTACTGATGCATATTCCGTAACCACAATCAATTTTCAAAGTTGCAGCAGATGCCACCAAGGGAAAAATAATTAAAGATACGACTCATAGGTGGGTTTCAGAATTGATAAAGGAGGACAATGAACGAGTTGAACCCCAGGGAGAAAAATTGGAGCGACACCTACCTATACCCCTTATTATTGCAGATCTATTTTGGTCTATATCAAAAAGGTGTAGGCATAAATGTTTGTAATTGTCACTGAAATTTTAACTGTTGTGTTTTAAGAGGAAGTATTTACTCACAGTCATAGCTGAGGATGGAGATAAATTCGCTCCCCGAAAAATACGTTATGAGATTATGAGCAGTAAGTTATTCATGTTGTCCCTAATCATTTTATAAACAATGAATAACACCTTTCACTGTACTGGTTTCGTAAATTAGTTATATTTTATGAAGAATCTTGGTGTACGAATCACTCTTCTTGAATGATTCTTAACTTGGTATCCTGTCAAACTTGGTAAAATATATACAGTCAAAATTCTCCCAACTAGGTCAATTACTGAAATGTTATTATTTCATTAGATCCTGGAGGCTTGTTTGAGATCGACCCTAACTCTGGTAACATTACAACACTACAGATACTTGATAGAGAGAAGCCTATTCTCGCAAATGGTTATGTGTCTATAGATGTAAAGGTAAGCTCCCAGTTACATGTACTATGCACTATTTTTTCCAAGCCCGCACCATGAGGGGATTCAGGGGTAGAGAACAAACTCCCTAAAGTTGTGAGAGTGCCCTTCAAAAAGTCAGTGTTAAGAATCTGCGTTAAGATTTTTGGTTTACCATTGTTAGCCATAGTGGAGTTGGCATCGAGCCAATTATGAAAAATTGCAGTATGTTTCTTTATGTATGATGTTATGTTTTCTTTATGTGTTTTATATGTTATGTATTTGAAGGTTTTATTGGTATTTGGCCTAAACGTCGTATAATTGCGAAACCGTCGATGACATAGTCAGCCTCATTAAAATTCCTCGAAAAACTGTTTTTGTCGGAAAATATTCTTAGCTCTTGCATATTAAATTGCAATTACCTTGATTGAGGGCATTGTCTCTACGAGCTAATGTGAGCAGATGTTGACACAGAGTTTGCTGTCCTCCGCTTCAGAATGTAACAGCTGGCTCTTGACCGGCTCGCAGCAGGGGACCGGGTAACGAAGTCTCTCGCTATTACCTCTTAACCTCTTAAGGCACTACCTCTTTTATAGCCCGACTGCTGGCATTCTTCAATGGATCTCGGGAGCTTTGAAAAAGGGCGATACATACCTCAAGAGCTGGTGAACCTGCTGTTTAGGTCTCCCCTAGCCGCTTCTTCAAAGATTTTTTCGAGATGGTGTGCAGGGGCTGTTGAACAATGTTGTCCAAGCCCTTTCACGACCACCAGCCCCCTACTAGGAGCAGAGATGAGAATTCCCTGCGGATTCCCGCTGATTTCGGTGTTTGAAAAAATATTATTTGTCTAAATAGTCCAAAAATGATGTAAAAGTAGAGGGAGGTGATGATGGTCTCACTCAGCTGGTCCGGCGTGATTGGTAATCAGATGAACCATAAAAGTGTTCAGTGCCTGTTTTACTTATCGTCGCGTATTGCATTGCAACACTGATTTTGTATCTACTATAATTAGGATGTGTGTGTCTTTTATCGATCGGTTGCAGACACGCGCGGGCAGCAACAGTAGTAATGTATATAGCCTACTACAGTTGCCGCACGCGTACGTGGCAATCACCTTCAGATATTATACACTGTGTGATGATTTTTATTGTGCATTCATGGGCGCATTCTAACTGCAATAATTCAGGGCTCGACCCGTAGTGCATGAAATGCTGATTGTCATCGAATGAGGATATGCAACATTGGAAATAGCCATTACCTTCCAAAATATAATAGTTGTTCATGATCGCTCTAAGTGCTCGGAAAACGCTTTTAATTTCTAAAATTTTCTTGGGGTCGCTGTCCTTCAGACTCCCCAACAATCAGCTTGGCGGAGGAGCAAACCATAGAAGAGTTTCTGTAACAAGAAACGATACAGGGATAGATGGAGCAAGAAGCAATGAATGTCCAGGACCAGTGGGAGGCTGCTTGAAGAGGTATGCTGACCGCTGGTCTGCCAGGTTCGGGCTACATGGATAGTCCGTCTACGGTTTTTGGAGAAGTCCCACCTATGAATGGACCCTCCCAACATGCGTCCGAACGCTGGGCAAGAATCTCATAACGCCTCATCTCTGGACGAGCTGTTGAGAAAAGGGGCAATCCAGCCACTAAAGAACATCTTATCTTGTGGTTGGTTTTCCCAGATGTTCACGGTCCTGAAGGCTTCTTGACTATGCTAGATTTGTCCAGGTTGAACATGTTTCTTTGCATCTCCAAGTTCTGTGTGACTACTCCAAAGGAGTTGATTCAGTCGCTCTGCCCCAGTTAGTGGGCAGCACCCAAAGACGCATACTCTCAGGTACCTATTCTCCCCAGGTTTTCAAAGCACCTAAATGGCATAAAATGGCGAAACAAGATTCATCAGTTTCGCACTCTCCCCTTCGGGCTCAGCTCCACACCCTAGCTTTTCATCAAGTCGGTGAAGCCAGTGCAGAAGGTTTTGATAAGGATGTTCGTCTTTAGGACGACTGGTTCAGTATAGGGGACTCACAACAGTGCCGGTCATCAGTCATGAAGACTCCAGATCTTGTACGGGATTTAGATTTCTGGATAACCCTGGCGAAGTCAAGTCTGGTCCTGCCTTAGTGTTTCATGTACCTGGGAATAAACTTCGATCTTCAGCCAGAGGGCGTCAGCTAGGACTTAATCTCCTCTTTTGGGTCAGATGAACTCGATGTTCAGCGTGATACCCATGGGTCATCTTCAAGGCCTGATGCAGAGGTTTTGGAAGGAGTCCTAGAATCGAGTTGATGGTCAATGGGAACAGAAGCTTCCCTTTCCTACTATGAAGAACAACATGTCAACTTAACAGCGAGGCATCATGTGAAAATTCTTCGATATGAAAAAATCTAAATCATTACTGCTAATCTGCTAGTTGAATTTAATCGAACATTTGAGGGTCTTACATGAGGGCGATTTGCAATTCAATTTGTCCATGGATCCTTACATTTGTATTCTTTGTACACACCAAATAATGATAACAACACATTGCTCTATTTCATTTATTTTCATCTAGTTTATTTTTGTTTTAGGCTCGTGAAGTGGTGAATGCTTCCTTGGGTATCTATGGAAATGATAGGTCAAATACAGCTACTGGAACCGTGATCGTAACTGTTTTGGATGAGAATGACAACCCTCCATTGTGGGCACCAAGAACCTATAAGACTGAAGTTAATGAAGATATTGCAAGTAATGTGATGGTACCAAATTTGTTATTGTCTGTAGAAGACCGAGATCAGGTACATATTTTTATACAAAAGAAACTTGTATGTGTGACTTGGACTTAAAAATATGAATATATAAACCCTGTATACTCTTTATACTACCTCACTTTTGGTAACGATTCATAATGCTAGGTGTTCATTAGTTCTCATAGAAAAAAACCACATTCAGAAAATTTCATATTTTTTGAGAAATTTACCAAAAAGTGTCAAAAAATCGATTTATTTGAGCATTTTTTTTTGCAGCATCTTTAACTGTCCAAAATTACACATGTGAAAATTCAATCCTATTGCGTCGGAAGAACTTAATATCGCCAAGATCTGACGCTTTGCTTGGTAGTTATGGGCTTTCAAAGATGATACCCCTCAAAATCTTGGTTATATAAAATTTTGTGTTGACCTGGTTTTGACTTCCATCATGACGTCATAACATTGAATGGGGTGGATCAGCAGGTCCGCGTTATTTCACAAACAAAATGGCGGCACAATTGAATGGGTTGATATTCATCATTTCTAGCGCGGATACTGATACTCAAGGCGTATGATATAACGATTTATTGTGTGCGATATGTTCAGTGATTCATTGATTAGTTTTGATATCCCGCGCATAAGGTAGCGTTGCATCAAGATATCTGACGAAAATCTGGTTTCGAAATGCAGAAATTTACCTCTGTGTTCGCCACACGGCTGATTTACTGATCGAATTTTTAGAAATCAGTCTGATATTTACACGACTGGAATACTTTTTTATCATCATTAATTGAACTCATTTTATTGAGGTCTCGTATAGGCAATATCGCTATATACTCTCGTGTTCACTGCGTGTATTTATCAGTAAAAGATAACGCGCGCTACGGTGTATATCGTGCGTAATAACGATTTGTCCGTGTGAAGATGTAAGCTACTTAAAGCATATCATGAAATTATTAGCATTGGTTGACATCATGCCAATGCTAGTAAAATGGATCGAAAATAGTAGTACGAAAAAATAGCGCCGACTCTTCTTATTTTCATTGTAACTTCAGATTGTCACTCCGTTCACGTAAAACATTAGAAACAGCTGAAAATGACAAAAAAAATGTTTCAATTATTCCCCACAACATAGCGTTGCCAGATTTCTGATTTAATGGTCCAAAAAGTTATTCGATCGCATTTTTCTCGTTCATTCTTTTTAGGACGCCCTAGGCCTGCCCGCCTGCTGCACACACATAAGGCGGTAGCACCCTCTTACGCACTCGGCAGAGATTCGCTTTGTAATGCGCGCCGGGAAAAAATACCTTTTATTATCTTTTTCCATGCGTTAAACAACAGTGATTGAATTTACGCGTTGTTTGTCGTAAATTACAATATTGCGATGGTTATTTGCCGCTGCTGTAGTATTTTGGAATTGAATCGAGCGGCCTCGGTAGCTCAGTGAGATAAGGCGTGATGCTGTTGAATCCACTATCAATGCCGAGTTACAAGTGGGTTCGAGTCCTGCTGGCTGCGAACAGTGTGCGGGCAACACCTCAAAGGCCGTACCGTCGTGAGGTTAAATGAACAATCCAATAGGAATAGTCTAGGGAAACCAAGATCCCAACGACGTAGGTAAAGCCAAACAAACAAAAAGACAAACAATCATCAGTCGGCCTCAGTGACACCAACGCCGGCATCGCTGTCTGCGACGTTTTGCATGCGTACATGCATCATAGCTTGGAGCTCTAAGATCACAGGGTCTTGCAATTGCATTCTGAAAAATCGTTCTGTTTTTGTTTTCATAATTCAGTGGAGCCTAACAGTTCATGCGTAAAAACGGGTTTTTGTTTCCAAATCTTGATTGATACAATGTATAAATATCTTGGCTGGGACATGATCGAAAACATCAGAATAAACTAGTTTCGTCTTTTTTACAGAATCGCATTAATGAGGTTTAACAGTACAAATAGCCTAGGCTAAATCGTTCGGCAGAAAATAAATTCATTTTCAGGAATAAAATCGTACTAGACAAAAAGACCTTTTAGTCTGTGGTCCTCCCAATCAACATCGTCATAGATGATTTGCCGGCATGTAAAACATTATAACTACTTAATACCACAGTATAATCTACCAATGCTTCAAGGCCCATGGGCCTCTTGTTAAAAACCATGTCAGTCGATGAACTTCGTTTTGTCGGTAACCGGCACTGGCCTCAAATTTGAAGAACTTGGGAGCTTCCGTCCTGATTGGTCCATATGATTATGAAAACCCTCCAATGAAACCCAAGCTCTCACCAAGTTTGTACTGTATCTTAACGGGTCACTTATAGTTTTAGTTGTTTTACTTCATTCTAGGGTTGTATTAGAATTATGAACATTTGTTCAGACCAAAATTGAGTCCTTTTTGATCTATTTTTGTCTTGTTTAATTTTCAATGAAATGAATTTTGCATACCGGTTGCCTACGTGACAGATTTTTTACTTCACACCAGTTTGGCGAGCCACTGGACCATTGGTCCTTTATATCGGTTTATTTTTGTCTACTTGACAAACCAAGAAATCATTCCTACACATTTCTTCACTTGTTCCCTGTCTACAGCCAATACAGGCTGGTGAATATATACAGAATAAATATTTAAATCCCTATATGAAAGACGGATATGATTTAAAGTTTCTTATTTGGGATGCTGCTGAATTATGTCTGGTTTGGAGCTGTATTTGATAGCTTATTTTCATACATATTTCAGGGAAACAATGGGAAATATAAAATAGAACTGCTCAACCACAGGGATAGATTTAGTATTGATCCAACCGAAGGGCAATCCCTAACAACTGTAGGTGTCAAGGTCATTAACAGTTTTGACTATGAGAAAAATGATCGAGAATTTATATTAAAGGTATGTTTGTTTATACATATAACATTGTCCTGTGCTAATTTATTCACGGAAGTTTGGTGTTATTTAATTTCAATCATGTGTAATACTCCAGATCAAAGCACAAGAACATTTAACTACTGAGAAGAGGTCAGATACAGCAACTGTAACCATAGCTATACAAGATGTCAATGATAATGTTCCAGTATTCGATAAGAATGAATATATAGCATCAGTTTTAGAGACCCGTCCCCCTGGATATAGCATCACTACAATACAGGTATGTAAAGATATGATGTCATTTACAAACCCATACACACTTTGCATCAATCAACTAGTAAACATGTGCACTTAACATGAATAAAATATGAATAAGTCACGCTAACCTTGATTATGTATTTACACCAACCCCAAAAGGTCTTTAAACTTACACATGTTAATATTTCTGTGATATCTCAAAACCCATCATGAACAACCATGAAATTTGTTTGGTATGTGGTATGGAAGTAATCATATTAAAGATAGCACCTAACAGATCGTTTGTGGTTTTACCCCTCGACCAAAACAATACGATTCCCATCATACAGGGCATAATTTTTAATGTATATCCTTTATAGACATAGACCCAGTTTTATGATTTTAATAATAAGCAGACCGCATTACATGCAAAAATGGATGCTAAAACCGATTTTTCAAAATTTACGTCCCCTAGGGGTTAAAATAGGAACTAATCATGTGAGGGGTTCGTTGCATTTAGAAACCAGATACATGTATATCAATTTTTATAGAAATGCATTGATACCCTTAGTCGATATAGATGTAAATGCATTTTCCAGCGTCTTATAGGTGGCGCTATTGGAGAACCATGTGAGTTACATATTTATACCATACATCCATACAAGCGTCTTGTCAAGGGCTACTGATGACTCTCTGCAACCACCATTCTATCTTCAACGGTTAAGGAGCTAGGAGCAAAAATCTCATTGAAAAATTTGGGGTCCCATTTTCGAGCCCGTAAAGCCCAAACGGTTAATCGCAGATAGGGCGTAACCATGACTTTTTTTAGCCTCCGGCCTGTCATGAACAACTTTTGTGCTCGGCCGAAGCGGAAAACTCAAAGTCAAAAATTTTTCTCACACAGTAACTTTTCGATATCAGAATTTTCAAAAGTAAAACGCCCCCTGGTGGGTGAACGGGGTCCCGACTCAAAGATCCCTTCATCTTACCTCAAGTTACCTGTGTTCCATACATCTCAAGAAAGTTTCAAGTAAATCCGCCGAGGAATATTGTAATGCTAGCAGAATATAGTCATCCAGGCTCTTGCATATAGATAGCTGCATTCATTAGCTCCAACCAGGGAAGTTACTGCAAGGATGCTATTGCTTGTATGCGGCACAAACAAGCCTATAAAAATTCCTCAGTTGCGTTCACTCGAGACTGACCTCATTCAGTGCGCCACATGTATAGTAGCAGAGATAAACAAGAAAATTAATTTTAAAAAATTATTTGACGCCTGCGAAAAAAATGTATAATTTCTGGGCTAAGCTAATGTGGAATTGCAAATTTGAAATCGAAGTTTTAAGAAATTTGGGGAATGATGAGATTTGGCGATTGGGTAGATGATACAGCGGGTCTTCGACCTTAGTAGTGGTTTAAATTTTTTTATTGAAAATTCTCAATAATTGATCGCGAACTTGCGACCGACTTCATTTACTTATGCCTCTAAGCTGGTCTGCAACTTCATTGCCTTCATGGTTGAAGAACGAGCTCTTCTGATGTCTGCTTCATCATGACTTCGAGCATATCGTGTGGCCTAGCCAGCCGGCCCGGTCCCCGGGCCCGGGCCACGGGTTTGGCTGTCACTCGATATCCTAGAGTCTTGAGTCTGGGTGGGTTGAAGTAGACATTGTCATTTAAAATAACATGCTTATGTTGTTCTGTATGAATTACCCGTGTGTCATGTATGTTATATTAATTTATTTTAAAATTTGTATTTATTGAATTTGGGAATTTTATCCCGAAATTTCAATGTAATAAGGATCAATAAAGAATTGAATTGAATTGTCACCTAATACACATGCCATCAGAGGACGCGGAGCCGTATATGATAGCTATGCTATTACAAATTGCGAATCTCACGAAACCTGCATACTCCTAATATCAAACATATTTTCTAAAACGTTTGAATATTGAAATTATATGTTTACACATTTTCATATTGACCGCTTGTAGCCGCTGATGAAATTCACGCCGGCCCTACACACATCGTAGATAGCTTCGTCATTCCACCGGCATGCCCACGTCAGGGTCTGACTTTTATATCAGACTTCCAAATCGTCTATACATCCGCCATTTAACCGAATAATCCGATTTACTTATCATTTCTATTTATGCCTGCCGCTTCTGATATAATCATACATCCTTTACTATTACAATACGTCTTCTAATGATATTCAATGCAATATAACATTTCGACGTTCAAATATAGGTCATTATATAATCACAGGAAGCCATTCTACATCTATGTCAATAATATTTTGCCAGATAGCTTATTTGTGTACACATAGACCTGTGACGTTTTGCACATCGATTTACGGCTGTCGTTTGTAAAATGACGCTGAATGGTTAACATCGTTTAGGTTTCATAATGGTAACGTTTTATAAGGCGTCAAAAAATACTAAAAATCTACCGATCTAGTACACAGCTTTATCACTGCTTATAGGGACACTGACACAAACACACGTACTGACGTGCTGTGGGAATGACACGTAGGCAATACACATACGTAGATGGATACTGTTTGAATCGGGCTTAAATTTCGATGTTTAGAGGCTCACAGTGAGTAAACAGTGCAATTCTGATTAATATTATATACAATATTTATCAATGCAGCGTAGTACTTTTGATACAGAATGGTTTCACCGACAGTGAAAGTAAGTTGCAGTTGTTCAGATCCTTTCAGTAAGATCCAGTGTGAAAAAGAATATAATAATAAATATACCTGCAAAGCAGCGATAACGGGTTTCTGCCTTGCTGGATGAGGAGCGCCACCTAGGGGTCAGCTGATAACATGGCTATGTTGATTCACATGGGATACTACGCGAAAAGTGCTAATGTACCAAGGTTAGGGGATATGACACCGAGAATAACGAAGATACGGTACTTTTACCATGTTCAAGTGGCTGGTAATTTTCCGGTTAGCATACTACTGAATTACAATCGAAAAAACTGATGCTAGAATGAGTTTTCAACATTAACGCCCACTTGTGGTTAGAATAGGAACTAATTGTTAGGGATTTGTTGTATCTTATATCCAGGTACATGTATATCAATTTTCATAGAGACCCCTTTATCCGCTTAGTAGCTATCAATGAAAATGCATTTCCAGCAAAATGTAGGTGGCGCTCCTGGAGAACCATATAAGTTACCTACTGAAACCATACAGAAATACAAGTATCTCGGAAAGGGCTACTAACCACACATTGCAACCTCGATTCTATCGCCAACGGTTAAGGACCTAGGAGCAAAAATCGTTGTTTTCACATTCCCCTAGTGGCAGTTGTATGAACTAATCATGCAGGATGGCATATTACACACATGTCTTTGTACTTATACCAAGTTTTGTGATTTTCATAATAAACAGACCGCATAAAATGCGAAAAATGGACGCTGAAATCGATTTTTCAAAATTTACGCCCCCTAGTGGTTAAAATGGGAACTAATCATGAGGGGTTCGTTTCGTTTAGTTACCAGGTACATGTGTATCAATTTTTATAGAAATCCATTGCTACCCTTAGTCGATATAGATGAAAATGCGTATTCCAGCATATTATAGGTGGCGCTACTGGAGAACCATATGAGTTACATAGTTATACCATACATGAATAAAAGCGTCTTCGCATGGGCTACTGATCACTCGTTGCAACCACGATTCTATCTCCAACGGTTAAGGAGCTAGGAGCAAAAATCTCATTAAAAAATTTGGGGGCCCATTTTCGAGCCCGTAGAGCCCAAACGGTTAATCGCAGATAGGGCGTGCCATTGACTTTTTAAACCTCCGGGCTATCATGAACAACTTTCGTGCTCGCCCGAAGCTGAAAAGTCAAGGACAAAAAATTTTCTCACACAGTAACTTTTCGATGTCACAATTTTCAAATGTAAAACACCCCCTGGTGGGTGAACGGGGTCCCCATTCAAATATCCCTTCGACTTACCTCAAGGTACCTGTGTTCCGTACATCTCACGTAAGTTTCAAGTAAATCTGTTGAGCAATAATCTTGTTACTAGCGGAATTCGAAGTATTAAAGCCTATATATGATGCTCTAACTTGTGTTGCCGAAGCAATATATGATGCTCTTTAACATACGGCACAAACAAGGCCATAAAAATTCCTCAGTTGCGTTCAGTCGAGCAATGTCCTAATTCAACAATCGATTCGTAGAAGGAAAAGATAAAAATATCACTACTGCTTACGTGTTTACTACAGATCTAGAACAACACAGCTATATCGATATAAGGACACAGACACAAACACACGTATTTAGGAGCCGCTGTAGGAATGAAACATAGGCAATACACATACGTAGATGGATACTGTTTGAATCGGGCTTAAATTTCGATGTTTAGAGGCTCACAGTGAGTAAACAGTGCATTTCTGATTAATTAGGGTTTTCTGTTACATCACAGAAAACCCTATTGAGATTCGCGTGTTTCTTATTATTATTATTATTATTTTTTTTTTTCCACACTTTTTTTGTCAAAAGTACATAGGCTTTTTAACATTACCGCTGTTGCCGATACAATCCGTCTGATATCATTCAGCTCACTTCAATCTACAAATACTCCGTGCGAATTTTGAAGAATCAACGTTACAAAAGCACTGTCGGGCCGTAAACATCGAAAATTGAGCCCCATTCAAAGAGCCGACATGTTTTTCTAAGTCGTCTTTCCGAAATCTACCGCACGTTTCTTGTCACGTCGATTATCAATTCAAGCATAAATTAACAAATTTATTACCCAAAGATTGCACATTCTGTCGCTGTTTTTAAAAACTAATTTTAACAATAGCCCAATTTCCTCATCAAATCATATTACCGATACACAGGAAATTTACTACTTTAGATTTTAAAAGCACTGTCGAGTCGTAAACATCAACAAATCGACGTGTGTCACTACATCGTCGTTCCGGGGATCAGCTGCGAGTTACTCCTCATCATGAGAATCAAATCGAGTACAAATTAATTTATAACTACCAGTGATTTGGCTGCGGGCGTCAAGCAGTTAGTTAAGCAATACCTATTTTTCTTTACCGAATTAACCGTGTATTTACTAACATAAATCATAAGTGTACCGGGGAGTCGTAGGCCTAAACTAAACACGCCGAAGAGATATGGCGGAGAAAAGCTGTTATGTCGACGAGGTATCAAAATAAAAGAATATATTACTTTATTCGGCCGCGGGCTTCAACCTCTATATCAATACCATCAATACTCTATATTTCCTACAGTACATACCGATCATTGTCAAATCCACAAGGTATTTACTAAATACAAGTATATAACACACTCCTATCCGTATGCTGGACTCACACTTGACATTCGGAGTAAGCGTTCGCCGTGGGGGAAAGGAGATCATTCGCTGTGTCGCTTGAAGTGTTTATCGAGTTTTACGCGACCTTAAGGCTTTAGTATGGAGGCTGATAAGATAAAAAAACACAAATATGCAAATGAGGGCGACATTACGACAAAACTAAAATAACGCGAGAAAACGATGATTTTGATTTTGTCGCCCGCGACAATTCATTATTTTGGTTTTGTCACACGCGACAATTCAATATTTTGGTTTTATCGCCCGCGACAATTCATTATTTTGGTTTTATCGCTTGCGTCAATTCATTAGTTTGGTTTCGTCGCCCGAGACAATTCAATATTTTGGTTTTTTCGCCTGCAAAAATTCAATATTTTGGTTTTATCGCCCACGACAATTCATTACTTTGGTTTTATCGCCAGCGAGAATTCATTATTTTGGTTTTGTCGCCTGCGACAATTCTTCTTTTTGGTTTTATCGCCCGCAATAATTCATTATTTTGGTTTTATCGCCCGCTAAAATTCATTATTAGGCCAGCCGTAGGCTGAGCCTATTACTATACAAATGGAGCGAATTTAAATGACATGGTTTCCACACAAAAGGCTCTTTTGCTTGCCAAGTGAGGGCATATTCGAACAAATCACGTATTTAAGCGTAATCCATTCTCGGAATCGTAGCGAGCAGAATTTTGAAATAGGGTCTCATAAAAATGTTTTCTGCATTTTTCACGAAAGTTAAATCGAGAAAATTTCAATTTTTATCAGCCAATCAGGAAGTTGTGTCTTCCCTGTGATTGGTTTATCTGAAAATATCAGCAGCTGTTCACGTGAATTATCGCGATTTCATTACTGGCGCTTTTGCGCATGACGTCATGTATCAACACGCGACAATACTTCCGCGTTCGCTACGTGTTCGCTGATTGGCCCATTTACTGGGAAATTCCACAGAAGCCTAATGTGGTTTGTTACAAGCGCTGTGATTGGCCCGACCCAATTCTGGCATGGCTTTAGCTTAGTGGGTTCGAATCCCTTGACGGGTGAAGATGCTGGATCCTATCAATATCTATTGAAACAAATAAGTTTCCCGGTTGGGCAGCCGCGGATATCTACCGGAAGTGTTCCGGTTCGATATTTCGAGGTTTCTTTGAATTTTGGAGTGATATTGAAATCCGGTAAATACCAGCGGTAGATTGTGAAAACCCATTGCATGATATTTATATTACTTAATCAACGAAAAGCGTCGGGGCCGCGCCAGGAGTTTTCGTGATTCAAGTAGCGCAATAGCCTACTTCTTCGTGTTCGTCCACCTCAATTTTCACTCCGCCGATCTCTGACACGGCTCTGTCCCCGTCGGCGCTGTGATTGCACTTTCGTACCACCAAAATTTTTTATTTCTATATCAGGGAGGTCTGGAGAATAAAAAAGTCAAAATTTGGATATCACATAGGCCTGATTTCATCGATTAAGTCGACCATGGTCGTTACGTTTCCGTACTTATTACCACCTAAAACCGTCTGAACAATTTTGTCACAACCAACATTTCGTTTACAGAAATCAGGTGTTCACGTGAATCCGCGGTATCGTCTACTGTTTTACTTCCGGGTTTTATTTTAAGATTTAAAATTGTATTTCAAGATCGATTTCTATGAAGTCTTTAGTTGATTTGGTGTTTGGGAGGAATTTCTATTTGCTCTACAGAAAATTCATCCTTGACAATTGCGCAAGGTTCGCGAAAAAAAGGTTTTACCAAATCGGGTGTATGACCTTGATATGCTAATTAGCCATGTGCCCGAATTGCAAATTCAATCAAATTTTATTCTGCAAAAAAATGTTAAATACAATTCGCTTTCCGAGAGTTAATGGTATGCTGCATGGAACAAAGTTGTTTTGAGATGGGTCTTGAAGCTATTGAGGTCGAGAGATAACCATCTAGATAGTTCGTGAGAGTTCCAAAGTTTTGAAGACGCTATAAGGTAATGTCTTAATATTTGGTTTATACGTGTATCTATCCTAGACACATCTTCAGGCCAAAAACTGGCCCTGTCAGATTCAAGATGGCCGACTGGCAGCCATTGTTGTTCGCCAAAATCAGCACTTTTTACACATTTTTGAAGTTTTCGAGGGAAATTTTGAAGACACTTATATCAATAACCTTGATCATTCGTATATATTTGTATCCCCCGAGGGCCCATCGGCATGAGAAAAATTGAGTCGATCGGACTCAAGATGGCCGTACTGTGACCTTTTTTGTTCCCAAAAATGTCAATTTTTGCCTGAATTCTGAGTACTGTAGCTTTCTAATGGTGCGCCATGTTTCATTGCAATTTGTAATGGGTATTCTTTGGAAAGGGATCTTTTATATCCGAGAGGGTATTTTTGACCAGGCAATTATGACGCACTTGGCAGCCTTCTTGGGGTCATCAGTACTCATTCGTAGGTGGAAAAAAAGTTTTTCCACATCATAATTGATACTTAAGCATATTTTGCTACTATAATCAATTGGAAAGTTGTAGCTCATGACATGTTCTATGTTCGAGGTGAGTTTCAAGCTCATTGGTTTTTTTTATGGCCACCAGGGGGCGTTGAACAATACAATAACTTAGTATTTCTATATTACATTCGTTCCTGCTGTCTGTGTTAACACACGATTTTACTATGTAAATGATATTGAGCAGGGAGTGTATATTGATAAATATAACCCACAGATTACATCATTTATAAAAAGCAAATCTGACAGGCTGGCCATTGTGCCCCCTGGGGCTCTTGTTACAGTTTTGTCGCCCGCCACAATTCTTTTTTTGGTTTTGTCGCCCGCGACAATTCATTATTTTGGTTTTATATTTTTTTTTTGTCGCCCGCGACAATTTTCTTTTTTGGTTTTGTCGCCCGCGACAATTCAATATTTTGGTTTTGTCGCCCGCGACAATTCAATATTTTGGGTTATATCGCCCGCGACAATTCATTATTTTGGTTTTATCGCCCGCGACAATTCAATATTTTGGTTTTATCGCCCGCGATAATTCATTATTTTGGTTTTATCGCCCGTGACAATTCATTATTTTGGTTTTGTCGCCCGAGACAATTCATTACTTTGGTTTTATCGCCAGCGACAATTCATTATTTTGGTTTTGTCGCCCGCGACAATTCTTCTTTTTGGTTTTATCGCCTGCGACAATTCAATATTTTGGTTTTATCGCCCTCGATAATTCATTGTTTTGGTTTTGTCGCCTGAGACAATTCATTATTTTGATTTTATCGCCCGCTAAAATTCATTATTACGGTTTTATCGCCCGCGACAATTCATTATTTTGGTTTTTTCGCCCGCGACAATTCTTTTTTTGGTTTTGTAGCCCGGGACAATTCATTATTTTGGTTTTGTCGCCCGCAACAATTCATTAGTTTGGTTTTGTCGCCCGCGACAATTCATTATTTTGGTTTTATCGCCCGCGACAATTCATTATTTTGGTTTTGTCCCCCGGGACAACTCTTTTATTGGTTTTGTCGCCCGCGACAATTCTATTTTTCGTTTTATCGCCCGCGACAATTCATTATTTTGGTTTTATCGCCCGCGATAATTCAATATTTTGGTTTTATCGCCCGCGATAATTCATTATTTTGGTTTTATCGCCCGCGACAATTCATTACTTTGGTTTTATCACCAGCGCAGTTCATTATTTTGGTTTTGTCGCCCGCGACAATTCATTCTTTTGGTTTTATCGCCCGCGACAATTCATTATTTTGGTTTTATCGCCCGCGACAATTCATAATTTTGGTTTTGTCGCCCGCGACAATTCAATATTTTGGTTTTATCGCCTGCGACAATTCAATATTTTGGTTTTATCGCCAGCGATAATTCATTATTTTGGTTTTATCGCCCACTAAAATTCATTATTACGGTTTTATCGCCCGCGACAATTCATTAGTTTGGTTTTGTCGCCTGCGACAATTCAATATTTTGGTTTTATCGCCCGCGACAATTCATTATTTTGGTTTTATGGCCAGCGACAATTCAATATTTTGGTTTTATATTTTGTTTTTGTCGCCGCGACAAATATTTTGGTTTTATCGCCTGCGACAATTCAATATTTTGGTTTTATCGCCCGCGATAATTCATTATTTTGGTTTTGTCGCCTGAGACAATTCATTATTTCGGTTTTATCGCCCGCTAAAATTCATTATTACGGTTTTATCGCCCTCGACAATTCATTATTTTGGTTTTGTCGCCCGCAACAATTCTTTTTTTGGTTTTGTCGCCCGCAACAATTCATTAGTTTGGTTTTGGCGCCCGCGACAATTCAATATTTTGGTTTTGTCGCCCGCGACGATTCATTATTTTGGTTTTATCGCCCCCGACGATTCATTATTTTTGTTTTGTCGCCCAAGACAATTCATTATTTTGGTTTTATCGCCCGCGACAATTCATTATTTTGGTTTTATCGCCAGCGACAATTCATTATTTTGGTTTTATCGCCCGCGACAATTCATTATTTTGGTTTTATCGCCCGCGACAATTCATTATTTTGGTTTTATCGCCCGCGACAATTCATTATTTTGGTTTTATCGCCCGCGACAATTCACCATTTTGGTTTTGTTGCCCGCGACAATTCATTATTTTTGTTTTGTCGCCCTGACAATTGTTTTTTTGGTTTTGTCGCCCGCGACAATTCATTAGTTTGGTTTTGTCGCCCGCGACAATTCAATATTTTGGTTTTATCGCCCACGACAATTCATTACTTTGGTTTTATCTCCAGCGACGATTCATTAGTTTGGTTTTGTCGCCCGCGACAATTCAATATTTTGGTTTTATCGCCCACGACAATTCATTACTTTGGTTTTACCTCAAGCGACAATTCATTATTTTGGTTTTGACGCCCGCGACAATTCATTATTAGGCCAGCCGTAGGCTGAGCCTATTACTATACAAATGGAGCGAATTTAAATGACATGGTTTCCACACAAAAGGCTCTTTTGCTTGCCAAGTGAGGGCATATTCGAACAAATCACGTATTTAAGCGTAATCCATTCTCGGAATCGTAGCGAGCAGAATTTTGAAATAGGGTCTCATAAAAATGTTTTCTGCATTTTTCACGAAAGTTAAATCGGGAAAATTTCAATTTTTATCAGCCAATCAGGAAGTTGTGTCTTCCCTGTGATTGGTTTATCTGAAAATATCAGCAGCTGTTCACGTGAATTATCGCGATTTCATTACTGGCGCTTTTGCGCATGACGTCATGTATCAACACGCGACAATACTTCCGCGTTCGCTACGTGTTCGCTGATTGGCCCATTTACTGGGAAATTCCACAGAAGCCTAATGTGGTTTGTTACAAGCGCTGTGATTGGCCCGACCCGATTCTGGCATGGCTTTAGCTTAGTGGGTTCGAATCCCTTGACGGGTGAAGATGATGGATCCTATCAATATCTATTGAAACAAATAAGTTTCCCGGTTGGGCAGCCGCGGATATCTACCGGAAGTGTTCCGGTTCGATATTTCGAGGTTTCGAGGAATTTTGGAGTGATATTGAAATCCGGTAAATACCAGCGGTAGATTGTGAAAACCCATTGCATGATATTTGTATTACTTAATCAACGAAAAGCGTCGGGGCCGCGCCAGGAGTTTTCGTGATTCAAGTAGCGCAATAGCCTACTTCTTCGTGTTCGTCCACCTCAATTTTTATTCCGCCGATCTCTGACACGGCTCTGTCCCCGTCGGCGCTGTGATTGCACTTTCGTACCACCAACATTTTTTATTTCTATATCAGGGAGGTCTGGAGAATAAAAAAGTCAAAATTTGGATATCACATAGATAGGCCTGATTTCATCGAATAAGTCGACCATGGTCGTTACGTTTCCGTACTTATTACCACCTAAAACCGTCTGAACAATTTTGTCACAACCAACATTTCGTTTACAGATATCAGGGTTCACGTGAACCCGCGGTCGTCTACTGTTTTACTTCCGGGTTTTATTTTAAGATTTAAAATTGTATTTCAAGATCGATTTCTATGAAATCTTTAGTTGATTTGGTGTTTGGGAGGAATTTTTATTTGCTCTACAGAAAATTCATCCTTGACAATTGCGCAAGGTTCGCGAAAAAAATGGTTTTACCAAATCGGGTGTATGACCTTGATATGCTAATTAGCCATGTGCCCGAATTGCAAATTTAATCAAATTTTATTCTGCCAAAAAAATGTTAAATACAATTCGCTTTCCGAGAGTTAATGGTATGCTGCATGGAACAAAGTTGTTTTGAGATGGGTCTTGAAGCTATTGAGGTCGAGAGATAACCATCTAGATAGTTCGTGAGAGTTCCAAAGTTTTGAAGACGCTTCAAGGTAATGTCTTGATATTTGGTTTATACGTGTATCTACCCTAGACACATCTTCAGGCCAAAAACTGGCCCTGTAAGATTCAAGATGGCCGACTGGCAGCCATTGTTGTTCGCCAAAATCAGCACTTTTTACACATTTTTGAAGTTTTCGAGGGAAATTTTGAAGACACTTTTATCAATAACCTTGATCATTCATATATATTTGTTTCCCCCGAGGGCCCATCGGCATGAGAAAAATTGGGTCGATCGGACTCAAGATGGCCATCCTGTGACCTTTTTTGTTCCCAAAAATGTCAATTTTGGCCTGAATTCTGAGTACTGTAGCTTTCTAATGGTGTGCCATGTTTCATTGCAATTTGTAATGGGTACTCTTTGGAAAGGGATCTTTTATGTCCGAGAGGGTATTTTTGACCAGGCAATTATGACACACTTGGCGGCCATCTTGGAGTCATCAGTACTCATTCGTAGGTGGAAAAAAGTTTTTCCACATCATAATTGATACTTAAGCATATTTTGCAACTATAATCAATTGGAAAGTTGTAGCTCATGTTCTATGATCGAGGTGAGTTTCAAGCTCATTGGTTTTTGTTTATGGCCACCAGGGGGCGTTGAACAATACAATAACTTAGTATTTCTATATTACATTCGTACCTATGCATATTTTGCTATGACAATCGATTGGAAAGTTGTAGCTCATGACATGGTCTATGATCTTGGTGAGTTTCAAGCTCATTGGTTTTTGTATATGGCCACCAGGGGCGTTGAACGATACAATAACTTAGTATTTCTATATTACATTCATTCCTGCTGTCTGTGTTAACACACGATTTTACTATGTAAATGATATTGAGCAGGGAGTGTATATTGATAAATATAACCCACAGATTACATCATTTACAAAAAGCAAATCTGACAGGCTGGCCATTGTGCCCCTTGGGGCTCTTGTTTTGGTTTTATATTTCGTTTTTGTCGCCAGCGACAATTTTTTTTTTTTGGGCTGTCGCCCGCGTCAATTCATTAGTTTGGTTTTGTCGCCCGCGACGATTCAATATTTTGGTTTTATTGCCCGCAACAATTCATTAGTTTGGTTTTGTCGCCCACGACAATTCTTTTTCAGTCCACTTGGGACTTTAGTCCCAGCGGGTTATTGTGTTCACTTTTCGTCCGTCCGTCCATCCATAGACGGAATCCAATTATTTTGGGAAGTTTTAAAGACGCTTCAAGGTAATGTCTTGATATTTGGTTTATACATGTATCTACCCTACACACATTGTCATCCCAAAAACTGGCCCTGTCAGATTCAAGATGGCCGACTGGCAGCCATTGTTGTTTGCCAAAATCAGCACTTTTTAAACATTTTCGAAGTTTTCGAAGTTTTCAATTACCTTGATCTTTCGTTCATATTTGAATCTACCAAAGGCCCATCAGCATAAGAAAATTGGGTCGATCTGACTCAAGATGGCAGTCCTATGACCTTTTTAGTGCCCAAAAATGTCAATTTTGGCCAGAATTCTAGGTCCTGTAGCTTCCTACTGGTTTGCCATTTCTCATTGCAATTGCTGATGGGTATTCCTTAGAGAGGGATGTTTTATACCTGGGACAGGTATTTTTGATCAGCCAATTATGACGCAATTCAATATTTTGTTTTTGTCGTCCGCGACAATTCATTATTTTGGTTTTATCACTGCAACAATTCAATATTTTGATTTTAACGCCCGCGACAATTCATTATTGTGGTTTTATCGCCCGCGACAATTCATTATTTTTGTTTTGTCGCCCGTGACAATTCAATATTTTAAGTTTTGTCACCCGCAACAATTCATAATTTTGGTTTTGTCGCCCGTGGTTTTGTCGGAACATTAAGTTTTTTGGTCGAACAGTGTGTTACGGTCGTTTTGGAAATTTACTCGGTCTGATATGTTTTGGATTACTGTGTATGTCATTTGTCAGGACATTAAACAGAAGACGACTTAGGATACTACCTTGCGTGACTCCACTAGTTAGACCGTCTCATTCCAAGATGAGGCGTTCCGTTGATTTTGGTTACAAGTTTCCGTTCAGAGATAACTGTTGAGCCATTTGGGCGACCTATCATTGATACTGTTTCCTAATAGCCGGTTGAGTAATGGCTGATGTTGAGCCTTATCAAATGCTTTGTTGAAATCCACCGTTGAACAGGATTCTAAAACTGTGCAGAAAACCCGTTATGGCTGCTTTGCAGCTATATTATTATATACAGTATTTGTCAATGCAGCGTAGTACTTGTGATACCGAATGGTTTCACCGACAGTGAAAGTAAGTTGCAGTTGTTTATATCCTTTCAGTAAGATCCAGTGTGAAAAAGAATATAATAATAATAATAAATATAGCTGCATTTCTAAGTGATAATTTAAATGTAGAAAGACAAATAAATACAAACAAAACCTGATCATTTCAATGTTATTAAGAAATCATTAGTAAGTGTATGCAAACCAGCCTCTTTCATAACTGGACAGATTGTGATTTAAAAAGAGTTCATGATGTAATCTAGGCCGACTTATTATATAACCTTTGAAAAATCTAGGCATGGACATGTGTACTTTGCAATGTATCATCAATCATGTAATAAAGTTTTGGATTTGATGATATTGATTCGGTATATGCCACAGATTTTACCAATTACACTACCGTACATTCAATGAACATCGTCGACTATAAATATTTGATGAAACAAAATAATACTTGCCTTGGAGCTTGAATTCATACACCAGACTGTTCTAACTAAGAAATTAACTATGAAAATTAATTAAAAATGGCAACGACTATCCTCAAAATAAATGCAAATGGCGCCATGCATGCCTGCATGCTCATTTCCATTCCTTCGCTAGCCATTGTGAACGGTTCGAATCCCGTAAATACCTGATATTTTTTCGAAGTTGTTTTTCATTATTTCTATTTTTCTAAACTCAACAGCGAATGCAAAAACATATAATAACCTTTTTATTTATTTAGCCGAATGAAAATACAAACTTAAAAAACTTTCAATGATTGAATGGACACTCGTGTTTTTCTGTTCTGAAAATGAATCTTGTAATGAGTACAGTTATGGAAATATTCTTATTCCAAAAAATGGATTTTATGACAAAATATATTTTGCAAAAATGCAGATGTTCAGAATTTCGAACAAACATGGGAATAGTTTGGCCGAAGTGATCACGTGTATAATCACACGTGTCACAGATTGGACTTTCTGATGTTGTCACACAGTGTTATTCTAGGATATGTGTGATCCCAGCGGTCACACATGTGATCTGTGCTGTGGAGCACCTCACATGTGTGAATATCATCTCAATCACACATATGATCACCTGCTTTTCACACATTTGATGTGTTCCAAGACACAGATCACATGTTTTGTGTGTCTTTCACACAATTCACCCATGTGATGTGTGGTTTTCACACAAATAACATGTGTGAATTTTTTGTAAGGGTGACTGTGAATGTGATTTACTTGAAAATGAACATGAATATTACAAATGAGAATGCTAGATGACATATGTATCAATACATAAGTCTTGATCATTATACTATCCAAGATGGTTATTTGGTGGCCATCTTTGATTATAAAAATTTCGTTATTGGCCTATTGCTGTAAATTTAGATTGATTAAATGTGATGGTTATTTGCAGGCTGTTGATGCTGACTCTGGAACATTCGGTTCGACTGGTATTCAATATTCTTTAATAGGAAATGGCGCAGAAAAGTGAGTGAACATACTTTATTACATATACGGTGCTTACACAGCCAGTTACATTCACACGTAGAGTCGGCAATTCAGCACTTAGTAAGGCCAGTGTAGTAGTCACCCGGTGTGCCAATAGAGGGGAGTGTAATAAGTGTTGAGTGTATTGTACTACATGGATGCAAATACGCGGCTAGCTAAGCGCCAAATCTGCATTCACACTACAGAAAATACGCGGCCAGCTCAGTTCTGTACTGAGGTCGGGTTTTGGGCGCGGAATCGCATTCCGCGCTTAATAAGCCGCGTATATCAGTACAGAACTGAATAAGCTGAATAACTGAATAAGAACGGAATATCCATTACCATGTATGTATATTAATGAATCATGATGCAGTCGTGTGTGAATCTGTTTATGTATGCTTCATGGAGATCATGTCAAAAGACAGATTTTTGTGAAAACTTCTTGATTCAGTCAAGGGGAGACATGTTCACTTTTTCAATTACTTGGAGCACGGATCCTCAGAAATTCTGCCAAAAACTTCACGCTGAAGATAAGTATGCGTTTCCATTCATAAATTTTGAAAAAAAAATTCTCGATATTTTGCATGCTTATTCTACGGTAGAGCAAGCAAGGCCACATGGAAATTTTTTTTAGGTCGAAGTTTCAACTTTTAATCTCGAAATTTTGACTTAAACTCGAAATTTCAACTTTTTAACACATGTGCACACGCTAAGTTGTAGAATTCACACTATGGCACAACAAGACCATTTTTATCGTTCTCTCTTCAAGCCAGGTTTAGATAATGCCGAAATACGATACTGCCTTAGCAAGCACGATAAGGTCATTCTAAGTGACCGAACAATTCATCAAATGGGTGCAAAGTTAGGGCTATATAGATGCAAAAAAGCTATTCCAACATCGTTGATGTCACATTATTCATAATGGAACAAATTAATGTATCTGGTCAGTCACACATCGATGGATGCATTTGAAATGCATCCAAAATGGATAACGGGTGTCTCAGAGGTGTGCAAGATTATTGCTTCTGCTACTAGACTTAGAGGGTGTTGAGAAAGGAAAAACACAGACTACACCGATGCATGTATACTTGTTCTGGACTAATGCTCTCTGGCATATAGACGGATATGACAAATTGAAACCATTCGGTATTTGTATCCACGCATTGTATTACGCATCAAATTATATGGCTTGAGGCGTAAAACACGAACAACGACCCTCGCTTAATTGCAGAATATCTTATTGGAGTGATTGAAGCGAAAGGAGGCTGCCCTCAAAGTGTAAGAAGAGACGATGGAATTGAAAACACATTTGTAAAGCAAATCCAAATTTTCCTCCAGAGAAGTCACGAGAACAGGTGTGCAGGGCGATGCAGTTACTTGGAAGGCAAAAGCACGGTGAATCATAGGATAGAAAGTTGCTGGGGCATATTATGAAAAGAAGGAATTAACTTCAGGATAAATTTATTCAAACAGCTGAGTCATGATGGCTATTACTCAGGTGATTTCCTCAACAAGAATTTGTTACAGTTATGCGTCATGAGTATGGTACAGGCCAGTTTTTGGTTTTATTCTCCATTTAATCTAGAAATAGGCCAATGTATAATTGTATTGGTGTATCCAACGTTCTCAATAATTATTATTACCTGATTTTTTTCAGAATGACCTTGACTGTATAGTAAGAATCTGGAATAGTCATAGGATCAGAAATCCACAAAACAGAAATCATCCGGTCTTACATGCTCCTAAATGACCTGCACGACTTTCTTCAGTCCGCGTACAAGGAGGGACACAGTGCTGAAACCGTGCTGCTCCTCATCCAGAATGATATTCGGTGTATGGTTGATCAGCATGGTGCTGCACTCCTTGTTCTAATGCCTCAGTGCGGCATTCAATAACGTCAACCACGAAATCCTTATCGAACGCATGCGAATCTACCTCGTAGTTGCTCTCCAGTGGTTCAAGTCTTATTTAGCCAACCACTGTCAGCGGGTTGTGGTTGATGGCCACATGTCTGCCCTAAACAACTAAATTGTGGTTTCCCACAGGGGTCTGCGCTAGGCCCGATCCTATTTTGATTTACTTTCTACCCCTTGCTCATCTATTCTTGGATAGCTCAGTACACCGTCACGGATTTGCAGATGACAAGCAAGCCTACATTGCGCTCAGAGGTGTAAATGTCCGCAGTAAAATCGTTTGTTTGGATCAGACTCTCCTTAAAGTCCACCAGTGACTTCATCGTAATATGCTCATGTGCAATTCGGACAAGTTTGAGGCATTGTTGTTTGGAACACAGCAAACGCTGCTCTCGTTGGACATCCAGTTTATTCAGATATCCGGCTATAACATTCCGATTTCATCTGTTCCGATTCGCAATCTCGGTGTTATCTTCGACTCTCAGCTGTCTATAGACTCGCATGTAAAAAATGTAATCCGTTGTGCATCATTCCATCTTTGGGGTATTGGGTTAGTCCGACGTCAGCTGACTCCATCTGCTGCAAAATTACTAAGGCAGACTATGATTCTATATCGTTTGGATTATTGTAATGCATGTCTAGTTGGTATCATTGAATCATCGCTTCGAAAATTACAGCTCATTCAAAATCGGGCAGCACGTATGGTTACCCGTACCATAATCCGTGAACACATTACTCCGGTTCTTAAATCGCTGCACTTGCTGCCAGTTCGTGAGCGCATCATATTTAAAGTGTTGTTAACTGTGTTCAAATGCTTACATGGATTATCTCCGGTCTACCTCAGCAACTTTCTTAGAGAGTATCATCCACCTCGATCATTACGATATAGTTCTAGCAATCAACTACGTGTTCCACCGTATCGCCTTAAAACATTTGGCTACAAATCCTTTGGCCATTTGGCGCCGTGCCTCTGGAACTCTTTACCGAGTCATATTCGATCGATTCATGACCTCGCTCTGTTTAAGTCGGGTCTTTAAAACGTTTTTGTTCGATGTAGCATTTTTAGATTCATAGACACTAATTTGACTTCAAATTATGAGCTAGAAGTTTATGGTTAAATTAGGAATTTTATTGTTAATTCAAATTAATTAAAGTACATGTATAAGTATGAGTACGATCTAGTTTATTGAATTACGGACTATGTGTTAGTCAATCAGTAAACACGATCAGGTATTAATCAATGTTACAGAGAAAAAAGAATAAAGCAGTCTACAAATTTGGTAACATCTATATTATTGTAAACATAGCAAAGGAATTACTTGATGTGACATGTTGCCCATAACTTGGAAACCAAAACTATAACAATGCCAAAACGTGACAATCAGTATGCATCAGGAAATCTAAGGTCAGATCATTGAAGTCTTACTAGACTATCAGGACTACTACAGTATTATTACTAATGTACAGTTTTACAGATTTATGTATGAGTTGCCACCAAATATACTAGCAACAAATTGAAAATTGAAATATCAATATTCGAAATAGATATGTAACATCAAATTACATTAGGAACAATATCGCTAATTCCTTTTCATAGAAATTGATATGTGTTTGTGAGCCAGGAATTATAGCAGGATTTAAACGAAATCCATTACCCACACCTCGGACCTGAATCCCCATTAATTCCGATTGTAGTTGTCGTATTGTATCGGCAATACAGGTACACGACCACATGTGTGAGCAAATATGTGAAGCGAACGTGTATATTGTGGTAAGAACTACCAATTTCCAGACCCATGTCAGCTGAACCAGTACAATACCACATGAAACTTGACAATTGATTTTTGTCTAAACTTTTTATAAACTGTTTGAGATGCTTCAGAACATCTTCCTCTGCCTAGGTGCAGTTGTAATGGCACATCGAAGATATTTATGACATTTTCTGTTGTGATTTGTAACAGTTGGTTAATACTATTCAGCTCAGTTTCGACATCAAACCTACAATGATTCCATGCTTCAACAAAGCAATCTTTGATAAAGCTCGGCTCATGTAGTAGTTCTTTGCAGCCCAATTCAACAACAATTTGATGTAGGTTTCCAGGGTTTGGATGGGACTTGCAACTTTGGCTCGAAAGTGCGTCCAAGATATCATCCTCATTTAAGTTGCCATTTGTAAGAGCATTGTTAAGTGGAATTCTTTCATCATTTGTTATATATTGACAAAAAGTCCTTACAAACTATATCATCGGTAACTAAGTTTTCATTTCTTTTATATATACAATACTGAAAAAAAGTCTTGACTGGAAGATACTTTTGGCTTATCCAACCAAGAGCGATAATCTTACTGATAGCGCATCATAAACTTGGGCTTTTTGCAATAGTCAAACAGTGCTTGAAAGAGACTACGCCACGATGTAAACGTATGGTATATTTCCTTCAGGATACATTACGTTGGGCACATTTTAGAAGTTACCTTAGTTTGGGAACTATACCGCTAAACATTTTTTGGAGTACTCCGTACCGTATGGTGGCGCCGCCACAAGCCACATGACTCAATTTCTTCCTTAGCGCCGCCATTTTTGGTGCGGTTTCATAAATCATCTTACAGAATAGTATCTTGAATACTTTATCTCGATGATGCCGATAATGTGTTGATATTGTTCCTTGAAATTTTCATAAATTTTCGAATTGCAAAAATGTCTAAATTGCAGTCCAAATCATTTTAGGGAGCATCTCAAAATTTGGATTGTTACTTCAATAAGAATAACTTGCTGAAGGGGTCGGGGGATTAAGGCCTCCCACGGATTCATCACGACTGCTGAACTATCAATTTATTCTGGTGCAATAAAGATAACATTGAATTGAATTGCAGGTTCGAATATATATGTTACAAGCAGTAGATTTAACCGTCTGTTGGTATTTTAGATATATTTGATTTTGTTTATAAAGTCTATTAGAGTTTAATAGGTTTTCCACTTGTAATTTTGCTAATTTATTTTTCAATTAAGTTATGATCGAAATACACTCGTGAGAATGTTTTATCTTTGTGTGTGGTCTCTCATTAGAAAATCAATAGTTCGAACTTTGGCATGTGTCGAATCAAAGGGGGGTGGGGGATTTAAAACCAATTAGACAGTTATTCTAATTGACGGAACTATTGAAATTTTGAGATGCTCCCTTTCAGCATTTAGTGGTCATCTGTCCAGTTGTGATTGCACTAAGCCTAACCTAGGTCATTTACGCCCAGTGATCAACATGAAATATTGTAAACTTCTTGGCTGTACTAGATTGATTGCCAAGTCCTTTAGTGGTCCATACGTTACATCCGCTTTTTGTCCTCATATGATTAATAATACACGAATAATACAACATCTTAATAGACATGTAAATTCAGGCTTCTTCATTCCTTGCTGGAATAAAGTACGATTTGCTATTCCCAGTGGTATACTTATTCTCTATTTATTTTAGGTTCCACGTAAACACAATATCTGGCTTGATAACTGTTGCTAACTGCCCAACACCTGGGTCTGGTAACTGCATTGATTATGAACAAACTAGAACTTATTTGCTGAATTTTGTGGCAACTGATCATTCGGGCACCGGACAGACTGTATCAAAACCATTAGTGATCAATATACTTGATGCTAACGACAATACTCCACAATGTGAAATACCTAAATATGTGGGATTCATACGCGAACAAGAATCATTGCCGAATCCACCATTACAAGTTAAGGTAAGCATTCCAACCAATCAGGTGTAAATTACCAATATTACATGGTGTTTTATTTATTTTAAGGGTAAATAATGTTAGGTAATATGAAGATAATGATTTGGTGTGGTCATTATCATGGAATTGAGTTTACCCAGTTCTTATCAGCAGAAATTTACTTTCAAACACACATATCTTATTTCTACATTCGATGGAACCTTTAGGGATCACCAAGTTTAGTTATATTAACTAAAACCTCTTGCTAGTCCTCTTAACCCTTAACTTGCTGCAGGCGACTGTAGTCGACACACTGGGGAACTGCCGTAGGCGACTGTAGTCGACAGCGCAACCTATCTCGCAATATAAAGTTTGATTTTATGTCACAAGCGCCTCGCAGCGGGTTGAGTAGTAGTTCTTACTTTGACTTTAAATTACTGCTTGGTGAAGTTTCAATGCCCTATATACAATAGTTTGGAAGTTAGGAGGATCTAATGAGTTGTTTTCAGTAACATGCAAATTATCTGGCACACACAGGACTCAAACATCTCAGATTCAATCCGGTAACAAGAGGGTCCCTTACAAAAATCGGAAAATAATCACTTGTTGACAAGATCATTGTCGCTTTTGGGTAAAGCAATGTCAAAAAGTTTTTAGCTTAATTAGCCCATATCTCCCCCATATTCAAAGATAACAAAATCTTAGAATTAAATGACATCAATTTTTGGCAAAGTGGACAGTTTATGTATCTTTATACGAATAACAAACTACCTGATGTTTTCAAAAATTAATTCCCTCCATTTATGAATATGCGACGTACTGGATTGTGTAGCAACAGAAATATTACATATATGAACAGTTTAAATCATACTTAAAAAATCTTCTATAGAAATGAATGGACCCAAAATTTGGAGTAATTTATCACTTCATTTAACCCTGCCATCCATCAAAATCTTTAAAACACATTTAAAGGACAAGTTGCTATCTTCCTATTGATTAGATATACACAGATTTTTTGGTGACCCGCTTATGATTTTCTATGAATTTTGCAGTGACTTTTCAGATTTTTCAGACTTTTCAGTACATTTTTTGGTTTACCTTTGTCAGCAGTATGAGGTTAGCATTGAGTCGATTCATGTAGAATCGAGGTATGTTTTTTTATGTGAGCATTCTTTTGATTGGTTCTCGGGTTGAATAACGTATAATCGATGCAATTGAAGACATGACGAACCTCCCTTGATGACATGGTCAACTTCGTTTGAATTCGACGAAAAACTGTTCTTGCCGGGAAAATTCTTAGTTCTTGCGTATAAAATTGCAATGACCTCGATTGGGGGGGGCGTCGTCTCTACGAGCGAATGTGATTGGCTGTTTTGGGGATATACGGGGAATTCCGGCGCTACTAAAATAATTATGGGAAAGCCATTAATGGCGAACGTTTCATTGGACTAGGTGCCGTATATGTGCAAATTTTAAATGCTCATTGCTGGTGAGAATATAATTATTTCACATATCGCCATAGGTATTGTTTCATTTTGATACCCGGTGATTGTTTTGATTCAGATTGAAGTGAAGCAACCATTCACTACACAAGGCCTCCACGTGCGCGGGAGTGCACACACAAACACGCTCATACGGACTACTATATGGTGCTGTTGAACGCTGCTTAGCGCGTGCATGTTTGGTATGATAACAGGCTGAATAATCGTCGTAGCAGAAGATGAGCGCTGTGTTTTCTGTTTGACAGAATTTGTAATAAATTGTAATTTCTTGTGACCTGAAAATACTAAGCAGCAAACTATAGGTATAGGTCGAGGTCTGAATATTGTAATGGTAAATTCCAGGATTTAAAACGATCTAATACTACACCCCGCTGTTTTAGCTTCCGCAGCCATACATTGGGAGAGGTTTCGTTTTCAAGACTCAATATTCAGCCACCCTCTGATATGTGACGTCATATTAATTTTATTGGAATATTTTTCATACATTGAAAAAGTTTGAAAATATAGAATAGTTTTTCTTCTCTTTTTAGCCCACTTGGGACTTTAGTCTCAGTGGGCTATTGCGTTCACTTTTCGTCCGTCGTCCGTCCGTCCGTCCGTAGACGGAATCCAGTTATTTTGGGAAGTTATGAAGACGCTTCAAGGTAACGTCTTGATATTTGGGTTACACATGTATCTACCCTAGACACATCTTCAGCCCAAAAACTGGCCCTGTCAGAATCAAGATGGCCGACTGGCAGCCATTGTCGTTCGCCAAAATCAGGACTTTTTACGCATTTTTGAACTTTTTGAGGGAAATTTTGAAGACGCTTTGATCAATTACCTTGATCTTTCGGATATATGTGAATCCCCCCAGGGCCCATCAACATAACAAAAATTGGGTCGGTCGGACTCAAGATGGCCGTCCTATGACCTTTTTAGTGCCCAAAAATGTTAATTTTGGCCCGAATTCTGAGTCCTGTAGCTTCCTACTGGTTTGCCATTTTTCATTAAAATTTGTGATGGGTGTTCTTTGGAAAGGGATGTTTTGTACCTGAGACAGGTATTTTTCATCAGCCAATTATGACGCAATTGGGGGCCATCTTGGTGTCACCAGTACTCATTCGTAAGTGGGAAAAAGTTTTTCCACATTATATTGATACCTAAGCCAGGGATGATAATTTTCCGCCGATCGGCGGATTTCCGCCTTTTCAATCAATTTTTATCATTTCTCAGATCAATGCATATCCGTTGAAAAAATGGGGTGGGGGTTAGGACGATGACTGTGGTTTTCCAGCATTGTAAGGATAGATTGGCATGACCATAAAATCGTTTCCCGATCTATTTTTAAATGCGATCATTTAGCGGCATTTGTATACTAACAAAGTTTTCTCTGTCGGTTGGCGAGCGCGTGTCTGGATATATGTATATACATGTATCTACATTATTGATTTTTCACCGAGCGGTGGTCGTTTTTAATAGTACATGCTTGTGTTTTAAACACGTGTGCGTAGTGTGAAATTGCGATATAGAATCATGTGGAAAATTGTTGAGAGAGTTGGGACGATTGACCCCAGGACAATCGACCAAAAAGAATTTAAAAAAAACCTATGGAAGTGGGATTGGCTGGAGAAAATGGTTGATGGGATTCCTCTCGCTGACTTCGTGAGGAAGATAGACATACCGGGGAAAGCTTATTGTCTCTGGTGCCAAACAGAAATAAAATACGGAAGTAAGGGTCGAATTGCGCTTGAAAACCACGCTAAAACTCAGAAACACGTTGAAATCGTCAAAGAACGGAGATCTAATTACGTACTTCCAGGTAAGTAGGCCTACGTTCACATGCCACACAGGTTAATATTTGTAAATAAAATTAGACGATTTTCAAGTTTTTCTTAAATTGTAAAATCAAACCGAATAAAGAACTAGAATTTGCATTCACTTTCAGGTAGTTCGGGAGCCGATGTTGGTCGATCTTACGGGATCTGCCCAATATTCCAAAATCCAAATAATGAACAACAGGCCGTTACGACGACCGCTAAACCTAAAGTCCCAATATCGGACCGGGTCGTAAGCCAGGAGGCTTTAGTTCTTTCATATATTGCTGAAAACTCATTGCCGTTTTCTCAGTCTCCAAAATTGATTGAGTTGGCAAAAGCACTTGCCATGGATCGGGCAGCATTAAGCAAATTGTCTATGGGTCGTTTAGCGGCTTCATATAAGATGCGACTGGGTCTGGCGCAAACCACCGAAGAACAGTTAGCGGATGAACTCAGAAATACGTTCTATTCACTAAACATCGATGAGGCTACAAGCCAATCCACAAAAAAAGTTCTGTCGATCCTTGTCAGTTACTTTAGTGAGAAGGAGAGACAAGTTGTTGTCAGACATTTGGCCTCATGTAATCTTATTTCTACCACTAGCGCATCTGTTTATAGTGCTTTGGTTGAGGTTTTCCAGCAGCGTGATTTAGATTATAACCGATTAATGTCTGTCCTCCTCGACAGCTGTAACGTCATGAGAGGTAGTAAAACTGGCTTGGAGAAGTTAATAAAGGATAATTTGGCCCAGCATTTGCTTGACATCGACGGTGATTCGATACATCACACTCACAACGCCGCGAAACATTTCACAAAAGAATTTGATGGATTCATAGAGAAATTGATAACCGATATTGCAAGTGATTTGCATTTTTCTAAGGACGTAGAAAACTGGCTCCAAATTATCCTTGATCTCTTAGGCATTGGGTTTTCGATGCCCGAGCGGTACGTCGGAACCCGATGGCTATCGGTCCATGATGCGGCGTCAGACCTTATTCGCAAAATCGATGGATATACTCTGCTGTACTATGGATTTATACAGAAAGACAAAATCGTGTATTTGGCTCTATGTGTTGACATATATCGCAAATTTAACTTGTCTGAACCCACGAAAGATGAGATCAAAAAAATCTATGTTGCTGCTGCCGCCAAATGGAAAAATCTGACAGCGGAAGGAAAAGAAAGAAAGCTACGAATTATCGATAAACTCATCATTCAGCGTAAAAAGCTTAAGCTTTATGTGCATTTTTACACGGCGGTATTGCCAGTTCTAAAAAGATATGTACTCTTATTCCAAACTGTTGAAGAGCCATGTGTCCACAAGCTCAATGATGAGCAATGTCAATTATTCAGGGATTTCATTTCCCTTTGTGTTAAACCATCTGCAATTCCTGAATCGGATCGAAAGTTGTCTTCTCTGATAATCTCAGAAAACCTCCTGCCAACCACTGAGATGTTCATAGGCGAATCTGCATCCCAAATAATTGCGGGGGAAAATAAATCATCCCAGTTTGTCAAAGACTTTCATGATCGTGTCGAGAGGGCCTATCTCAATACCGCCCAGTACCTCGCTAAAAAAATGCCTATCGACAATAAACTTCTCCGGTATATCTCGGCAATAGACCCAAAATGCCAGCGACATGAAACGGCACTGAAATATATGAAAAAACTCCCACAATTAGTCGTCAATGTTCTGGCTAATGAAACGGAGATCAACTGTTATAAATTAGAAGTGCATAAATTCCACTCGGATTCCAGTCTGCCAGCAGCAGTTGATAAAGATGGAAAGCAAGTTAGAATCGATTCCTGGTGGGCTGCTGTACATGATTTGGGCAAATATCCATACCTCTGTCGCATGGTATTTGCTTTACTTAGCTGTTTCAGTTGCCCAGTTGTCGAGAGCTCGTTTAGCATTATGGGCGAAATTCTGAACAGCACAACCAATAGACTTCATGTCAAATCTTTCAGCGCAATCCAGAGTGTGAAATACGGATTAGGCAAAACGTCAGCTGTAGACTTTTTCAAAAGAGAAGATATTCTTCATGACCCTGTGTGTCCAAATCTCGTTAAAAATATGAACACTGCAGCTAAACGATACAAGGATGAATTGCAGGGTGAAAAAGATAAGAAAGCGGCTCGTATGGAGGAACTTCAGGCTAAAGAGGTTAAGAAAGTTTCAAAACGCAAAGCCCGCGAACAGTGCATCTCAGCTGCAAAGAAAGCCCGAGAGGCACATGTATCTGCTATGCGTGCAAAACAACGACAAGCTAAAAGACATAAGCAGATGGAACTTGTAAGACTATTAAAAAAGAAGTAATCTCTGGCTTGTCCACTATTGGAAAAACATTTATGTGTTTTGTTAAATAAAATGATGCCGACTGACTGTACTGACTATGTACATGTAGTATGTTTAGATTGGTAATGATGTGTACATGTGTTTTATAGAATATTTTTCCAAACCTTACTTCGTTAGAAAATTCATAAGATAACCCACTGTTCTATTTAAGTTTTTTTTATGGAAATCTAGCTTGTTGTGATATCAGTTTATTAAAAATTAGTGCTTTAATGATGCATGCTGGAAAATAAAGTCTAATTCAATTATCTATTGCGTGGGCAAGTGATCGTCGCTTTCAAGAAGATTGATCAATGTGGGATTCGAACCTACTAGTTACATTATAGTTGTCTCTGCATCAATTATGTCCCTGCCGTCTTGGAACTAGCAGTGTGTTGTGTAAAACATGGACGATGTTGTTTGATTTTTTGGCTTTGCTGAGTGAAATTTCAATCGGAAAACTGCTGAAAAACGATCTGAGATGATGTGAAAATCAAAAATTTTCTGGGGGAGGGCCCCCAGACCCCCCGTAATTACTTCGCGCCTACGGCGCTCGTTTCCGCCTTTTCAATAATGGTCTGTTATCATCCCTGCTAAGCGTATTTTGCTACCACAATCAATTAGAAAGTTGTAGCTCATAACGTATTCTATGATTGTGGTGAGTTTCAAGGTAATTGGATTTCGTACATGGCCACCAGGAGGCGTTGAATAATACAATATCTTAGCATTTCTTTATTATATTCGTACCTATGAATATTTTGTAACCACAATCAATTGGAAAGTTGTAGCTCATGACATCATCTATGATTGTTGCGAGTTTTAAGGACATAAGTTTTTCTATATGGTCACCAGGGGGCGTTGAATAGTAGAATAACTTAGTATTTCCTTATTATATTGGTACCTAGGCATATTTTGTTACCATGATCAATTGCAAATTTGTAGTTCATGACATGTTCTATGATTGTGGTGAGTTTCGAGGTCACTGGGTTTTGAATATGGTCACCAGGGGCATCGAATAGTAGAATGACTTAGTATTTCCATATTAAATTGGTTAGGAGGCATATTTTGTTATCACAATCAATTACAAAATCGTAGCTGCTGACATGTTCTATGATTGTGGTGAGTTTTAAGGTCATTGGTTTTTGTAAATGGTCACCAGGGGGCATTGAATATTGAAATTGTTAGATTGTTAAGCATTTGAAACCACTTCCCAAGTGGGCATGGTGTCCCTGGACCCCTAGTTCTAATGTAATCTTTTTTGGGGTGGTATATCCTACAACCTATGCTTTTTTTGACGCCTTATAAAACGTTACCATTATGAAACCTAAACAATGCTAACCATTCAGCGTCATTTTACAAACGACAGCCGTAAATCGATGTGCAAAGCGTCACAGGTTTATGTGTACACAAACAAGCTATCTGGCAAAATATTATTGACATTGATGTAGAATGGCTTCCTGTGATTATATAATGACCTATATTTGAACGTCGAAATGTTATATTGCATTGAATATCATTAGAAGACGTATTGTAATAGTAAAGGATGTATGATTATATCAGAAGCGGCAGGCATAAATAGAAATGATAAGTAAATCGGATTATTCGGTTAAATGGCGGATGTATACACGATGCGGAAGTCTGATATAAAAGTCAGACCCTGACGTGGGCATGCCGGTGGAATGACGAAGCTATCTACGATGTGTGTAGGGCCGGCGTAAATTTCACAGCGGCTACAAGCGGTTAATATGAAAATGTGTAAACATATAATTTCAATATTCAATCGTTTGTGAAAATATGTTTGATATTAGGAGTATGCAAGTTTCGTGAGATTAGCAATTTATAATAGCATAGCTGTCATATACGGCTCCGTGTCCTCTGATGGCATGTGTATTAGGTGACAATTCAATTCAATTCTTTATTGATCCTTATTACATTGAAATTCCGGGATAAAATTCCCAAATTCAATAAATACAAATTTTAAAATAAATTAATACAACATACATGACACACGGGTAATTCATACAGAACAACATAAGCATGTTATTTTAAATGACAATGTCTACTTCAACCCACCCAGACTCAAGACTCTAGGAAATCGAGTGACAGCCAAACGCGTGGCCCGGGACCGGGCCGGCTGGCTAGGCCACACGATATGCTCGAAGTCATAATGAAGCAGACATCAGAAGAGCTCTTTCTTCATCCATGGAGGCAATGAAGTTGCAGACCAGCTTAGAGGCATAAGTAAATGAAGTCGGTCGCAAGTTCGCGATCAATTATTGAGAATTTTCAATAAAAAAATTTAAACCACTACTAGAGTCGAAGACCTGTATCATCTATCCAATCGCCAAATCTCATCATTCCCCAAATTTCTTAAAACTTTGATTTCAAATTTGCAATTCCACATTAGCTTAGCCCAGAAATTCTACATTTTTTTCCCAGGCGTCAAATAATTTTCTAAAATTAATTTTCTTGTTATATCTTCCTCTATGATAAATTATTTTGATTTATACATGATTTGTGTAAAAAACATCATGATTTATGAATTGTATATTATTTGTTATAAATTGCTATAATTTTCAGAAAATAAATTATAACAATAAAAAGACCCCCCTAGATAGCCAGAATACTCACAATTTTGTGTTACATTGTGAATATTCATAAATAAAGACACTGTAGATTACTATATCCATTATTAAAACCTTCATTATGCTTCTTATTACAGTCTAATTGTATGAATCTTTATCAAAATCCAAAAATTTCAAATTTATGAGGCGTTTTTGAGGTAAAAATTCTTCAAAATGTCAGAATTTGAAATTACTTCGGCGTTAAGATTCTCGAGTATCGGCAGTTGCCGTGCGTTAAGAACTACCGCTCCATGTGCTGCGAGGCGCTTGTGACATAAAAACAAACTTAAAATGGGCGATAGGTCGGGCTGTCAACTACAGTCGCCTGCGGCAGTTCCCCAGTGTGTCGACTACAGTCACCTGCGCCAAGCTAAGAGTTAAAGATTAAGTGTAGCCTATTCGTAAAAATTTTTATTATGATCTCAATCAATAGATAACTTGCCCATAAACCAATAAAAAATGTTATTTTTAGTAAACACTGAACTTGAATAAATACATGGGTTTGAAAAATGAATAACTGGTGGTGTGCGAATTTTCTGAATGCGCACTGCCTATTTGCCATGCGTGTGACGTCATACAGACTATATAGCTGTGAATACAACATGGACTGTACACACACATAGTGAAAGTTTTATTGGGTTTTTACTATTCAATGCTAACCAAATTCATGGTGAAGCATTGGTATTATCATTATTTTCATCAGAACTGTAATCATTTAAATATGATCAAGATATGACCAATTTTTTAACCTTCAATCGGCACAGTAGCTGGCAAGATTAACACGACTACTAAGACGATCAGTACAGTTACCCACACCTTTAAGAGACATAAACCACATGTTGATGAATGTACTATGCAATAAAGCTGCTCTTTTGAGATAAATGGGGGTAAAACTTTGAATACCACATGAATATTAACATGAAACTAGAAGTTTGTGCTGACTTGAATTCAGCACATAGACCCGATATATTTCAGTAATTCACAACTCATAACAACTAAAATTAGATTACCCTTATATGAAGTGGCTGGGATCGAGGGGCTGTGTGTGTGTCCATGGATTACCCTTATATAAAGTGGCTGGGATCGAGGGGCTGGGTGTTTGCCTGGATTACCCTCATTTAAAGTGGCTGGGATTGAGGGGCTGTGTGGTGTGCGTGGATTACCCTTTATAGTTACAAAGTGGAGGGTGGGATCGAGGGGCTGTGTCTCTGCTTGAAAGGTTATCTTCCCTTCAACAATTCAAAATCATCGGAATTGTGGACAAGTAGAATTGGTCGGCAATTTAAAATCGGAATTGTTGGAAAGTGGAATTGGTCGGCAATTTGAAACCGAACCACTCACTTCATTAAAGAAAATCCTCCACAATGGAACTATATTGAACTATTATGGAGTTGAACCGGAATAATTATTGTGTATATAAATGTGACTTGACTTATCGTCAAAAACAAAAGCTATTTGGGCGACACTTGATTTTGATGATGTACAGTGCTCTGAGTAGTTCCTTTTATCCACTGAAGTGAGGTTTTATTTATTGGCAATTAAGAGCTGCCAATGTAAGATTAGCTAAAGATGAAATATGTTAATATATCTGTAGCTGCTTAATATCATAAACTTTTTTATTTTTTAGGCAGTTGACTTAGATAGTGAAAGAGATGGCAACAATCGCATTCGTTACACTATAGATGGTGGTAATGGAAAAAATCTATTCCAGATTTCTGAAACATCTGGCCTGATATCTGCTAAACTTCCAATTGATTTTGAGAGTACCCCAGGTGGACTAGGAGTGTAAGTATAAGTCTGAGATTAAAAAGTTGCGCTTTTGTCTATACATGCTATCCTAGTTAAACCCTTTTTACATCTTTAGAAAGTTTTTTCGTAAACTTTAATTCTTAAAGTATAGTCAAACCCTCTTAAAATGGAGCTGATGGGAACAACAATTTAGAAGATAGGCTACATTAATCTGACTTAAAAATATCACCAATTTTTGTTACATGTATTCTCAGTAGGTTTTGAATGATCTGTGCCAGGAAAATGCGCTAAGATCAATAATGTCCTGACAATGTTCATCTACAACGGCTGATTCCTAAACTAATCAAACTGGCATATGCATGAATTTGAATAATTGGGCTCGAGCCTTATTTGTGACTATGTCTTACCACAATATAAGATATCTGTGAAACCTTTATATGCCACATGCAAATTTGCTACAGATACATTAGGAACATTTTTTGTAGGTATCATTTGACGATAAAAGTCAGCGATGCTGAACCGAAGTCTGACACATGTCAAGTTATCATTAATGTTCAGGTTTGTACTTCTAACGCTGTATCACTTTTGGATTATGATGATGATAAACATTTTTAGGCCCCGGCTCAACTTTAGTTGAGAGGGGGCATATAGATTTACCCCTGTACGCCGCCGCAAGTGACGTTAACAGCCTAGAGGCCTCAATTGTTGACCAATTGTTTTCAAAATTCACTTGGGCCAGTACCCAATCGATTCAAATTATGGCCACCAGGGGGCAGACATGAAAAACGATGTTAACAGCCTAGAGGCCACAATTGTTGACCGATTCATTTCAAACTTGGTACACAAGTGGGGTATCACTTGGATGATTAACCCTATTTAAAATCGGGTCGAAAGCCTAGAGTGACAATTGGTGACCGCTTCATTTCAAACTTGGTAGACAAGTTGGACATCACCTGAGCCAGAACCCTATTTAAAATTGGGTCGATTTGATTCAAATTATGGCCACGAGGGGGCTGACGTGAAAAATGATGTTAACAGCCTAGATGCCGCAATTTTTGACCAATTGTTTTCAAACTTGGTACACAAGTAGGAAATCACTTGGGCCAGAACCCAATCGATTCAAATTATGGCCACCAGGGGGCCAACATGAAAAGCGACGTTAACAGCCTAGAGGCTGCAATTGGTGACCGATTCATTTCAAACTTGGTACACAAGTAGGGTATCACCTGGCCTCGAATCCTATTTAAAATTGTCTCGATTCGATTCGAATAATGGCCACCCGGGGGCCGAGATGAAAAATTACGTTAATAGCCAAGAGGCCGCAATTGTTGACTGATTAATTTCAAACTTGGTACACAAGTAGGGTATCACTTGGGCCAGAACCCTATTTAAAATCGAGTCGATTCGATTCAAAATACTAGAGGCCGCAATTGTTGACCGATTCAAATTATGGCCATCAGGGGAAAACAGCCTAGGGGCTGCAACTGTTGATAAATTATTATGGACATTCACTTTAGCGACGTCCATTATCACATATGAAACTTTCTTCCTTTGGTACAAAATAATTTCCAAACGAAGATTTTCTAAGGGTCATACGCTACAAACTTTTCAATTACCATTAAGCTATATCGCTTATAGTTTTCCCTCTATGAAGCTTCAAAGTTACAACTGATTTTCCTACTTTATAGTAAAAAATGATGGGCACTTGTGAGTGTTTTTCTCTAATCACACATGGGCTCTGAAAATAAGTATTAGGGCCTAATAGTATAAAGAAAAACCACAGTCTGTCAAAATGACCCTTACAGTTGTACATCGTTCATAAGAATCTTGTAGACGAAAGTGCCGAAATTGTATAATAGACTTCTGTATAATCCAAATCTTGATTGATATTAATATCTTAGCTGGGACATGCTGGAAAACATCGTAATAAGTTTGGTCTTCAACAGGATCACATTAATGAGGCAGAAAATGAAATTCATTTTCAGCATAAATGAAAATCGTACATTAAGACAAATATTGACCTTAAGTTTGGTTTGTGGTCCTCCCAACCAACATCATCATTGAACAGTAACCACTTGATTACCTTACCACAGTATAATCTGCCAATCCTTCAAGGCCCATGGGACTCTTGTTTGTGCATATACGAAAGTCCCTGAACGTGTAACCTTGAAAAGACTTGGTTCCTATTTCATCCCAATTTTCATGGGCTACAAAACCAAGCCAGCTTTCAGTACAACCATGTCAGCAAGCCCATTTTTAGAATTTCTTTCTTGTTCATGATGAGGAATTTGACAGTCTGTTCTTGTTATTAATGGAATGGTGGCAGCCTCTGTCAAGCATTAATTAAGAAGTCTGTGATGTGATATTTATTTTCAATTGAAATAAGTTCCTATAAGTTGAAAAGGTTTCCATTGGATAACGTATTCTACTGTCATTGAATTTACTGACTTTCTTCCAGGATGTCAATGATCATCGACCAAATTTTATTCCATCGAATGTCTATGTGAAGGATATCTCAGAAAACACTCCTGGGAAAACATTTATTTTAAATGTAACTGCTACAGATTTAGATCCTCCTCGGTCTTCTAATGGTGATGTCAGCTACCGTATTGAATCGGGCTCGTTAGGGAAATTTGTTATAGATCAGAAGTCAGGGGAAATTCGCACTGCAAATGAAGCTACATTTGATTATGATTCAAGGAAGCAATATATCCTCACTGTAAGTAGCTAAGTTGACTTTCCTTAAGCTTAGTGTACATCGACAAACGACTGGAGACAACTAGTTGCTAGTGAGCCAGTACCCCTTGCACATCGAAAAATCAAATGAAAGCCGGTCTCTAGGTCCATAGTGCATAGATACACAGCAACTGAGATATGTAATCTAGCAAATGTTCTTGAGGGCATCTCAAGTCACGTGACAAGTTGCTTTGTTTTAGTCAGTTGCTACCATGTGTTGTTGATTATGAAGCTATCAACTGGTATAACAACTAGTTGCTCAAAAGTAGTTCATAAGCAACTGGCTAGAACTGGAGATAGATGGACACTAACTAGTCGTAAGCTCACTGGCAACTAGTTTTCTCCAATCGCAGTGTCAATGTATACTAGGCTTAAGTTCAGCAACCATGTCGGTCAATGATACCTCATGTTGTAATTTCTATACATAGGTGATTGGTTCTGATGCAGGTCAACCACAACTTAGTGCAACAGCTAAAGTTACTATCAACATTCTGGATGTAAACAATAAAAATCCGTACTTTGAAAAGTCGGTTGTCAGGGTGCGCATTTATGAAAGTGAGTAAAATTTTTGTGACAAATTTTTAAGATCTTGTCAGCTATAGGGAATAATAGGAAATGAATAGATGGTTATGGGGATCATAATTCTCCAACCAAAGTCGAAAATATGACCTTTCCGTTCAAAAAGATCGTTCTCCAGATCAGTGTAAATCCAGTGAAAAATAGGGGGTTAGGGTGTTGACAGTCTACTTGACTTGAAAGGGAGCATTTGTGATAACGATTGTACCAGTGAACCATAAAAGCATTCATAGGCTGGATGATTCGCTTTCACTTCTATACGTCCCTATTCAGCCTGTGAACAGCTTCAAAACAACTGTTGATGCGTGGATGCAAAACTTGTACCCCATGGACTGCTTTATTAACCAACTTATTTAGCCTGTCATGGGGACTGTATCTGGTGGTCATGGTAAGAAGGATACTTACCGACATTATTTTTGATAGTATGAATAAAACATGCACCATCATTTAAATTTAAGAAAGTCCATAGGCTTATTATGAATTTTTTTTCGATTGCAATTCTTGTTATGTCATCTTTCTTTGCAAGTAAATCTAAAAGTATGTATGATTTTTGTTTTTAAGTGTAAAAGTATCATAAATGATGTATTAAACCAGATATTGCATTTTATTGTGTCAGAAGAAATTTCTTCCATTTACACAACTTAACATTAGATGTATGGCCATCTGACTGGCTTACCTGTGAAGGAATATATCATCAATCAAAACCAACTTTCAATAAAACAATTACTGATACTTGTTATAAGTTAAAATCAGAAGTTTTAGGTCTCAACATCGACCTGGACTTATAAGGCGTGTACACTTACTTATATGCCAGTTTTTACAGTAGTATACTTCTTAGTTCAGGCATTTTAACGATTTAGGCAGACCTCATTATTACTGCTTTGCTTCCATGTATATTTACTCTGCTTTCAGACGCCACGGTTAACACAAACCTGATTAATGTGACCGCTAAAGATCTTGATTCTGGAGCTGTCATACGTTATTCAATTGAGCCAACAAGTGCATACAATAAAGGTGGAGATTTGGTTGATCCAAACAGCTATGATTACAAGGTATGCTCAAAGCAAGCTCTGCTCAGGTAAAAGGATATTACATGTGCCTGTCAGATTGAAAGAAAATTGCTCTCTGTTGTAGAATCTGTTTAAAATTGATGACATAACAGGACAGATTTCCACAAATAGTCGGTTGAACTACGATAAAGCAGTTGAAGTTTATTTACAAGTTCAAGCACAGGATAAAAATGTTACCCAACAAACAGGAACAGGTAAAGTAGATTTTCGTGAATGTTCTATTTCTAAAAGTTTTTACCTTGGCCATAGGACACGTGAGATGTTACCATTGTTTCACCGTACATTCCTTGGTCCATTCCTGCTGTATTGGGTATTATCAGCCCTTTCGATACTGAATTAAGATATATTGAGCGATATCCACATACTGAATTACATTAATGTGGTAATCACTGATTGATGCCCAACTTATAAACAATTGTCTTCCTAGCCCAGTATTGAAACAATTTAATTAGGGTTTCTGCTGCTTTCGCAGAAACCCTCTTGTAATTCTGTTGATGATTATTATTATAAATTTTCCACTTTCCAGCCAAAAATTTTCATAAAATGTTTCTCTCAGATTCAACTACTAACAGCTTATAAACAAAATTTTCAATTCTGTCAGAAATATGACTCGGTGCCTGACCATTTCGTATTTGCATATAGTAATTTACTATGAATTAATCCCGCGTAATTACCGGGTCTAAACAGTGACAAGAATAATGCAAAGAATTGTCATCCATTGATAATAGTGCACCTCGAAAAGCCTAAAATTACCGGAGGACCTTGAGTGTCAACTCAACCGTAAATCACGGATTCGGACTCACAATAATCCGGACAGGTCAATTCTCGCTATCTGATGCATATATGAGCGATTCAAAAAGCTGCCATTTTGTTTTGGCAAATCATGTAATCGGACTGATATAAGTCCCGATCCGTTATTTCTCGTTTCTGTTTCATCTATCACCGCCATTTTGTACCACCAGTATATCTTCCGTTTGGCAGATGAACTCAACATTCAAAGACGTCGACGCAGTTGACGCCACATCATGTTTGAATCCTGACAATGCAATAATTGTGTTACCTATAATTCCCTCTTTGGGATTGAAGTAAATTAATGTTCATTGAGTATACGTTGGTTTTCAAAGTTGTTATAGTCCAAACATATCTGCAATATGTAAACCTGTCACTGATAAATGAAAACAGAAACAACTTAAAAAATCTGTTAAAAATCGATGTTTACTTCTGAATGCAAATTCCTCACTGAACAAATTGATGCATTAAGGTAGATCAACCTAGTATTAACGAAATTATGGATCAAAACGCAAAAGGAGAGCATGTGCGACAGACTAGTTCATTCAACTGCCACCAGAGGACTTTGAAAGAACCATGTCTTCGGTTGGGTAGCCATTTTGGAACATCACTACTTTTTACGTGGTAGCCCCTGTAGCCTATGTAGCTGGATCCACATATCCAGCATATTGTTGACCCAGGTTGCGCTTCTTGGAAATAAGTCATATGTTATGGACTTATGCGAATTATTTAGATGACGCTTCTCAGTGCGATATATGAACCAGTTAGGCAGAAACCTGTTTGAAATTAGTATTATCTGAAATCATCATTCGGATGATTAATTTTCACTTTAATGAACGTACGCCTTAATGAAAAAGGTCCACAGAAATTCATTTGTCTTTAGAATATTATAATTATCATGATAAATATATTTAGATACAGTAAATGACATCACGCCGATTTAGCAGTTAAAATAAATGATTACGGGCATGAATACACCGTCCATGCGCCTTTATGTAGCGCCTTTTTCAACTGCGTTGATCATTGATTGTGTCATGGCAGCTTTGTATGGTATCCATATGAAGTCTAAGGTGAGTAGCAGCAATTGGTGTGTATAGTTTATTCCTCATGAATTCATGGAGGGCCTCTTGATAATGTGAATGGGCGTTCATAACATTGAGAATTACTGCTGTGGTCCATCAAAGCCTACGGTACCCATGAGCATCCCCTGGATTTCTTTTGGGGGAGTTCGTTATGAGGGAAAGAAAAGAGGGTTTTTGAAAATTTGGTGCAAGACGCGTTCTGGTGCAATATGAGGCCATCAGATCACGGACCAATTTTCCTGTCGGCAGCTTTTACTATTGAGAGACCAGCGCTTATTCCTCGCTTGCTGTCCTTTGTGCATCCTTAATGCATACTGAACACAGAGAGGCGTATTTTGGAAGGTTTTGATTTTCAATGTAATGTAGTCAAGTCGACACCGATGATTAAATTGAACAGCAAATTTATATCATATTGTTTTCAGAAACCTTTTCAGAAATATCTCGAATCAAACAATTGAAATACAAGACTGTGAAATTTAAACTCACATTCTATACACAACATAAACAAATACAATAGGTAGACTGGTTCCCATTTACTTTGAATGTATCGATTTTGTTTTAGCTAATTCAGCAAATGCAGACCAAATGCAGACCAAATCGTCGACGTTTGAAGATTCAGAAAAGGGGATTCGTTCGAACTACCCTAGGGATGCCCATGGTACCAGTGTACCCGTATATTGTGTCGAAAATTCCAGATTGGTACACTTCTTAGTTTTTAGCAAACCTATAGTTTGCTTTTGCTATCACTAGCCAGTGACGTCATGCTCCCAATTCATTTCCAGTAAAACAGGGGGCATACTTTTTATGGTCTTGAGATTTGATTATTTCATCAGAGGTATCTTTATAGTCATATAGTATCTATTACGATCTGAAAATTTTATATATTTCATGAACTAGTGTTTTTATGAAATAATCGAAATATGCCAAAATTGAAGCAAATAGCTGTTCTTTTTGTATACACGCGTTTCTGTGAAATCAAAATAGACCCGCACTGCTAGTACTATGAAGTTTTGGGTGTTGTTTAAACATTTCCCATAATTTTCGCTGAAAAAAACATCTAGATTTACTCCCAGGTCTGTCTAAATGCAGGGGTCTCGCTCGCACCTATTGTTTCTTGGATATATCCAAGAAATATGGTAGCCTATTAGATACATTTTCAAAATTCATGTGTGGACGGAATGCGCTGAATGCTGAATTCTGTTTTTAAATTCGAATCAACCGAGATCGAGGTTAATTTTTATTTCATAATATTCCAGTTGCAATGTTGACATTTTGTTTCAACAGATCAATAGTTTCGAGTTTCTTTGATTACATTTGTGAATGACCCTGATGCGTCTCCGTACACTAGAGGCATCCGGGCATTTCCTGGTTTATTCACGGGTGTACACGGTATTTCTGCTCATTGAAGGTAAGATATTTTATGAATAATTATTGTCTATATGCCCCGAATAATTTCTACTACAGCAAGATGTTAGTACGGAATGGACACTGAACGGACAGAATATCAAAACCTCCGTTTATATGTCTATTACATTGTGATTTCAATTCAATGCAATCTAATTTTCACTTTATTGATCTTAAACACTGTTTTATAGATACCGGTACACCGAGAATGAACCACCACATCGACTCATCTAAGCAGGAAATTATCAATTTTTTTTCGAAAAACATATTTCAACTAATATTGCAAGACTAAAATTTCTTGCCATGTTTTGATCTTTAACTGTGGTTTTTTCCTGAAATTCTCAGTATATAGGAAACTATTAATGCTGAATCCTACCTTCATTACTTTTCTTTCACTTCGCCCGATATTAAACTCGGTTTAGCTCAAGGATTATTTCTTCGCACTTTGAGAATTTGCGGCCCCTCATTTCTACCCTAGGAAATACAACATAATAACAGTGTTGACTTAACCCTTTGGAACCTGGATTATTTTACAACAATGCACTGAGCAGGACTGAATTAATTTTGGGTAAAACAAAGGGAAACAAGTACCTATTTACCAAGCCTTGTAACTCATAAACCAGTAGAGTTAGAGCTTCACCGTAAATGGTAGGTTTGTAGTACTCTTTTCAAGGTTTCTTTTGATATATAGCATTAAGTAATCAAAATTTTTTAATCTGATTCTATGTTATCATCGTCAGAGTCTGGCGTGTATCCAACATCCTCATCTTCTGAGCCTTCATCGGCAATCAGTTTGAGGATTTCTTCATCTGTCAGAAATTTCCGAGGCATTTTTAGCAAAATAAACAATGCGAAAGACACACGTTGTCTGTTTCCTGGTTGTCAAATCTACGAAACCGCCACCTGCCGATTCAACGCGAATTTCTCGAGAATTTTTAATTGTACGCTATGAGTTTGTGTACCGAAATGACTTCATTGGGGAGTTCCCAAGGCGCATACTGCTTGTCGTTACTAAATTTAAAACTTTCATTGTGCTATAGCCGATACAAGGCGAAACGTCGTTCTCTCGCAAATTTGTGAGAGCCGGTTCGAAAGGGTTAATCCATCCTTCGATTTTATCCCGGGCAGCTGGATCGGGAAATATCACACATTTTTCCTGTGGTACAGGTACATCGACACATTCGGAGGATCCAGGATGATCTTGTCTCCATTTGGTACTGTTACATCTGACACATTCAGAGGATCTGAGACGATCTTGTCTCCTTTCGGTACAGTTACATCTGACCCCATTGGTAAGGACGAAGGACATTCCAGGGGTATAGATGTGCAATTGATCTTCTTAACGTGTTGCCAGTGGACAATCTGACTGTCAATATGATAAAAACCCACTATCTACAGATTAAAAGAATCTAAGACGATGATCTCTAGGGTGAGATCGAAACGTCATGTCTTATATATATTTTAGATTGAATAAATAAATTCTTGTTTTTAAATTCTTTTAATCTGTAGATAGTGGGTTTTTATCATATTATCCGTTCACCACGTTTGAGTGTGGTTGTCGTTCTAATCTGACTGTCGCTGATCTCGTTTTACCATCAGCTGATCTCATCAAGGCCAACACAATAGCTGATTTCCAGCACCCTTGAGGCATCTTGTCCTCTTTGACAAGAACAACATCACCGACACTTGGCCTTTTCTTACTTCTTATTTGGGGGACCGGATTTTCGTTTGGTATCTTTCACGCAAACTCATGTGCATGTCACGGCAAACGCTGCTCTCGTTAGACATCCAGTGTATTCAGATATCCGGCTATAACATTCCGATTTCATCTGTTCCGATTCGCAATCTCGGTGTCATCTTCGACTCTCAGCTGTCTATGGACTCACAAGTAAACAATGTAATCTGTTTTGCATCATTTCATCTTCGGTGTAATGGGTCAGTCTGACATCAGCTGACTCCATCTGCTGCAAAATTACTTACAAAGACTATGATTCTATCTCGTTTGGACTATTGTAATGCATGTCTAGCTGGTATCGGTGAATCATCGCTTCGAAAATTACAGCTTACTCAAAATCGGGCAGCGCGCATGGTTACCCGTACCAAAATCCATGAACACATTACTCCGGTTCCCGAATTGCTGCACTGGCTGCCAGTTCGTGAGCACATCATATTTAAAGTGTTGTTAACTGTGTTCAAATGCTTACATGGATTATCTCCGGTCTACCTCTGATGGACCGTAAGAGCGAGAACACCCGGCCTATGTGTAAACTAGCTTCACACTTTAGAGAAAGATTCTCGCAAATATTATGGCACACATAAACTTGGATACACAAAATTCATGTTTTTATCATCTAAGAGCCTTTTATCCTGCTAAGTGAGGCTATTTTCGCGAATTAAATACGTAGTAAGAGATACGCGCTTTCCAGTGCATATAGTACTAGCTTTCCCCAGTGACCCACATCGCTGTAGTATGTACAACATACTGACTGTATGTATGCAGCACACATTACTATTACACGACCGGGATGGCGCAGGCTTGGCTGGGATTCACAAACAAGTACTGGATAGAAATATCTCTACCCACAAAAATATCTGCGATGTCTATATCAGTCATCCCCTCCGCTCCAGACGTAGAAATATGCTGTACTCTATAGTCACAAATTCCTTCGTTCTAAGGCATCTGGTTGTGATTTCCATAATAAAATGACTGAATTACGTGCGAAAAACAGATGCTCAGAGCTGCCAAGTGTCTCGATTTTGGCATAATCGATATGCTTTTCTAAAATATAACGTTCGACTTGTGCTTGAAAAATAGGATTTTAGAATACCTGTCCTGATTTTATAATTTTTCTTGTCAGTTTAATGATTTATGAAAACACCTCAAATTTTCATTTCTTGTTCGTATTTCAATCATGAAAATCTATGTTGAAAATATTGAGAGCCTTAAGATATTGAAAATCTCAAGTGACTCCACAATGTGGCGCCACCTACTGGCTTAATATGCTCCTATGACATTTGAAAGTGAGTGAATGAAAATGTTATAACATGGCAACCACAACAGTTGTAAGTTTTACTGACTGAAGTCGAGACGGACTCAGAACCGCCAACTTAAGATAACACCGTTGGTAGCAGCGAGGTTCAGTCTCAGTCACGAAGGCATTTGTGATCCAAAGCCAAACAAACACTGCTCATCAATGAAACATGTATAACAAGTAAAATTATACAGATTTCAAAAGTTCATAGTTTCATTTGGCAAAATAGCGTTTACATGAATAATGCAGCATTGGCAAAATATCCATTTTCCATTTAGAATATAAACAGTATTTAATAGGGTTAGCCTGAATTTCATTTTTTTTTTTTAAGTTTTTCATGAAAAATGTAGCATTTCAAAACTGATCATTATTGCGATGAAAAATGTTCCTACTTTAGTTGCATTTGTTCTTAATTCTATTTGATCACGGAAGAGTGGACGTTACTCCTTGAACCACTAAAATCCGCTAAGTAGATATCAATGAAAAGCGTTCCGGCAACTTGTAGGTGGTGCTACTTGAGAACCATATGAGTTACCTAGTAGAACCATAAATCAATGCACGCGTCTTGTAAAAGGGCTACTGATCTCTCATCCCAATCATGATTCATTGATTCATTTTAAAGATTAGGGTCCCATATTTGAGCCCCTAGAGCCAGGGCCGTCAGAAGGAAAATTTCAGTGGGGCAGCTATTGATTTCATTGATGAAGTATGTGATTGCCACGCAGATGCATTTTAGCACGCACAAACGTAACTACGCAGTTTATGCGCTGTGGGAATAAACACGTAATATGGATATTGATGGAATTTGCCTTAAATTTGATGTTTAGGGGCTGAGTACACAGTTGGGTTCTGATTAATACTATGTGTAGTGTTTGTCAATGCAACGTAGTACTTGTGATACGTTAAGGTTTCACTGGCAATGGAAGTAAATTACAATAGTTTATATACTCTCAGTGAGATACATGTACAGTGTGAAAAAGAGAATAGTGATAATAATAATGATAATGATAATGATGTTAATTAGCAGGGGCTGGTTGCTCAAAGGTTGGTTAAACTCTTAACCGTTGGTTAAATCCCTAACCGACGGTTAAATTCCCTAACTATTGGTAAAAGTTAAACGACCTATGGGGCTTTGTTAAGTTCTTAACCAGTGGTTTAAGTGGCCAGTGTAGTTTTTTATTGCCTACATTTGGCTACAACAGAGAAAATCTACAGCGATTCGAGCATCTAAATCAATTTTAGGATGGATGTTTAAGAGAAAAATTGCCTTTTTAAAGAGATGGGACAAACTTTATAGCTGAACTTCAACACAAGGAGCCACAGATAGAAGTCGCACTAGAATATAACCTTTCAACCAAGCATTGCAATCTTTTTCTGTAAAATTGGCTTTTTAAATTTTCTTGTCATTATTAATCAAAACAGACTCCACTTTAATGATATGATCGTGATCAATTTCAAAGTGAGGCTGGGCAAATGAAAATGAGGCTAACCAGTGGATAAATGATTTAACCACTGGTTAAGGAACTTTAACCACCTGTTAGCAAACCGCAACCTAACTGAGGTTTTGAGCAACTGAATTTAACTCGTGGTTGACTAACCGGTGGATAAGTTCTTAAACACTAGTTAAGATCTTATCCACCGGTTATCTTAACCAACCTTCCCCAGAATTACAATAGGGTTTTGCGAAAGCAGCAGAAATCTAATTACAATGATAATCACAAGAATTTCAATAGGGTTTTCTATGAAGAAACAAAAACCCTTATGGTAGTTCTGATTATGATAAAATTCAACAGGTAGCATTAACTTTGAGACACAAATTAATCTCATTAAATGCTCTTACCCTGCTGCAAATACAATGTCACAGATAAGGGTATGCAGTTCTTTAATCAAGCTCAATTACAACATACCTGCTTATCAATCCATGTGAATGGAACATGAATGCATCCAGATTTGTCTGCATATATTTTATAAAAGTTTTAAAACTTATTAAAACTGCGCTCCATTCAATCTTCAATTCTTGAATCAAGTATATACCATTTATATATATTCACAGGTACTGTAGTGGTGGTTATTTTGGATATCAATGAAATTCCCCCAGTATTTAGTGATCCGTGGACTCTCTCTTTACCTCACTACAATATCACCTTACGTGAGGAGATGCCAACTCCATCATTCGTCATGACTGCTGTAGCGTCAGATAAAGATGGTGTTATCACATCATATAACATGCTGAAAGATCCAGGAAATTTCTTCAAAGTTGATTCTGCTACAGGTCAGTTATTTTAATATTGTAAGAATGAGTTGCAGCTGTCTCATCAGAATTAATCTATACCACTTTAAACGGGTGTGGATCCAGGCATACTATGGGTAAGCACAGTAACCCTCCTCCTAACCTCAATACTTCTATTCAGATGATTTAAATGTTTGCCGCCATCACTATGAGTGCTAGTGTTCGGTCGCCTAGGCCAAAGGCGAAATGAGAAGAAAATCGTCCGAGTAAAATTTTACGAAATTAACAAACTATAAACCATAAAGAGCCACCGGGCACTGAAGATTGAAGTGTTTTATAATTTTTCAGTACATGAATGTACTGTTATATGCCTTTGATTCCTAAAAAAATTATTTTAAATGAGATAAATCAGAAATGCAATAACAATCGCTGTTACAGGCCCATAGATGGCAGCACTATATACAGTCGTCATTATTATCAGATATTTTTGGAAACTACCTACCATTATAATCTTGAAGATATAAAAGAGTTATCCATATAAGTAACGATAAATGATACCAATAAAACGAGAAAATAATAGAATTATGACTGTAAAACTGTAGATGTTGAGATTCTATCACGAAGCTGCGGCAAGCGAGTATACGTGTTGCGTAAATTCTCATGTGATGGATTAGACTTCTAAGATAAAATCGTCAAGCTACGAAACCAATTCAAAATATAGTTTTGATCATCTCAAAAAAAAAAATAAAACACTTGGAACCTTCTACAATTTGGAGTTTACAAGAGTAGGGGATCTTTGTTAAATGTAGTTCTAGGATGAATACAAAAGTCACCCACATTTCAATGCATATTGCCTTTGAGGTAGGTGACCCAACACTAGCGCCACTAACGGCAGTGGCTAACATTAAAATCATCTGAATAGAAGTATTCGCATATTTTTGATTATCAACTTCCACAGATTTCATTGTAATCTGGCATTTGTCTAATGTTATGTTAAATTTGGCACAGTTATGAAATTTTGGGGGGATAAGGTCCTAGAGCCCAAAATCGCATTTGATGATGTAGAGAAATCAATGCAGGAGTTATGCATGTTACTGACTTGCCTCTTAAATCCTGGATCTGTCCCTGATAGATCTGTATTATATTTAGAACACATTTGACGTTTATCTTAACAGGAGTTGTTACTTCTCATAAGAGAATAGATTATGAGACTATACAAACGTTACAGTTTGAAATGACCGCCAAAGATAGTGGACAACCAACTCTAACAGCTACTGCTACTGTTTTTATTACTATCGAAAATATTAATGACATTACACCACAGTTTAAAGAGGTAATACTTCCATGATGTTAGCACTAGTAAACATCCAATCTGGCTGGCTTGTTATATATTCACTTAATTTGATTACTGTTTTTCATAACAGAAGGAGTATTTATCATCGATTTATGAACATTCACCTGGTGGAACTTATGTTACAACTGTTAACGCAACTGATTTGGATTTTGGAGATTTTGGTCTTGTACGGTATACGCTCTTAGATCAAAAGACAAATTTCACCATTGACAATATGACGGTACAATCATGTGACGTATAGATAATTTCATTGAAGTAATTTTCATTTTTCTTTTTTTTCATTCCTTTGATAATGGAGTTTGTATTTCAGGGTGTTGTAAGAGTGAAGAATGGAGTCATTTTAGATCGGGAAACCACCCCACTTATTACGACGCAAGCTGAGGTTTATGACTCTCCAAATACTCCTTCAGTGCGCAAGCGTACTACTGTCCCAGTAAGTGCTATGTAGGTCTACCGCTTACTATTTCATCGAGTACATGAAAATATTTTACCTGCAATATCTATTAGAGCATTACTATGTTCAAAAACTACATTGCTTTGTATCACAAACCTGAAGAAGAATTCTATTTCATAGGCCTCCAAGGATTCTTTAATACCCAGCCCTATACTTTGTTATTTAGAGTAATTTGTGTTTTACTTTTTAATGTTTAAGTATGTTGAGGGACTTTCCTGAGTGGTTTCTGTTTTTGTAGATTTATGTTACTTTGAAGGACATCAACGACAACAAACCAGTATTCAAAGACGCAGAATATTTTGCAACCATCATTGAGACAACACCAGTTCATTATTCAGTATTGAAGTTGCGTGCTGCAGACAATGATGAAGGAATAAATGCTGATCTTAGATACACAAAGTTCTGGGGGGATCCTTCATGTATGTATATTAATCAATTGATGGAAAAAGCCTGTTGATATAGGAAATCAACCATGTCAAGTTAGATATCTATGAAGTTGAAATAAAATCAGTTTTATTATGGGTGTTACTTTTCCCATTTGATGAAAGCGAAAAATATCCTTTTTTGTAGACTTATTTGATCTCAATTCTAAGACTGGGCTTATTTCTGTCAATGAAACACTGAATGGCAAAACTGGTACTTATAAGATGATTGTCAGAGCTACTGATCTTCAAGGAAACTCATCAGGATTGTGGCAGTCAGCCAATGTAACAATTAAAGTTATTGCTGCAAACAATGGAGCGCCTAGATGGATTCGACCACCATTTAACAACTGGACAATCACTGTTTTGGAGGTAATCATTGTCGGAATTTAAATCCAAAAGCTTTATCCTATTAGATAGCCAATGAGCCAATTTTTTGAGAGCCTATCGGTAATTGGTGATATGGTGTATGGTTATTCTTGATAAAAGTTAATATATATTTGATTGGTATATTAGGTCTTGATTTGTTTTAATTTTGTGTCCCTTAGAAATCCACCTCACCTACCAGGAGCAAATCAGGGGGTTTGATTTTGATTTTCGAACCATGTACATTACAGTAGTTTCTTTGGACAAGGCACTTATCCTCATTGCCTCTCTCCTATTATTATTATGTAATTACCAACGTTGAGTGCAAATAGTGGGGATTCTAAGATTTATTAGTGCCTTTTCCCGTCTCCACAGGAAGACCTCATTATTAGTAAAAATCAAGAGAATCTGCATTATTGGAAAATTTTGCAAAGTGACAACACTGTCGGCCATATTTTTATAAAAATGGAGTGAAATTGAATGTTTTGGTTCAAGACGGCTTTTTGCTGGGCAACTGAGCATATTTTCATTAATTATGCATCAAAGCAATATACATTCGCTGATTACTAGGAACCATAATCTTAAGAAATGGCCTCGTTTGAAATTACAAAAAATTTTAAGAATAGTTAGCTGCAGATATAAACAGGATTTTATGTGTTTAGCCATGAGATGTCTACAGTTTACTATATTATATTGGTACCTATGCATATTTTGCATATCCTAACCACAATCACCTGCAAAGTTGTAGCTGTTCACATGTAAGATTTTGGTGAGTTTCAAGGTCATTGGTTCATGGATATTGTCACCAGGGGGCATTAAATAGTACAACTTAGTATTTATCTCAGGCGAAGCCCGAGATGTTGTAATGGCTCCAAAAATCGAATTTTTGCTAACAAATGAGGTTATAACTTTGACATGAAGTCATGCAATCTACTATGTTTATGTGCAAAATGTAGCTTCATCATGCGGCTAAAATCTGTTGGAAATGGAATTTTGAATATCGCGTTCATTCAAGAGAAATCGACGAATTTGTTGCGATTTTTAAAGAAATTTCAAGGAGCATTTTGTTTCATAAAACGGCTAGAAGGCCGATGTACAACGTTACATTGAAGTAAAATAACTGCTCCCTGCGGTTGGCTGAGCTCCCGCTGTCAATCAACGTAAGGGCATATTCGATTGACGCAGACAAACCGGTCTTTAAATCTTATTTATTAATCTGCTTTGTTTTAGTTTCTCATTTCCTAGTCATGGGAGAGTCTTATATGTTTATTTCTAATTTGATAGCCGTAGTATCGATTCCGTCTCCCCATATCTATTTCATTATGCAAATAACCGAAGATTCGATCGATACGCTACTTCACGGAAGATTATGCGCGCACAATCGAATAGGCCCAAAGCTCGTGTATTGCCGCGATGATTGCTGATTAGATTTTGATGATGTTGTTCACCGAAATCAGCAGATTTTACACATCCATGAAGTGTTCAAGGAAAACCTTAAAGATGCATCAATCAGATGACGCCTATACATTACAAAGATAACATTCTGCGCCCGAGATATTAAGATCCGTGGATCTCTTGTTTAATATTATATTAGTACCCAAGCGTAGATTGTAATCACAATCAAATGCAAAATTGTAGCTGGTAACATGTTCTAGGATTGTGGTGAATGTCAAGGTCATTGGTGTCAGGATATCCTCACCAGGGGCATTGATTATTAGGCCAGCCGTGGGCTGAGCCTATTACTATACAAATGGAGTGAATTTAAATGACATGGTTTCCAGAGCAAAGGCTCTTTGTCTGTGCAACTGAGCATATATTCATAGAAATCATTCATACGGCTGGCCTATTACTATACAAATGGAGTGAATTTAAATGACATGGTTTCCAGAGCAAAGGCTCTTTGTCTGTGCAACTGAGCATATATTCATAGAAATCATTCATTAAAGCATTATCCATTCTCCAAACTCTACGTAGCTGAATTTTGAAAGGGGACTTCGTTGAAATTTATATGAGCTTTTTCCTGAATATCTGATCGCAAAAATATCGGTTTTGAAAAGCCAATCAGAAAGCAAAGACTCCTCTATGATTGGCTTAGCCGCAGAAATCAGGAGGTGTTCACATGAACCTGCGGTATCGTCTACCGTTTTACTTCCTGGTTTAATTTTTAGATCTAAAATTGTATTTCAAGATCGATTTCTGTGAAAGCTTTGGTTGATTTGGTTTTTGGGAGGAATATTTTTATTAGCACTACAGAAAATATCATTGACCATTGTGCAAAGTCTGGAAGAAATAGCTTTTTCTTAAATCGGATAGATGACCTTGATATGCTAATTAGCCATGTGCTCAAACTACAAATTCAAACAAATTTTATTCTGCAAAAAATATCAAATCCAATTCAATTTTGTTATATTGAGAAAATTTCAGAAAATTAAAATCAATAAGACCAAGGGAAAAGATTTATCTGAGGTATTTGTTCTTGCCAGATCCAGGTGCTGTCTGTGCTACTTATGTATTCTACGATTGTATTGTGTAAATTATTAGGTATTGACTCTCAGCTGGGAGTGTATTTTGACAAATTTAACCCACAGAATGCATCATCATTTGCCATTTTATGAAAAGCTGACAGGCTGGCCATAGTGCCCCTTGGGGCTCTTGTTGAAACTGTTAGATTGTTGAGCATTTGAAACCACTTTCCAAGTGGGCATGGTGTCCCTTGGGCTCCTATTTCATGTTTGGATGATAACTTGGTTCATATTTTATAAAGGATCTTTAAAGGTACCTATTTAGGCTAAAAAAAAACCTGCACTCCACTAACTCACAGGAGGCTGATTAGCTGAAAAATACAATATGACTGTCAACTAGGAGTCCATGTATCTTTTAGCTGATTTTTGTTTACTGCTTGATAATTTCTTTTGTATCGTTAATATTCATAATCTTAGTACTCAGGACAGTACATGATTGTGAAATTGTTAGCAGGATTCATGATAATTGCGTACAAACTGAAATGAATTTTATTGAATTGAATTTGCAGAATCAATACCTGGGAATGCTTATTTATCAAGTCCTAGCTATAGATGATGATGAAGGTCCTAGCGGTCAGATAACATACGGTTTCATGTATGGAGATACTTTTGTTTCTGCAACTCCCGAATTCCGGATCAATCCCATAACTGGTGTGATTCGCGCAGAACAAGTTTATGATCGAGAGTTTATAGATACATATACCGTAAGTGTTTCCTTGTTTTCATACCAATCTGAATAATGTTTGAACATGATTAAGCTTTCATTCAATTGTGCCAAAAGATTTCATTTCAATCTATTCAATATTTGTCTTATACATTCAGTTGCTATTGGTTGCCAAAGACAGTGGAGATACCCCCTTTGAAACCAGTCGATTTCTTACAGTGAAAATATTGGATGTTGATGATAATCAGCCAGAATTTCCAAGATACAAGGTATTCCATAGTTATTTTATTATCACTCATCAAGGATCAGTAAGTTAGTTAATTTTAACCAGTTGATAGTTGACAATATGACAATACGACTTTCATTAAGACTTCATTGTGACCATTATGCTTATCCACCGGTTAACTTGATCTGACTTTTGAGTACATTCCTCAGTACATTGAGGTGAAAAAAACATGGAAACCGTTGGTGCATGTGCACACATGCATAGGCACATGCGCATTCACACACAAACACACAAACTCGCTGCTATGTGGTGCATTGATCTATTCACTACTACCCAGTCAACATTTTTAGTCGGCCCGACGTCCAAAAAAAAGTCGGCAAGATTGTCGGCCCTTAGTCGGTGTCACAGTCGTCCCACCGATGGGCGTGCTCGTCGGGTAGTAGTCGACCCGACTTCAGTTTTCATCAGTATGCCGACATTTTGCTGACTGCCTAATAATATGTCCGTCAGTTCCCCGACCGTTTGCCAACCTCACCTGACCCTTATCTGACCATACCCCGTCCATATTTGTCGATTCCCCGACTATTTGTCATTTGCAACGTCATCCAGGAACTGAGTTTGAGGAACCTCTTCCATAAGATACCTGAGACAACGATAGAGAATTACATGTACAAAACAAAAATTGATACATTCATTCATTGTTGGAGTCTTTTATAAGAAGGGATCATGCGTACTGCTTCTAAAATGTCACCAGTAAATAAGTGATCCTGACTGGATATCGTTGAGTGAAGCTTCGGGAAGTGATATGTCACACTCTTCGACGTTGTACTGTTGTAGAACATGCCCTCAAATTACTCGATTGCTGTGACAACCCTAAAACAAAAATAAACTGGTATAACAATTGTATTTATTAGTTGTATCAACTTCATAGAGACCATAGTAATGAGCCAATTTAGGTCTAGCTAAAGTCTATTCTTTTTGTCTGGGATCGCAATTTTTGGGGATATTTCTCATTTTCAGTCCAGCGGCGTAAGCAGCAGCCTAGTACTAGCTCAAGATGCCCTAAAACCTGATGATGTATCCATAATATCAGCTATTTAACCTAAATCAATCACATTTGTAATCATTACAACATAATGGTACTAATAACCTATTATTTTAAGTGTTCTTTTAGCAATAAAATGCATTGAATTTGATGTTGCTTCAAATAGGCCTTTTTCAATTTCATTAATCAAGCAGAAAATTGAAGCAACTCAGGCGCAAATATCAAATACCATGTAAATACAATAACACTTACCGAATGTAACACTTGTAATTACACCTGATACAACTAGAAGACACTGATGAATAGCGATTTTGATAACAAAGAATACGAACAAAAGAGCAAACAGAATGGAACCAAAATGGCGGCGGTAGACCTGCGCACCACGCTGGCCTCATTATAAATAAAACTTTCAATTTTTTATTCAGTTCTTTAACAACCTTTTTTAATAACATATAATCAAACGTATAGGTGTATCATTGATTAATTACAGAAGTATTGAAAGAAATCGTCCTTATTTAAATAATTCTCAAATGGGACGAAAGAGGGCACCACCATCTTGGTCGGCATATGGTTAACGGGCCAACGTTGGTGCGACAACGAAAATATGACCGTATCAAGAATTGATAATTTTGAAACAAAACAACGCTATACGTACCTACATAATATTTACTATCATATATTGTGCTGTAATTAGAGCGAATGCATCAGAAATAAGTATTCGCCCCGCCAGGGTCGGCGTGGAAACGTCGGCCCGATGGCGAAGCCGACTCCTTGCCGACCCACGTCCAAATGCCGACTTCATCTGACTCAATGCCGACGTCGGGCCGACTAGAAATGTTAACTGGGATGGTACAGGAATAAACTAGCTAGGAAGTAAACCTCATCACCACATCACAGCTATATTCAGAGATATTAGTTTTCCGGAAATATCCGGAATTCCGGAAATTTAGGATCGCCGATGTCAATTCCGGAAATTTGGTGAGAATTCCTCGCGGCGACCAGTAATGGCACGGACCGTAAAAGCGTTCGTTTGTTTGTACTCGTCGTCGCTTCTGTGTTATTTTATCTTGGTCTCTGTTTCCGAGGACGTTCTGCTACAATGTATATATGTGTGCTTGTTGTGGTATCTGTGCGTGCGTAGGCGGAGCGCCACTGTTGTGACGCCATTTCCAATTAAAAGTCAATTATCTTTACGCGCCGTTGTACATCGTCCCGCTGACGGCCAACAATGTGAAGATGCACGTGGTAATAATTAAGATAATATTTAATGAATATCATCTTAATTATTACCACGCGCGTGCTATGTCCTGAGGCACGCAGCTTTGTAACTTTCTTTTTGCGGGACGGTCTGCAAAATGAGCACGCACGGAAAGATTGTCAGTCGGGAGTCCGCCGATATAAAGGCAATTGACAGCCGTATAAAAAATAAATTTAACTGGCAATGGCTAGAGTGTAAGAACAGTAACGGGGACTACTTATCGAACTACATTCGTAAGATAGACTTAGCTGGCATGGCGTACTGCGTCCTTTGTAAAGACCAGGTCAAATACGGTAGTGGCGGGAAAAAAGATATTCTTCGTCACCCGGATAGCGCGCGGCATAAGAAGGCAGCGAGGGATGTGAAGCACAACGAATGCCTGCCGTTGTATTTTCAGATGAAAGATGCCGATCATGACACTGCATCTCCGGCGATGCAAAAACGCCCGTTCTAAATTCCAGAATTTTGGTACTTTGGCCCTAGCATCTCTGTATATTGAACTATGTTTTTCAAACAATCCAGTTTCATGCAAATGTAATTTGGGAGTGTTATGCTGTTTGCTCAAATGTTTCTGTACTCCATATTTCAGAATGGATCAGTGAAACCTTATGATTTTACGGTATTAGAAAATGCTACTGTTGGTTCACTGATAGGGATATTAAAAGCTACTGACAAGGACTTGGAAAATTATGCCAGCATTTATTACCACATTGTCTGTAAGTAGAAGCCCCTCAATTTAGTGGACTAATGATTTGTTCATACTGTATTATTTAGGAACATATCATTGCTGTGTCATTGTGTCTCTGTGGTCAAGTGACATCTAGTTTACATCCAACTGCTGCCGTTGTTATGCGATCTGTAATTCGTGATGAATTTCCCTGAAACTGCTTATCAGTATTCGGGCCTGTGAGATGTCAGCCCCTATTGAAGCCGTCTTGAATTTCTTGACAGCACAATTCAGCCTGCAATTTTTTATGGATTTCCTTGAAATTTGGTGTGAGGGTTGAGGTTTTTCTATACTGCACTTGAACCATTAATTCTTTCTAAGTTAATGAACTTTACTGGTTTCTTTGAAGTATTCAATCTGTCACTTGGCTTTTTCTTGTCTCTAACAGTCTGCTTACTCCGGGGCGACATATATTGTTTAACAGTATTCTTTTCATATTGAACAATATGATTTTTATGCGGGATGCATGTCAGGCCCGTACACAGAATTCTTTTTGGGGGTTCTACTTGAAAAAGGGCAATATCACCAAAAAGGCACCCAATAGAGATGGCGGTAGGCAAGACTGTGCAATCGCTGCAGGCGCGAAGCACAATCAGGGAAAATTGTGATATTTTTGGTTTACCTTTGTTAGCGATAGTGGAGTTGGCATTGAGCCCTCTATATACGATTGTGGGACGTTTTTTGTGTGAGCATTTATTTCATTGGTTCTCTGCCTAAATGACGTATAAATGGTGTAATTAAAGGCATGCACAACCTCCGTTGATGACATTTTCAGCCTCGTAAAAATTTCGGGAAAATTCTTAGTTCTTGCATTAGAGAATTCCAATGACCTTTTCTACAAGCGAATGTGATTGGCTGTATTTTGGGATGTACAGGAAATTCTGGCACTTGTAACGTAATTATGGGAAAGCCATTATTTGGTGAGGTACCGTACACGTGCGAATTCCGAATGCTCAGCTTGTGAGAATATATTTTACATCCGTCGTCATTTGATACCCGTAGTTTGTTCTGATTGAGGTGTAAGCAAACGTTCACTTAACACTGTTACGTCTGTTACACGTGCACACTCATGCGCACACACCCACACGCACACCAAATAAAAGACCTTTTTTAATAAAGTATTTATAATTTATGAATAATGAATGATTGTTTAAACTATTATAGCAGAAGATGAGCACTGTGTTTTCTGTTTGGTAGAATTTCTAATAAATTGTTATTTCCTGTGACCTAAAAATACTAAGCAACAAAATATTGTTTCGCACGGTAAGGTCAATATATTAGTGGTAAAATCCAGGGTCAAACGATCAACTTCATACACCCATATTTTACAGTACCGGTAGTTTATGCGGTCCTATATTGAAAGAGGTTGCCAAGAGTCAACATTCTGCCACCCTCTGATTGGTGAAATCATATGAATTTTTAATCTAGATATTTTTCATATTACGAAAAATATTTTTTCAAAATATAGAATAGTGTCCGAACCACTCTCCCATATGTACAGGCCTGCGCATAATGTAATTTCAGCCAAATATGGGCCTAGAACAAACTTTGTGTTCTGTGTGTAGCTGGAAACATTTTCTTTGAGAAGTTATGATGCGTTGCCAAAGATTTACACTAGAGAGCATTGAGATCAGCAATTATATATCAATATTTAGCTTTTGATTAGAATATTTGATTGATTTACATAAATTTCAGATGGAAATGAGGGTGATAATTTTGAATTGGAAAAAACGAGTGGTAAGCTTAACCTCAAGAAGTCTCTGGATCGTGAAGTCAAACGACAATACATTCTTGAAGTTCGTGCGACAAATATGATAAACCCACAGAATTTCAAACTGATCACTCGTAAGAGGAGATCGGCAATAGTTCAACCTTCAACCGTCACTGTAAAGATTACTATCGATGACATAAATGATAATGTACCCAAGTTCCAATATGCTAGTTACTCGGCATGTGTTTCGGTCAATGATGCCGCTGGAAAATCTGTGTTAACCATGAGGGCTTATGATTTGGATGCTGGAGAAGCTGGAAAAATCAAATATCAACTTACACGGGTTCGAAACTTTAAAGATCGCCTTGGGAGTTCTGATCCTGAAGCTTTTTACATCGGCGAAAATAGCGGAATGATCTATTTAAAGAAAGAAATGACTGGTTATCAAAATACTTACTTCAGACTGGAAATGAGGGCTTCAAATCCAGGACAGTCAAATTCTGACTCAGCCACTGCTAGTGTAAGTTAATAAAGGAGCCATCCAGTATGTGATAATAATAAGTTGGATTGTCTTTCCGGTTATTTCATCAGATAGATACTTGCTGATAGGGAAATATCATCACTTATGGGTATAAACTGAATCATTGGTTACTGCCATTCATTCACTTTTCTATTACTATTGAAAATGATCTATGTTGATTATTGCGTTACATGTGTTTTAACTCAATTGAGTGATAACCTGTACGTATAGAGATACTTTAAGGATTCATGCACACCAAATGATACTCTTAGGCTACTTATAACTTTGAATACTAGAAAATTATCTGCAAATTCATGTTCTCTTTAACCACATCGCACAGTCATTTTCAATGTCCATAGCTACATGGTTCCAACAATACCACCAAATTGCAGAGATGAGAACTCCCCGCGGATCCGCGGGATACTGCGGATTTCGGTATTGAAAAATATCATTTTTCAAAATAGTCCCAAAATGATGTAAAAGTATATGGGGGGTAGGGTATGATGGTCTTGCTCAGCTGGTCTGGCACGATTGGTAATCGGGTGAACCGTAAAAGCGTTCAGCGCCTGGTTTACTTATCGTGGCATATTGCATTGCAACACTGATTTTGTATCTACTACAATTTATGGATGTGTATGTAGTTTACCGATCGGTTGCAGACACGCGTGCGTGTCAACAGTTGTAATGTATATGCCTACGACTGTTGCCACGCGTGTATGTGCTGAACGCCTTCAGATATTATACACTGTGTGATGATTTTAGAGTGCGCATTCATCGGCGCATTTTAACTGCAATAATTCAGGGCGATGAGATGCTGATTGTCTTTGAATAAGGATATACCACATTGTAAATAGCATTTTCTTGGTTGAGGACCCCTAACCCCCCCCCCCCCCCCCCCCCCGTCCCGGCCCAAGTAGCTTCGGCCCTCGCTAGTGCTGACAGCCGCGCCATCAGCTGGTTCGAGTGGGTAAGTCAAGAAAAAACCCCAGATTTTAAAAGGTCGACGTTCTCATCTCTGAAATTGGAAAAAATGCTAAAAATGTTATTTGACAATAATTAAGTTGTAAGGGAAAGGTTTATAGTTATATTTCGCTTCAAGGGTGGGAACCACGTAGCTATGTTCATGTATCATGGTGCTGCTGCAAATGTTTTCAGTATACCAAATCTTTAATAAGCAAAAAGCCTCTCACATATGTCCATTTGGAAATATTTTTATTGGAGATATGATTTTACAATTAGGTTTTAACATGATTGGTGTATGTTTTAGTTTGTCTTAAACCATGTTCTTCCAACTTCCAGATATATGTGACACAGCCAACTGAGACAGTGAAAGTTCTTATCAATCGTTCACCAAGTAAGGTTAATAGTTACCTACAAGATTATATCAAGTAAGTTCAAGGCATATTTCTATATTTAAAAAAATAGACTGTTACGATTAGTTTCTATATTGAAATGAGTATTGGTTAGTTTTAAGTCATGAAAGTATAAAATTTGGTTGCTGGTCTTTTCGTATATTTTGAGAATGTGAACTACCTTTAGTTTTGTATCTTCATATAGCGTGTTATCGAAAGCGATGGATAATGGAATGGTTTGCGTGAGTGATCTGAGGTTTCATGCTGGAGATGATAACAAAATACATCTTGATCAGTACGTATAAGAACATTGTAAATCTTGTGTAAATCCTTGTAAACATTGTACATATTTCTCAGCAAGGGATATTCGACCCATGCACCCTCATCATGCAGTTGATTAGGTACCCTTATCAGAATGAGCCATCGCCATTTTTTCCAACAAGTAGTTTTTCCAGTGTTACCTCTCAGTTCTGACACTTTCTCAACTTAAATGTCGGAAGTTAATTCAACATTTCTGAAATTTATACCACAGTGAATTATTATGGATACGGGTGCGGGTTACGGGTGTACCCCACAGTGCAGTATATCATTGTTGCACATTTTCCAGACAGTCACAGAATTTAATAGCTTGTCCTTCTGTTCTGGGATGCTTGATCATGATTTTTATGGTCGGGAGACCATATAGGCATCGTTTCTAGCTGTATCATATAGAAATGATAATCCTATGGAAAAATGCCTTAATGCGTCATTTGCCTGTATCCATGATCCTAGGGCGTTGTCTCATTACTCAATACTCCGAAGTTCCATTATTGCAAAGACCCATTACTCCGAAAATCCATAAATTAAAAGATTAGTTAAAGCTGGTCCCATTACTCTGAAGTTGCGTTACTCGAACAATTTTTTTGTGAGGGTCAATAAAGCAGGACTGTACTTAGATTTTATTAGGAAAGCTAGGCCTAATATATAGAAAAATTATAATAAATGTTTAATTTAAGGCGCTGAAATAACATCTCTGAAACAGCGGGCAACACTTCAGTTAGTCTTGGGAAACCAAGATTCAAACGACGTGGACCAAAAACAAACAAAAACTGAAAATGGGAGCTATTTCATTCAGTCCATCTTGGTTGGTCAGTAATGCTGATCTCGGTAGTTAGTATAACCGATTCCCTGTTTTTGCTTTTTCGATTGATTGTTTCCTGCTTGCAATTGTGTTATGGCCCCATATGGAGCCCCAATCCACTATCCCATATATCACAGAAACCCCAGAAAAGTACACCATATTTGCCTGTTCGAAAAGGCGCAGATAATTCCACCATATTTATCTGCATGTTTAAAAATACGCAGTAGAGTCCACCATATTTAGCTGTGCAGAAAAGCCCACCATATTCATCTGCAAGTGTATTTAGGTTAAGAAAAG